>NW_019720560.1:307456-367140 GCF_002891405.2 Cryptotermes secundus
GTCCAAGAACACCGCGGCCGTTGACATTTTGTTGTTGAAATTAAGGGTCACGTGATCCGCCAGCCTCATACATTGCAATGTCGTGCTGTGACGTGCACGAAAACCAAACTGGCTTGCGATGAGCACGCCTCTTTCTTCAATACGTTTTTGTAGTAATTTCAAATTTACTTTTTCTAATAGTTTTCCTGTCGTGGACAGGAGGCTGATCGGACGTAAATTTTGCGGGAATTTCGAGTCTTTATCCGGTTTAGGTAAAGTTATTATTTTTGCTTCCTTCCAAGTATTTGGAAAATGAGAGAGCCGAAGACAATGATTAAATAAATGAGTTAGGTGAACCAATGGTCGCCTTGGAAGGTGCCTGAGGATTCATTTGGGATGCCGTCAATTCCACAGGCCTTTCTCAATTTCAAGGAATTTATCAATTTTTGTACGTCACATGGTCTGACCCTTTGAGGGGGCTTGCCGTCTACGGTTTCGAGCAGAGCTTGAACTCCAGCCTCCACTCGCCGTTCATGGTTATCGTCGCACAGATTGTGCGGCGTGAACTGATTTTCCAAACAGTCGGAAATTTCATTGGCTTTTTCAGAAGGATGAAATTTTAGGCCAGAAGAACCATGAATAGCAGTTGGTGCCCTTGGTCCGTCTCTCTTAAGGAGAGATTTCGCAATTGGCCATATACACTGAGGTGTGACTTCAGCGTCACTTATTTTTGTTTCCCACCGTTCAAGTGCCTTTTTACGGGTCATTCGCCTGATTGATTTGGTGACCCAATTGACTGCCGTTTTACACGCTGGATCCCTGGTTTCTTGCCACAGTTTTCGTAGCCTCTGTTTATATTTTATCAAACGATCTAGACCAGGAAGATCGTTGTTTATGTCCGAAAGTGTAACTTTTCTTGTGGACAACCTATATGCCGAAGCAATTGAGGCTGCAAAGTCGCGCGCCGCTTTATCGGCTTCTACCCCAGACTTAATTTCTCTTTTAGGTGATATTAGCTCAGAGGCGAGGCTTTGAAACCGCTCCCAATCTGTGAATTTTTCAATAGGTTCCAAAAGGTTTCTAATTTAACATGATCCAGTATGTGGAATACTATTGGTAGGTGATCTGAATCCAAAATATCGGGGAGAGGAAGGGGAACGCCCCCCTGTTGGAAGCCTCTACTAAGCAATGGCTAGTGAAGACGTGACTGTGGCTACTAATGCGTGTAATAGTGAACTGCGAATTGTAATCAGGAGTTATGTGCTAAATAATTCAATTAATAATCAAAACCCGGTCTATGGTCACTGTAATCAGAATTATTTCTTGTGAAATACGAAGGAGAGCGTGAAACGTATGAAGTGGGAGCCCAGTTCTCGACTACCGGAAGACGCTCTTCATTCGAACATAATCGGACCTTGGTTTATGGATTTAATTGAAGAAGCAAGAGACACGTACAGCGTTTCTGGTGTAGAAAATTCTATTATATAAATGACGTGCAAGACAGGGACAGAAATTGAATGATAATATTAAAGAAAATGATTATTTAGAATGAGAACTCTATTCAACTTGTTCTTCAAAGGCCTGCCGACATGTAGATGGCGTCGAACCTTATGAGTTATCGGAGAATTTGTCACGCTGAAACCAGGCAGGAATTTTGTGCTTTCCCGCAAGAGTGGATCCTTAATACCTTCATATCCCTTTAATCCATTGCCCGCTTGATGAGGAGCGAATCCACTTTCGGCGTGCAGGGCTGGAATAGCCTCCACCCATTATCGAAAATCTTGTAATGGATCTCATATTTCCAGCTGCACTGTCAATATTCTCATCTCCTGAGGGGGAGTCTTGTAGTACTCATAGCTGATAGACTCTAATGGCGGTAACTACGGTTCATACCATGAAGTCTAATAGAAGTCTACGAACGTTTCGGTGGAATGTAGTGCCTCCATGTTCATGGTCGAAGACTAAGCCAAAAAAAAGGAATAAACCAGAAGTTTTTTAATGCTAGTGATGTGGGACTAAGTTCCTTGTACTGCGGCAACTTCTGGTCTATTGTACCAGCCCCAGATGATAGGTGAGGGTGATTGTGGAGCAATTGGTGGAATGAAGATTAGTAAGGGAAACCGAAGTACTCGGCGAAAATCTGCCCCAGCGCCACTTTGTCCACCACAAATCCCACTTGACAGACCCCGGGATCGAACCCGAGCCGCCGTGGTGAAAACCAACGACTAACCGCTTGAGCTATGGCGCGGCCATGAACCAGAAGTAACAAGCAAGCAGAATGATTTTCTCTAATTCTCTTTATTTCAATTCGTTATTCCTGTTCTTGTTGTTTACTTCCTTCCCTCCCGATTTCCCTCCTGAAGGAACAATTGAGATCCTTCTCTCCTTTTTATTTTATACTGCGTCTGTGTATCCTGTCCCAATCTTGCCACATCGATTTATCTATCCTCCCAAAAATTATTCAGTTCATCCGTCCATCCATCCAAACATCCTTCTTATTATCTCCCCCTGTATTAGTCAATTAGTCAATCAGTCTGTACCAATCACAAGACTCGTACTTAGTGACAGATTATAAAGGGTGCAGTATGTGTCAGCTGACCGTCTGTTGGACGCAGAGCTCGGAATTCTTGGCGTGTTAACTAATTCTATTTTATCTCGTTTCTAATTAAGTCATCATTATTTCTATGTGTCTATACTTTCGTCTATATAGCTGCCCATCTATCCTTCTATATATTTATATATCCATCTATCCATTTATATATATTCATTTATCCATCTCTATACACATATACCCATCTCTCCATCTCTATATATACCCATTTGTTCATTTATCCATATATCTATATATCCATATATCCATCTATATATTTACATAACAATGTCTATCTATCTAATCTATCTATATATCCCTGCACCCATATATCTTTTATGTATCCTTATATACACCTGCCTATGGATCCATATTTTGATCCATCAGTCCATCGAACCTTCTCTCTGTATGTCAGTCTGTACACGTATATCTGTGTATCTGTATTTTTTTTCCTTGGCACTACAGCCCCAGTGGGCCGAGGCTTACCTCCATGAACTTCTCCGGTGTATCCGTATAGTTGCCCCTTTTTGAATCTGTATTTCTGTGTACATCATTGTACCGGTCTTAGTACATACAAGTTTCCACATATCTACCTGTCTGCTTGTTTATCTGTCTGTAATTGTCCTCCTTTCTGTAGCTGGCTGGGCCCAAGGGAACACCCATCCCTTACTGCCTGCCACATCCATTCTCAGATGTTGGTCAGTTACTTCCTTTCAATTAGCTCCGACACAGACCTTTGCTCAGTGTGCCCAGAATTTTGCGCTCGACCCAACATAATTGAATACAAGTCAAGTTCTCCTGCCCTCTGTGACAAATTTGTCTGTGTTCTGCCACTTCCAATCGCCTTATACGTTCCCATACCAGGAGAGCATTCTCATGAATGTACAAGGACTACTGCGGTGTAAACAGTCTCACTGTGACTTTGTATCACACATGGAGTCTGCTTTTCGCGGTGTAATTCCTTTCTTGCCATTATTCTGCAGCTGCCAACTCCAAAGACTCGACTCAGTTCAGTTCCTCTGCTTCCAACCTCATATCTCGGCAGGCTGCCTTCTCGAGACTCGACTCGACTCTACTCGATTACTCTTCTTGGTCGCGTCTTCTGTATCTTTAGTAAACCCTCTTAACGAACATCACAGAAAACACAGTCTCTGTTGTTAAGTATGGTGTTCACTGGTCCGTTGCCTAGCAATGGACGCCCTATTGTTGGTGGCTTTGGCTCATGCTGGAGTGTATTTACCTAGTCATTGCCTAGCAATGGGTATACACGCAACACTATTTTGTAAACAACAGAATATTCTAGAAGTTTCTTGGCTGTTGTAATGAGTGAAAGTTCTGGAAGCTTTCAGAGGGTTACGCCCCAACTGACCAGAATATATACAGCGCCAGGAGCATTAGAAAACCACACTCTGGTCTCTACACAAAGTTTAGTCCTGAGGGCGGTACTCTGTTCAACTAGAAGTCGGTCACTGCTAAAGCCTCAAGGAGTAACCTCTTGTACAGTTGTTGCCATTTTGTGTGCATTAAATCTCTTCCAGCAGCTGTTTCTCCGCGAGACGACGGACTGACACAAATCCACTCGACCAATCAGTCTGACCCGAATCCCGGATATACAACAAACCCCACCATCCATGAGACTTCAGACTTACAACGTGCAACCTACTCCCGTATCAACTATGAAGCTTCATGCTCCAACAAAACACTTCCTTAATGTCACTCCAGGGGCACATTACCCGCCCTGCCCGACTGATTTTTATTGGAAGTGATATCTCTGGCAGTAAAGAGATAGATTCTGATCTGAAATGTTTCCAGTTTATTTCCTTGCCTTGACTTCCTGCTCTTTCTGTCCAGAAAGACTGTGGATCCAAACCCGTCATGACTGATCGGCTGCTGTGATTTGTTCTCTTAGTTAAAGAGTGGCGTATGTCGCTCCTGTTGTTCGTCATTTGATGCAGCTACTGGTATCAACAAATTTAATGAAAATTTCTAACTTCTGGTATACAGGGTGTGTATCACAACTCAACGGCAAAACTTCAGGAACGGACTCCTCATATCACCATCATCATCATCAGTAATCTGTCAGACGACAGGTCCACAGTCTCTTCCAAAACAATTCCTCCACTTAATGCGATCTAGAGCTTTCTCCTTCAAATGACATTATCCTCTTCTGTCCCCAAGGTCATCCAGCATCTTCTTACATCTTCTTCCTCGCCCACTTCTATCTGCCCCTCTATCTTTCCTTTAATAGCTTCTTTTAGAAGGCAGTTTCTGCGGAAAACATGACCAATCCAATTAGCCTTCCGTTTTCTTATTTCGTGTAGGCTATTCCTCTGCTCACTGACTCTAATTAACACTTCTTCATTTCTCACATAATCGGTCCAACTGATCTTCTCCATCCTTCTCCAACACCACATTTCGAAGCTTTCCAGGTGTTTCTGATCTACTGCCCTAAGTGTCCATGTTTCAGCCCCATACAGAACTATGCTCCAAATATAGCATTTCACTAGTTTCTTCCTCAAATTTAAGTCCAATTTGCTGGTAAAAAGATTCTTCTTCTTGCTAAATATATATATAGAGAGAGAGGAAAAAAATATATGACAACACGGGTCCGGAAATGCATATAATTACAGAGTAGTAATTCTGTCTGCACGCCATTGAAAAGTATTGGCCACATGAGTGCTTTCTATCGGTGGGTCGGCCTTTCACTCGGAGGACAGCTCTATGATTATCATGACATCACCTGTGATTACTTCGTGATAAATTTTCCTCTGTCAGTTCTTTTCAGTGGCGTGCAGACACAGTTACGACTCTCTGATTATATGAATTTCGGGATCCATGTTGTCATATACTTTTTTTCTTCTCTCTATATGAGGAGTCCGTTCCTGAAGTTTTGCCGTTGAGTTGTGATACAATCTGTATAACACCGAGAGTAGTCGGCTGATCGAACTGCACAGTGTTATATCCCGCAAGATAGAATATCCCAGTCCGAAGCTAGAAAGGTTTATATTCTTACATAACAATTATAACGAACTATAACAATATCTCTGGAGCTGTACTGCTTTGAGTCTCTTTTTCGATGTTATCATTAACTTTTCGTGTTGAAATACGGACAAGGCATGAAACTGACCACTCACCTCTACTCATGCTGTGCGTGAGTGCAGTGTGAGGTCTCCACTTACTCCGTTAGGTCCGCCACGGTTGTGCCCTGGCACCATGTGAAGCTGCTATCGCTTGTTTACATGAGCTGGTCTTTACCTCCACGCCACTCTACATCTTTCTGATTTCCCTCGGACCTAAGAGTTCTAACGCGTGAATCTGGCCTCGTTGATATTGTGTGGAGTTCGAACTCCAAACAACTTAAACGGTGTATCTTCATAACCCAATGCTTATGCTTAAGGAAAGCTTGAATGTTTGCATTCAGAAGGATGTTAAGAGAGCTACTGGTAAATTTCCTTCAGCCCTTCATTCGTCATACCAGGTCGGGCTCGGCAGACGTCTTGCCGCTTCCAATCTAATAATTTACCCGAGAGGAAAGAGGAAATGTGATTATTCCAATACTGGGGATTTCCTGCCCTTTTAACAAGAGCAGAATTTCCCCTACTTTAATTGATCTTCTCACACGTGTGGAGTGTTGCCCCTCCCCCTTTCATGCAGTCTACACACGTGGATATCTGTTGTGTCCCTGTAAGTACTGGTCTGCAAGCACCGAACCTCCCGGTGTTGGGGGTAGCGCTCCTTATCTCTACTCTGTTTACGATATCCGAGTTTCATATTTCGACCCGCAGACTGCCTATCCTCACTTTGTTACTTGTGGCTTCGTTCGCCCCCCGGGGAGATTAATGCAGGTTATTTTCATATATTGGGCCGCAACTTCATCCTTACATATTCTTCCCAGTTTAACATATGATGTCATATAAACGAATGGTAAGGGATTTCAAAAGTAATTATATTTTAATGTGTAGAGCTAGGCAACGGCGCGATAAACACCTCGCGTAAGCGCACTCAACAATAGGACGAATGTCTATAGCTCGTTGCTAGGCAACAGTCAGTGAGCCAGCTGGCCAAAAGGCCTCTATCTAAACACAGGACAACACAAACCATACACATACTAAACATCCATTCCTTGTATGGGATTCGAAACCACGATCCCGGCTTCCGTGCGAGCGAAGACAGTACATACCTTAGACCGCTCGGCTACCGTGACCAGCCAAATCCCTTCTATAGTCACTCCATAAAATCACGTTAACAATATATTTTTGCCTGTATTTTATTATTTAAATATGACACTATCAAATTTTGTTACTAACTTTCAGTGAAGGCCTCTAATATTCTGGGTTTTCCTTGTAGAGGTTCTGGGCTTGAATTCCTTTCGAAATGTGAATTAAATAGACCAAGATCTTATCATCTGAAGAAGACAAGTAATGTGTACTGGGGCAGCCGGTAGTGGATTTAATGTGCAGACAATTGATGAACCTGTCTATTGAAGAAGATGTGATAAAAGTTTGCATACACTTCTGCAGTGGACAAATTCAGCGTCAGACTTAGTATTTGTAATGTAACGGGAACTGATAGTGCCCCTGCATTTGTGTGATTAAAAGACGTGTCACTTCTTTTCTTAATTGTTTTAAGAGGGAATTTCAACTGTTGTGGTATGGACGAATATATTTAAAGAAAATTTGAATACTAGATTTACATAAATTTTTTGTTCATTTCCGATAACTGAATTCCAAAGAGGGACATTGTCCGCTCTGTGAAGTCTCATATTTCTCTTGTTGCCAAGTATCGAGATCATTTTTTGTAATGACGTCACGTCTCTGTCGAGGTAATTTCGTCATGTATACCAGTCGATACTGGCAGGAATTCAATTGACAATCTCGTCTAGCACATTGATGGAGTTTCAGATGAGCACCGGGTAATGTCACGTGGCGCCACACGTAATGGACTGAAAGCAATGTGTGTACAAGGGTAATGAAAGACAGCCCCAAGTCGCCCTTGGCTATGAGAATATGAAAGTCTCTTTCAAAATGTAATGCTGCTTTATACTTCCGCCATCCTTTCCTTGCTAACTTATATTTGCTGGAGGTGCTAAAATTCGTATTAACGTGGATATTATTTTCAGTTTAAAATAACTCAAATTTGTAACATGTATTCTCAAAAAGATGATATGGGAAATATATTTATTTATAGGGTCTGTGACATCAAGGGAGGAACATAGACTGAAGGTGTTTGAGAACAAGGTGTTGAGGAGAATATTTGGACCGAAGAGAGATGAAGTGACAGGAGGTTGCAGAAAACTGCATAATGAAGAGCTTGATAACTTGTCCTCTTCTCCAAGTACAATTAGAATGACCAAGTCAAGGAAGATGAGGTGGGCAGGGCGTGCAGCACGAAAGGGGGAGGTGAGGAATGCGTATAGGATATTGGTGGGAAAGCCAGAAGGAAAGAGACCACTGGGATGACCAAATCGTAGGTGGGAGGACAATATTAAAATGGATCTTACAGAGATATGATGGGATGGGATGAATTAGATTGATCTGGGTCAGGATAGGGACCAGTGGAAGGCTCTTGTGAACACGGTAATGAACCTTCGAGTTCCATAAAATGCTGGGAAATTCTTGAGTAGCTGCAGAATTGTCGGCTCCTCCAGAAGGGCTCAGCTCCATGAGTAAGTGTGTAATAGGTACACACTCAGGAAATTTTTATCGCCGAAATTATTCAGAAAAGGTCACCAGTGTCTGAGAAACATCACATTCATAGCACGAAATGATTTGGTCGCTGTTGAGAAGAAATGCATGCGGTGGTCTCTGATCCATCTACAGAATATTAAGCATGATTTTATAATGAAGTCCGATCAGAAGTCATGAAGCCTGTCCTGCTGCAGTCGTGGTTTACCGTTATACGAATTATTATTATTATTAATTTAATTTAGTTTATTTTACTTCCTGTGAAGAACTAAACATTTTTAAATTCAAAAATTAACTTATTGGATGTAACTCCAAAGTTTCGCTCAGTCGCCATATTGCAATTACTGACCTAAGGATATTTCCTTTCTAGCACATGTGCAGTTTCACGATCATACTTCCAATGGTTTTATAGTTATCGCCGTCAAACCATAAAGTAAAATACTTTCACCCCACAGCTGATGTGTTGTTTTTGCGTTGCCTTAACGAAAGTTACACATTTTTGAAGATGTATTAACTGTTATGCATGAGATCCTATTGGAATTGACGCTATGATAAACCCAATAAAACAAATATGTACTAAAATATAATTTGGTTCATATATTTTGACATTAGGATTGTGGAAATATGGGGCACGCTCTAGGGTAGTTGTTCGAGGCAATACGCTACAAGACGGAAGGTCGCGGGTTGGATTCATGTTCAGGTCACTGGATTTCTTTCAATTGACCTAATCCTTCCAGCCGCACTCTGTTCCTCGGGCCGACTCAGCCTGCAGCAGATGTGAGTACCAGGAATCTTCCTGAGGGTAAAGAGCGGCCGGCACGTAAGGTTGACAACCTCACCGCCATCTGTGAGCTGATTGTCTAGGAAGTGTGGGTGCCACGACGTCTCACAACCCCATGGGTCTCCACGGCCTATTACAGGGATACCTTTTGTTTTTACCCCATTGCGAATAAAAGTAGTTTTTAAAGTGTTCTGAGAATTACTGTTTCCTAGATTCTGAATCTGACACCGTGTAGACTGACAGATTTATCCAACATTTTGGAAGGTTATGCTGCTTCTTTATTCAGTGTAGTTCCTGCAGCAGTGATTGTCAACCTGTGGTTCAGATTCAAAATTGTATCTTGCACATTCTGATAAGTCGCAAATTTTATTGAAAACAGTTGATTGTTAAAAGTAAATACTAATTTCTAATTGTGGCTGCTCGTGAAAGAGACAGAAGTTTGTCATTATGAAGACTCCTTTGACATATACCGCTTTTGTCCCCAATGTTTCCGTACGTCTTAACTTCATCTACGTTGCCAAGGAAAGAAGGCTCATGTTAAAACGGAATATGTTATTGCAATCTCCATGCTTACTTCACTCCCCTCAACTTCCATCATTCAAATAAGCCGTAACATTCGCGCTAAATACAAGTAGTGAATTATCCAGAGTTTCAGATGTCATTTTGGTTCGTCACACTTCTCGTAATATCAACCTGATTTTAAGAGCTAACACAATGGAATTTAATTCCAAAAAATATCAGACTCATTCTGCAATGTGGCTCCAGTTCTCCGGTTTGATAAGAAGGGACACAGGAACACAGCAAATTGATCTCATAATCCTCCATTTATTTAATGAAAATAAGGAAATTAGGCTAAAAATATTTACTGAATGCCAAGACCGAGACAGTAAAAATTCAGTCGCATTTTTTTTTGAAACCTAACTAAAAACAATCTCGATCCGAACCTGACAATTGTTGAAACACTTTCCCAAATGACAGAAATGTTTCTGTTCACATATTTCAAGATAGCTCAGAGCTGTGTTTATCAAAGACAGGAATTTTTGGACGTTCACATTCTCTGGAATTTCGGGAAACTACGTAGACAGAGCGGCTGCCGTGAAGGCAGACAGAGGCTCGTTACGAAGTGACGGTATCGAGGTTAGCTCTTCAGCTCGGCTCGTCCTGAAAGGCGAAGGACAGGTGATCTCTGTGAACAGCGTATATTCCTCGCCCTCTCACCAACTTCACAGAATAGTAGAACAGTAAAATCTTTATAAAAGTACGTGTAATTTATTAAAAATTAAAAGAACCATTATGGAATTCTCATCCTCCCACCTCATTCGACACAAACCCCTGCAGGTAAGAGTGTGTTTTTAAATACCCGTTGAAACAACAATCGAATTCAGTGGTTATGTTTCTGGACATTATCCATCGTCCTGTTTTCATTTAAAATCTGACGTTTCAGGGGCTGGAGTCTGTCTCCGAAACGTTGTATTTAAAACAAGAAATAGGACGGTGGATAATGTCCAGAAACAGAATAATTATATTAATATACTTTCGTTACAAACTTTCAGACCTTATTGACAATTGAATTTTTCAGTTTCTCGGAGAAAGAGAGAAACAACCTCTAACGGTATTGCGTCATTAGTCCTGTAACATTTTCTTATTAAACTTCATATCGATTTTAGTTTATTTCTATTATATGGTAATATTTAGTGATTGACTTTCACTATGCTTATTGTTTTAGTTCAGTTCATATTGTGACGTATCGATCCACTGCTAGGCAACAGCTCGATAAACACGCGGCTATAACAACACGCAACAATAGAAAGGGTATTGGAAAGCTGTGTTTTCTGCTGTGGTCCATGTTGAGTGGTTACAGAAGAAAATAGAAGAGGTATCTTCTATGTGGTCCGCGCCATGACCAGTGCTGGGCAACGGATCTGTAGACACGCATTCTGGCACGTGATATACGTTTTTTGTGCTGCGAGGTCTGTGCTGATATTTCATTGAAATATATCGGGACCGCTTTCTTGCATGTACTTCTGGATATTTCCTGCCATTCCCTGGTGTTCTATAACCCGTACTTCTCTCGGTCGCGTAGGGAACCGTAAACTTCAGCCTATTGGTGAGACCACGTGGCAACATTGCTGACTACTATAGTGGAGATGCTGGTTATCCTGACTGAGTTTTCTATTGGTCTTTCTCAGGCCCTCCGAGAGTATGATGGGATAGTCACATCCCCTCCTCTAACTTAGGACCTCAAGGAACGTGTTTACTCTCCCATATCATCAGCTGATTTCACCTTGTTATACAGGATGTCCCAGGAGGTCACAGTATCAGTAATTCTAAGCAGTGTATATGTACATGTGTCCTATTCCGAACGGTTTCCGAGGTAGAGATATTTCACTGTACAGTTCCAAAATTGTTGACAAGAAAGAGATATTACGTACTGTTCCTAATTCCGGTATTTGTTGTTCAAGTGACAGAGTTGGTACGGTTTACCCAGTATAATACATTTTTCGAAAATTCAACCGTCAACATCAGTGCACTTTGCAACTCGTGTGAGGGCATGGCGTGTTGTTCGTCTGTACATTGTACAGTGAAATAGCTCTATCTCGGTGCAACTCGTGTGAGGACATGGCGTGTTGCTCGTCTGTACAGTGTACAGTGTACTGTACAGTGAAATAGCTCTATCTCGGTGCAACTCGTGTGAGGACATGGCGTGTTGCTCGTCTGTACAGTGTACAGTGTACTGTACAGTGAAATAGCTCTATCTTGGTGCAGCTCGTGTGAGGGCATGGCGTGTTGCTCGTATGTACAGTTTACAGTGTACTGTACAGTGAAATAGCTCTATCTCGGTGCAACTCGTGTGAGGACATGGCGTGTTGCTCGTCTGTACAGTTTACAGTGTACTGTACAGTGAAATAGCTCTGTCTCGAAATGGGGCACTTGTGGTTGAGAATGCCCGATACTCTGACCTCCCATAATATTGACCTTCCCTCGTGGGACATCCTGTATAACTGCGACCTCTCCAAGTTGTACTCTCTTTTGATACGCATTTTCAGTAAAAGGAACACGCTGATTGCTTAACTGCTATGATGATAAGCGCTGAAACGCTTCTGCTTGATTGCCACCCACTCTGCGATTTAAGTGAAGGTAGAACATGACAGCTCATTAAACTGTGGTTCTGGTGTTGAAGGACGATTAATCTCTGGGCTCTTATTAAATATTTTCCAAGCCTTTAGGTTTTGCTTCTATTCATTCTTTGATACTGAGCCCTTTCACGGAACGGAGACAAGAAGTTCTCCTGAACTGATGTATTTATTGTCGGGGCTGCAATTTCGTCATTTCGAGAATGGAATGCAGTCATCGCTTTTTTTTTTATTGTTAATGGGGTTGGACTAAGTCCCTTGTACTGCGGCCCCTTCTGGCATATTGTACCAGCCCCAGATGATAGGTCAGAGTGATTGTGGAGCAATTGGTGGAATGAAGATTGGCAAGGGAAACCGAAGTACTCGGAGAAAACCTGCCCCAGCGCCACTTTGTCCACCACAAATCCCACTTGACCAGACCCGGGATCGAACTCGGGCCGCCTCAGTGTAAAGCCAGCGACTAACCGCTTGAGTCAGTCATCACTTAGTAAATATTGTGATTACCACAAGAGTGTCCTGACGCACCTGGATTAAATATTACTATGTAATTATAAATTAAATATTATGCCTTCCGAGCTGTAGGAGGCGACGAAAATGGAACCGGGTGCCTCGGAGTATAACCAGACTACCTTATTCCTGCGAGATATTACACGTATATACGAGGACCTGGCCTCCAGGTTGCAGGCGTCTCGAGTCTGATAGAATAAAATATGGTCATGAGTCCTGTGGGACTCAGACTTGAGAATGACTGCGCTGGCGAAGACCAGCATCAATTGTAAACGAGAGACTTATCCCGTAGTCAAAGAGGATGTTACATGACTATAACAGCAAGTGTTCAGTTGAAAAACAAATATAGGTCGTTGTTTAAAGGGGGTTTCTCCAAACGAACTGATTGGCAGTAAACCGCCAGTCGTGAAGTAACTCTCACGTAAGTTGTCCAGTGACTGAGGTTAGCTCTTTCTGTGGTTAGATTCTAAAGTGTCCTGACGGTGATATAAAATACTCAGAATTGCTGGGATTTTGAACTTAGTCCATCATCCCGTGTTCTAGAAACTAGTTCTAGTTCTAGTTTCTAGGATACCGGACGATGGAAAAAGTCCGAAATTGCAGAAATACTTTCTAAGGGACCCAACAGTAGGCTTCTCCCCTATCACCTGAGGAAGAAAATAGATTTAGCTTCCGAAACGTTGTGTTCTCTAGGTTTTAGGATACCGAACGAATGGCAAAGTCCAGACACCCAGTAACTCTGAGCATATGAATTCTGTTTCCCATATATTCGAGCTACTTAGTAACGCAGTAACCACATAATCGATTTACGAGTTGGAGTGCATGTAACGCCCCGGTGATTCATCTCCCTTAAATACGGAGCATAATATGAAGGTGCTAAGGCCTTCGTGCGTTCTACGTAATGTATGAAGCAAGCAAAGCGAACACGTAGAAAGGAATTTCGTGTCCACCCGTTCGTCTACATTAATAATAACCGAGTTCTATGTTGATATCATTCACATTTGTTGCTGGATGCTACATTAAATTTGTCACGATGATTTAATTGTGGATCTTATCATTATAATCAGCTCAGTGCCGTATTTTAATAGACTAGTTGTATCACCCGTCTCTATGCAAAGAACAATTGTACACACATTCATTCGCTTATGTGTGTGTATTATGATACTCCTCCTCTCTACAGGTTTCACATTTCAGTTCTTTAGGCAATATATATATATATATGACCTGAGGGATGAGAATACACATACACACATATGTTTTCACGCTTTTAATGAGTACAGACGGGGTTTGGATTTCTATTAGATTTATTGAACACTTAACATTAAGGATTATGTTCTCACAATTCTATACACTTCATAAAGTCTTCTCAGTTTGCTATGTCTTTACTAGTCGTTGCCTGGTGACGGATCTCAACTATATATATTCCGCACATTTATTATACATGATCTGCAGAATCTGCAATAAATGTATATGTTCAGTAAGTACTGGCTCGCGAATGAGTTATGCCCAGTGGAGTAATTCATATACTCTTTATTTTTTGTTCATTTAGGCATAATTATAATTCTTGTATTGGGGTTTTACTCAGGTATGTCTGGTAGAGTTAGGACGGTGTATGTCTTCAGTCTCTGTGTAGTTTCGCTATTCTCCAGTAGGTTCACTGCTAGTCCATTAGCGTTTTTTCCTAATTTTCTTAAGTATTTGGTGTTCCACTTTCTTGTTTCGCTGACCACTGTGTTCATTTGGAGATCTTCATGGATCCTGTGGCTGTTTATGCACCAAGGCGCATTCAGAATGGATCGGAGAGCCTTGGATTGGAAGGGCTGAAGGATTTCGATGTTGGATTTGGAGGCTGTGCCCAATAGCTGAATTCGATAGATCCAAAGTGTTTGAGGAGTCTGTTTTCTATTGATAGTGTTGAGCTGCTTCCGAGTTGTATTTGTTTCGCTTGTAGGTTGAGCTGTTTTCTTTTGAGTTTGGTGTACTTTGCCCATATCAGTCTTCTATCAAGATGCATGCCCAGGAATTTCACTTTGTTTTTCTACGGCAGATCAACAATGCCCATTTGCACTGTCGGACAGGTTTTGTTGCGCAGGGCGAATGTAATATGCGTGCAGTTGCTTAATTTTAATTCTCCATGTCTTCGCCTGATCGTCGATCCAATTGACGGTGGCTTCGCCTTTCATTGAAGCTGTCGCTGGGCCTTCATGTGTGACCCAGATGCTTCAGTATATATGGAGCGATATTTCCTGAACCATGCCGAAAATTTCCCAGAAAATATCCATGACTTCACAAAATTAATCAAATAAAACCCGTACCCTGTTGGACATGGTCATAAGCCTGTAGGCTGTCATTAGTTTCCAACTGCGAAACAGATGAGAAATCGATACTATGCCATGAAGATGGCGACAGTTTTCGCGTGACGTCAAGATGTGATTTGCATATTAATAACTTGAACTCTATCAACATAATAGAGTCGCAAAGTTACCCGGGCGTGAAGTACAGGACTGTGTCGGTAAGGAACAGGAGTTGCGCTTAAATATATTCAGATCTGAAGGCCCATAGCTCTGTTTCGTGATACCCACTTTACGTAACGCAGAGAGTTCCTCTGTTTTCTAATTAATTACCCTCCTAGGAAGCCGGCTAATATAGCAGGAACACTCCAAACATATATTTAGTATGATTACATATTTCTGAGATTTTATCTCGTCTAGTTTGGTAGTTAGGTGCTAAAACTCTAGAAGAGTGCACTGTCTCAGTCTTCAGTATTCTGCTCTGAAGATGGAAGCAGCAATTTCCTCCAAACCGCTTGTAGCAATCTACCAGACTCTACGTAGTCACATCCCAGAAGAATAAAATCGTACGAAACTCAGATCTCTGCTTGGTAATATTACTTCCCGGGCACGCGGTAGCGATTTGGTTGAGGCATTATGCTACAAGCTGGAATGCCGTGGGTTCTATTCCCGACGAGGTCATTGAATTTTTAGTTGACCTAATCCTCCCAGCCGCGCTGTGGCCCTAGGGTCGACTCAGCTCCTAGCAGAAACGAGTACCAGGAACCTTGCTGGGGGTAAGGGGCAACCTGTCTTAATTAGCAATTTTTGGAACTCGTTCAGCGCTCACGGTTAATGGAAACATCCATCCACAGAATGACAAACACATGGGCCTTAATATTAGAGGAGATTATTGCAGTGTAATTTGGGGTGTTAGTTCCTGCAGCTCTTTTTGTTTTGAACCACAGTTATGACTTTCTGAGGGAATGAAAATGATTTCGTAGGGTTCTGTGTTCAGGGATTCAACGATATGTAATCCGGCGGTAGTCCACCAAGGTTTCGGAAGAAAATATCACCTCCATCTTCAGAGTTTAAGAGTAAACAAGCAGAAAGCACAGGTCTAATTTCTGCCTGCTTCATGCTAGTTTCTTGCTCGGTTTAGTCTTCGATTCCACAGATAGAGGAATACTTACCTCCGGAATGGCGCTCGACTTTTACCAGACTGTACTACATTATTCCCCCGAAGATAGAGCTCATAATGGCGCTGCTTTGAGAGAATCGGATACTACGACACTGGCATTGTGAGAAGAAAGGGATTTTGAGCTAAAGTAATGGCATTCAGTTCGGTCTGCTCTCATTCTGGCCCTAGTCACCACAGAAATTGCGTTGCGAAATAGTTCTCTAGTCACTTGGGAGCAGATTGAAAATATATTTTCCTATCTGATCACTGTCTCTCCCTGTCTTAATGATCCGGATATTGGAGAAAATTCAATCAGGAAACTTTATACAAGTGTAGGAACTCGTAATTTTGTTAGTAACAGAACTGATACAAAACGTACACTCGCTGTTGTGCACAGAAGAATCAGTGGCGATTGTAGCAGTTGGGAGAAGTTAAGACTCTTTTTTCCGTTCCGAAAGTGTAACTGAAGTTGCCTTGATTTAGTAAGACAAGAGGACAGGAAGCACAAAAGGCGAGTCACAGGTGACGACAAAATTAAATCACTGAATATGAATTGAAAGCGGCTGCAAGTCTCGAGCGCTCCTTCAAACTGCGACAAAAAGAGGAGTGCCAAGCCAGCTCCTAGCACAAAACACGCTTTGAGAATTTTAATTGCACTTTCCTGCACCTTAGGGGAACGGTATGAAGAAGCTGGTTCCACAGCAACGATATGTGTGAGTACTACATTATTCTGGGTTGTAACTCAGACGTTTCGAAAGAACATGTGGCCTCCATGTTGAAGATCGAAATGTAACTCAAACAAGAGAAACGGAAAGAAACAGGAGATGATCTTGCTGGTTTCTCGCTTGGTTTACGCTTCGGTTTAGAATCTTTCTGAGTTCAGTTCAGGACAGTAAAATAAGGTCCCGCGGGACTCTGAAAGATAATGACTGCACTGGCGAGGGCCAACAACAATTATAAATTGTAATCCTCTCGTCAGAGAGGCGGTTGCATAAGGAATATAGCCGTAAATTTTCATTTGAAAAAATGCTCGTGGTGAGCCTCAAGGGGCTTTGTCACCAAGATAAACTGCTTGGTGTAAGCCGCCAGTCATAAAGTAACTCTGGCTTCTTCCTAGCTACGTGACGTCATGGCCCAGAAGACGCACTCGTCATAGTGATCAGTGTGACGCCTTAAATCTGAAACTGCGCTGTCTGTCCAGCTGTTCTCACATAATATCTGTGTCCTGAACCGACGGATTTGGAAGAAATTTGGAATGTGTCACCGATTGTTATTCACGTTAAAAATTTTACTACCAGTTTACACTAAGACTTGGTTGTAATACAGATAGACTCTTAGATAGAGACAGGACATATTTACACTGCCGTGGGGATACAAGGCCACTCCCCGGGCAAAGAAATTTAGTAGATCCCTTCACCTTTCATGAAACCCCATTTTTAACTCTAATATCTCACTATCTGACGATAATAACGATCAGGCCGTAAGCCCCAGATGGATGCTTTATCCCGAAACAGACTGGCCTACGGACCGTCGGTCGTAACATAAGACACCGACTTAGTATCAACCAGTTGAGTTCCGGAGTTCTGCGCATTACAAGAGGGGGACAGCAGTATAGGCTGGTGGGGAGAGCGACATACAGACAAGGGGCAAAACGTAAGCACAACAACGGGATTACGTATGGAAAACAACAGGCCTCTACAGTATAAACAGCCATGGAAAGAAAACAAAATATATTGTCTGGGCAAGTGGATGATGCCCTAGTCAGATGTGAAAAGAATTTTACATGATGTTAAGGAAAAAAAAAATAATAAATTTTAAACGAAGTAGTGAAATGCTACATTTGGAGCATCGCTTTGTATGGGGCTGAAACTTGGAGACTTAGGGCAGTAGATCAGAAACACCTGGAAAGCTTCGAAATGTGGTTTTGGAGAAGGATGGAGAAGATCAGTTGGACCGATTATGTGAGAAATGAAGAAGTGTTAATTAGAGTCAGTGAGCAGAGGAATATCCTACACGAAATAAGAAAACGGAAGGCTAATTGGATTGGTCATGTTTTACGCAGAAACTGCCTTCTAAAAGAAGTTATTGAAGGAAAGATAGAGGGGCGGATAGAAGTGGCCAGAAGACGAGGAAGAAGACGTAAGAAGATGCTGGACGACCTTGGGGACAGAAGAGGATATTTTCATTTGAAGGAGAAAGCTCTAGATCGCATTAAGTGGAGGAACTGTTTTGGAAGAGACTGTAAACCTGTCGTCTTGACAGATTAGTGATGAATGAATGAATGAAACGATGCAAATTACAGTCTATGACAAGTTAACTAATGTTAGCCGGATTGTGATTACAACATTTAAAATCATGAGATATTGCAGTTACACGTGAGGGTATGAGTGGCATTCAGTGAAGTATAACGGTTTGGGCAAATTGAGGTACCTGATGATGGCCGGTTGGGGCCGAACATGTTATGAAATGGAAAGTGAAACGGAAAGAATGGAAATAGTTGCAGTTTTTACGGAAGTGTGTTATTGTGTGTAACAGTTACACTAATGCAACAGGATGCTTAAACACAACATTGTCCACTGCTAGAATTCAGAGGGATTAATGTAATTCTGAACAATTCCCCCACGCCTTCTCTTCTGTTCCATGAACGTGTTTATCTCTCACAGTTCCGGGTCCCTTTGTGTGAAACACGGACACAGCACTTGCATTTCATAGGTACGGAACGTTCTCGTTAAGACTGGTCAACATTTGAATGGCTTGTAGAACAAATTCCAGATAAATGACCACTTCAGTCGAGGTACATTCAAAAGCGGTAATACTTTTTCAAACACTATAAGCGTATACTGTCCTTTAAATGAAGCTTAAATCAGGAAGTCTGTCAACTGAATCATGCATACACCGCTCGCTAGTCAACACAGGCTGTTACGTAATTCTTTGCTGTATTAACTGATTAGCTGATGATTTAGGAGTTTACTGTGTGTGTGCATGTGTGTGCGCGTGCGTGCGTCTCTCTCTCTCCTCTCAAGCGTCTCCCACAAATGCTTGTAGACGTGAAAGTGAATTGTTCGATGCCTGTGTTGCACGAAACCTGAAAGCTTCAGGACCACATATGTTTGAACAATACTCTAGTGAGGAGATTATCGTCTTCTGGGATATGACACCGTATGGTCTGGTAGATAGTGGACAACGTTTCGGAGGAACCTGTTACCTTATTCTGCAAAGTATAAGCATCTTCTCTTCTGAAGATTTAGAAGTCTTCTAACCAGAAGACGGAGACAAATGGTTCCTGTGAAATATTGTTAGCCATGTGCCAGACTGCACTGAGTCACATTTTGAAAGGAATTAATCTGAGTAGTTGCCGCTGTGAGACCCTTGTGTCTCACAGATTCCTAATAACATTTGAAGCGATGTAGTGGCCTCCGTGAAATCGGGTATGAGTATTCCCATTTCGAAGTTACGTTCTCCCTTTAGCACACACACGGACGCCTGGCACACGTTCGAGATGTGGGACATCGTTACTTCTTGCTTCGTTGTATTTCGACTTATTAAGTAGTTGTTTCTGTAATAACCAGATTTCATATTACTCAATGTGCAGATGGTTAGGAACACTATACAGAGTGTCCCAGAGGAAAGGTCAATATTCTATGAGGTCACTGTATCGGTCATTCTAAGCAAAGAAGTGAGTACATGTGCCCTATTCCGAACGGTTTCCGTGATACAGATATTTCACTGTACAGTTCCGAAACTGTTGATAAGAAAGAGATACGTACTGTTTCTAATGCCGGTATTTATTGTTCAAGTGACAAAGTTTGTACAGTTTACCTAGTATTTTCGAAAATTCCGCTGTCAACATCAATGCACTTTGCAACTCGTGTGAGGACATGGCGTATTTTTCGTCTGTACAGTGTACAGTGAAATGGCTCTACCTCGGTGCAAGTTGTAAAAGAACATGGCGTGTTCCTCGTCTGTAGAGTGAAATAGCTCTATCCCGGAAACCGTTCGGAATAGGACACACGTGCGTGTACACTTTTTTACCTAGAATGACCGATACTGTGACCTCCCCGAATATTGACCTTTCCTCATGGAACGCCCTATTTGAACTGGGAGGGGTGAGGAAGCAATCGTGGTCTCTTGTAAAATGCTACACTAATTGTTACCTGCAGTGGTTACGTAATGGTTACCGCTGCGTTGCCTGGCTACAGGTAACACGTGAAGAGATCAAATAAAAAACAAAGTTATACAAGAAGTTCTGGGGGAGAGAGAGAGAGAGAGAAAGAAGAAAGAAAGAAAGAAAGAGCATCAATTTAAGAAGGTTCCCAGGCTTTGCCCGCTCGTCCTTCTGGTAAGAGTAAAGTGAAAATGTAGGCGTTAAGATGATTAGAAGCAACGACTTGAGAGAGTTGAGAGAGGGGGGCCGCGGAGCTTTTAATTTCAAAAATTAGAGTTTACGTGTATAATTTTGGTAATTTTGACAGCAGCCTGGCTACAGACTTCCTCTATCTCCGTGGGTTTGCTCGTCGCGGACCGCACAGAAAACAGTCTCTCTGCTGTTGAAGTTTGCTTACCGAGCCATTGCTTAGCAACGATCTGGCCATCTACGTTACAATATTTTTAATATATTTCTTACCTGCAACATTACACAGTTGACGACTCTTAGTTCTTTTGTTAGCAAATAAAATTGTAAGTTATAATATGTCGTTTGAGGATTTCAACTTCATGTAGTATTTTTATTAATTAGTGTAATACTAATAAACATTTCGCAGATTGTACCAAGTACGGAAGATATTTTCCTGTACTTTGACAATGCTGATATCAATGCCAAGATATCATCATACACGAAATATCAGAAAGTGTTACAGGTGAAAATTTTTGTACTTCTGACGAATGTGGTGACGCTTTTCAAAGAAAAATATTTTCAGAGTTTTCTGTTCGTGTTACACTAACCCAGTGTCTTATTTGCCGCCTTGTAAGAAATTTTAAGAAGCAGGAAATTTGTGATGCAGACGTGAAGTAGCTATCTGTTCAGTGAGGAGAGATTTCTGGAATTAGCAATGAAGGAAAAATAAGAAGTAAAAGGAAAAATGTTCAACGCTTTTCACAGCATCATAAATATAATCTGTCACAATGAAATATCGTTGTTTCCATACAAGTTCAGCTGTCAGTCATTATCGGGCGACTGAATGATGCAGTGATTCCTTTATTTTTTTGTGCTGGTGCATATAGAGTAGTACTTGAAGAAAACCGGGACATATTATGAATGCCACTCATGTTTTATTGAACAGAATACCAAATTTTTGACATCATAGAATACGAGATTTATTTTAATAAGCTTCCTGAGTGGTAAAGGGCTGCCGGCGCCTAAGGCTGGCAACCTTACCGCCATCTGTGAGCCCACTGTCTAAAGAAAATGTGGGTGCCTCAACGTCTCACAACCTTATGGGCCTTCACAGCCTGTTATAGGGATAGCTTTTTCTTTTAAGATTTGATATTTGAAAGTCATTGACCATTCACATTGAGATGCTGTGTGTCATAGTACTGCGCTCTGGTCCGGTAGGTGTGTACCAATGTTTCGCATGAACAGACTACCTCAAACTTCAGGTTGTGACTCTGAGTTGAAATATTTAAGTAAAGGTAAATGTGCTTGAGTAATTGAGCACTGTGCCATGAACACATATGGGAGAGTGGATATATAGACCCACGTATTTTTGATTGATACAAATATTTTAGAAAAATATATTGCCACTAGCCCCCCTGGTTGAAGATAACGCTTATTGCCTGACAAGTTGTTAATGAGTCTTCCACCACGAAGATGGAGGCCGTATGTTTTCCGAATCGTTTATAGCCTCCTGTTAGTATACGACACGGCGTTTTTTCCACATGTATGGTAACAGTTTGAGGCATTATCTACCTCCGAAATGTTACTATCCACTTACCCCACTCCAACACAACATCAAGCCTACCGTTCTTCTGGTCTGAAGTTTGAATCAGTTTATTTCTCCCGTGAATTTTGTGCGCACATAACAGACTACATTTCCATAACATCGCAGAGTTTAACAAAGCAGGCAGTATGCTCCGTGTTCGCCAGCCCAACAAATTACAGTACAGTATGAGTAGTCTGAGGTCACGGTAGCCGAGCGGTCTAAGGCATGTACTGTCTTCGCTCGCTTGGAAACCGGGATCGTGGGTTCAAATCCCACTCAGGGCATGGATGTTTAGTTTGTGTGTGTGCGTTTTTCTGTGTTTGTGTACAGGTAGAGGCCTTGCGAGGAGCCGATCACCCGCCCAAGGAGTCCTACCGAATGTGTAAGATCTGGAAAAACCGAAGTGAACGGAAAAGTTCATTGAAGTAGGCCTAGGCCCACTGGGGCTGTAGTGCCAAGGAAAAAAAAAATGATTAGTCTGAAGACTTCACTGCACCCACCGACTGCTGTAGGTTCTCAAGTGTCGGTATTTCCGTTCTCGCTCGCCTCTAGGGTACAGTTACTGTTGAGTATACTTTAGTGTGTCAAATAATGAATTAGTGAGAAGAATTGCTATGATTCCGACCGGGTTCCAACCAGACAACGCCAGACGTGACGGCGGCAATTACATAACTCTTCAGTTTTTGTATGAAGGTTCTAAGGACAGCATCTGTCGAAGTAGAACTCTTGTTGGTTTTTTTATTGCTAGTGGGGTGGGACTAAGTCCCTTGTACTGCGGACACTTCTGGCCTATTGTACCAGCCCTTGATGATAGGTGAGGGTGATTGTGGAGCAATTTGTGGAAAGAAGATTGGCAGGGGAAACCGAAGTACTAGGAGAAAATCTATCCCACCGCCACTTTGTCCACCACAAGTCCCACTTGACCAGACCGGGATCGAACCCGGGCCGGCGCCGTGGAAAGCCAGCGACTAACCGCTTGAGCTATGGCGCGGCCGAGTAGAACCCTTGACTCTTTGAGGAACGCCTTTGTTGGCCACGAAGTTCACCGGACTTAGATCCTTCGGGATGTCGCCTGTTGTATCATTTGAGAGAGAGGTGTTTGAATTATTCACATGGAGTACAGAAACAACGAAACCCCAGTCAGTCAGAAATTAAATGAGTGTCTGTTCAACGGTGTCACATTAAACATATGTCGGTTTAGGAATCCATTTACATGAAAGTATATGCTTCTGTGAAGGTGTAATACTATTTGAGTCATGAAGAAAAACATGTCAGTCTTAAGTATCTGCCTATAAAGAGCAACCCATACTTACTTTTGCAGTAGAATGTTAGTTCTCTTTCAAATTTCAGCAGTTTCTGTCAAGAATATGGTGACATTTAAAACGTTTCAGTACCCAAGTCTGTAGCATTCATCGACTGAAAGGGTAAGTCGAGTAAATGACGATAGAATAGCGATATAAAGAAACAAACGAAAGGTACGGAACTTTTATAAATAAAAGCCATCCTGCAAACTATATATCATATAATAGACTTATGTAATAGACTACATACAGGGAGAAGACGGGATATCGTAGTTCTCTCTAAATGATTTGGGAAAGCAACAAATTATTAAATGCTCATTAGAGATTAAAAATATCAAATATGAATAAACCAAATTTCCTTATAGTTAAAATTATTATAATTGATACATGAAACATTGTTGTAAGGGAATTTCTGTAAATATTGAAACTGATAGGTTGGCTGCACTGTCACGTGTTAATATATGGTGGACGGAATGAAAGCGAAGCCATTATTTAGCGTGTTGACACGCCAAAACCAATTTTCATATTAAAATATCTTCTCTTTATTCCGTGGGAAGCAATGCAACGTAAAACAGTACGTTAGCCATCTGTCGTTTGGCCGTTGAACTTCTCCGCGGACTGAGTGTGCCATCTTGGCGACGACGCTCGAAACTACAACGTCGATCCTTCTAGTTCTACTACAGTTCAACCGATGTCGCTAAAAGCTTCTAAAGCCCGGGCTGGATTTACTTTCGTCATGACAGTACGGTTTACTACAGTACAACGTCGTGTAGCTAAGAGACGACCAAACATTTCGGAGGAACATGTAGCTTCCATCTTCAGGGTCTAAGAGTAAGCCAGACGGTAAAATCATCTGAAGCAGGCATGACGCATGCTGCTTTTTCATTTCTTGGCCTACTGTTCTACCCTTGAAGATGGAGGCTGTATGTTCTTCCAAAACGTATGGCTGTCTCTGAATTGCCTAATATCATAACCCAGAAGATGAGACTCTTCTAAAGATTACCGACTTACGTACGTCCTATAATTTGTACCCAGTTGTCACTTGTTACAGATCAGGTTTAGGTACGGAACAAAAAAACACGGTACACATCACAGAAGCATCAGACTGATGCACCCGATAACTAACAGCTGATCATCACTCAGTGATAATTGCAGAAGATGATACGGTCTTGTAACCGGAAGGTTTCCGGCTCGAAGAACATTGAGAGGCTACATGGACTCCCTCTGTTCTTGAGAAGAATCCTGGCATAATACTTTTAAATAGGTCATGTCCGCCATCTTTCACGGATCATCCTGATAGAACTTTATTAATTTTCACTGTCGGGACTACTGATAACAATGTTAAATAAATCATAAGTACACAAATTGTATATTGATGCTTGTGTTTCACTTCTAGGGATTTTATACGATTGAGGTAATAAAAGCTGAGTTGGAGGACCTCTGTCGTGGCCTATAACAAGTTTCTCTCTCGACATTCATATCAGGAGAATGAGGATATGTACAGGATATCCGAATGAAAAGTATACAAATTAAAAGAATTATATCTCAGAAAGCATTTTCTATACACATTAATGGTTACACCATTGCAAAGGGGAAAAAATCAAAGTTCTTTCTGAGTATGTAACTTTCTCAGTAAATTTAAATATGGGCTCCCCTTGGTGGCACGACAAATATCCAGGTTAGAAACACGTTTGGTGTAACCATAGCCACAGCGTCCCTTATATGGGCTTTCAGGTGTTGAAGCTCGTTGATCTTAACCTGGTAGGCAACGTTCTTCACATAACCCCACAAGAAAAAATCCAATGGGTTAATTCTGGCGACCTAGCAAGCAAGTGGTCCACCTCTGCCGTTCCATCTTCAGCCATCTCTCTGTCCAGGTGATTCATAACATTGAGGTAGAAATGTTGCAGTATATGCTCGTAAGCCGGTCCAGAAAAAAGCTTTCAGAGTTTCCCTTTCCGATGACATAAACCGGATACGTATATGACAGTTAGTTTCTGAGATATAATTGTTTTCATTTTGGATGCCTTTTACCCGAACACCCTGTATAAATTCAGTACTTTATGTCGTGATATCCCTTCCTGACTTCCCTTTTTTGCAGTGACGTGTGTATTTCCTGAATTATATCCTGATTACCTGCAACTTGTGTTGTGGTGAGCAATGTGTGTAACCAATCAATGATAATTCTGTGTAACCGAGGCATATCGTTGAATTTACATGAAAGCGTTGACTAACTGAGGATTTGGCCAATTATCTGTAAAAATAAATTAAGAAATATATATTTTCTTTTTTTTTCTTGGCACTACAGCCCCTGTGGGCCTAGGCCTATCTCCATGAACTTCTCCGTTCACTTCGGTTTTTCTAGATCTTACACATACGGTAGGACTCCTTGTGCGAGAGATCAGCTCGTCGCAAGGCCTCTACCTGTAGACAAACACAGAAAAACGCACACAAACATCCATACCCTGAGTGGGATTCGAACCCACGATCTCGGCTTCCGAGCGAGCGCAGACAGTGCATGCCTTAGACCGCTCGGCTACCGTGACCGGCAAGAAATATATATACCGTGTCCCAAGATGAAAGGCCAGTATTTTGAGAGGTCACAGTGTCGGTCATTCCAATAAAAAATTTGTGTAAGTACATAAGTCCTATCCCGAATTGTATCCCAGATAGAGACCTGTTTCACTGTACAACTCCAGAATTGTTGATAAGAAAGAGATATTACGTACTGTTTCTAATACCGGTATTTATTCTTCAAGTGACAAAGTTGGTACAGTTTACCTAGTGAAATACATTTTCAAAAAATCTTCCGTCAACATCAGTGCACTTTGGAACTCGCATGAGGGCGGTATATCAGCATATTCGGCATTTGTGAAGATGTGCGGCATTTTACAACACTCTATAGTGTTGCTATCAACATTCACAACGGCCAACTGACGTTTCACACCGATTCACATGCGGGAGGGAAGGACGGTATTGGGCGCCAAATCCAAGCTACTATACAGTGAAACAGCTCTACCTCGGAATCCGTTCGGAATAGGACACATGCACATGTACAGTTCTTTTGGTTAGAATGACCTGTAGTCTGTCTCTCCAGAACACTGACCTTTCCTCCTGGGATGTCGTGCATGTATATCATGTGATATGGTTTATTTGAGCTACGGTTGTAGCATGCATAAACGGTAAACTTGATACAATAAACTAAAAAAAAAAAAACGCAATGGTTTTAGTCCGCAAGCGAACTATATCGACCGAGCGACCTCCGCTTGTCGGCGAAGTTAGTGCCAACTTTAGTGGATAGAGGGTGTCGCGTGGTCAGCGTAACGAGTCCCCATGGCGGTTAACTACAAGGCGTAAAATAAAGGTTCATAAAATACCTATACCTTAAAGCGGATATCCTACGACTCCGGAACGGATTCGAACTGATTACCTCCTGAATTCGAATCTAGAATATACCCTTAAGCTGACCCTGTTGTTCATTTTGTGTCGAAGATGGGAATATTCATACTTATATCGCGTACCATTAAATTCTAATATCGTGGACATTTAAGAGTTTATCATCTCGCATATAGACCTGACCTGACACTATGCAGTTCTCTGAATGTCAACCGACATTTCGGAAGAACATATCACCTCCATCTTCAAAGTTCAAAGATTAAGACTAAAAGCCAACATCCTGAAATCTGCATCTTTGTTCTTTTGCTTGGGTGACTCTTCTACACTGAAGATGCAGACAGTATTTTCTACTGAAACACTGGATGACTTTCAGCGGACTACTTGGCGTTGTGGCCTAGAAAACAGGTCTCTTCATTACCACCGCAGTGAGAACTTTATGTCGTGTATCCTGTACACTGTTACAATCTAACTCGAGTCAAGTGAGTAACGCACTTAGCCATGCGTCTACTGGGGATGCTACGTGGATATTTCTGACGTAATTACATCCTCTATATATTTCCTTCTTTCAGTAGAAAAGTCAGCCTCAAAAGCCCTCATGTCTGTCTAATTCGTTCTGATAACCCTCCCACATCTGAGCCTGGGAAAGCAGTTGCTTCACAGAGATCGCTAATGACTTGTGTTGCCGGTGGTTTGTCGTGTAGAAACCTATCAGAACTTCCACAGATACAGAGGCTCTGGTGATCTTGCGTGGGGAGCAACTGCTAGCTGGTCACGTGTGTAGGTAGCGGCCTTGCGACAGCTGATCTCCCGTCCAAGGCGTTCTACCGGGTGTGTACAGATTAAGAAACCGAAAAAGTGGCCAAGGTCCACAAGGGCTGTAGAGACGTATGTAGAATTATTACTGCCGCTCGTCAGTTCTGTTTATAATTACTAATTAATCTGAGTGCTTCATAACGGTACGACATCTCTTAAGCGTGGTATGCTTACGTAAGTAGATAAATATCAGATAATAAACCAGAAATAAATAACAAGAGAGTTGAGTTACCTAGTGATGTGTTCGTTATTAGTGCGGGTAACTGATTGTTCAGTTTATCACATCCGTTTACATTGTGTCTGATGGAATTCCATTGATCATCATAATACGAGGTGCTATCGGAAAGTTCCCGGGCTAGGTTAAAAAGAAATACTGGCTTAACTACAAAGTAGTCTCCTTGGGAATGTATACAGCGATCCCGTCTTTTTTTTTCACGCTTCAAAAGCACAGTGGAAGCCATTTTCTTTATGCTGTCGAGTGCCGCTTGCGTTTCCCTTTTGATGTCAGACACTGTTTCGAAATGTTGTCCATTCAGTTTCATTTTCAATTTGGGAAACAAGTCGAAATCATAAAGGGCTAAGTCCGGCGAATAGGGAGGATGGGGAACGATAACCATATTGTTGTTAGTCACAAGCTCTGTGGTTTTCAGGGACGGGTGGAGGGGTGATGTGTCCTGATGAAGGAACAATGCAGCGAATGTTCTAAGTTTTTGTTAAGATCTCCTGACAAAATCCATAACTGTTTCCAGCGGTGTCTACGAGCTCGTGGATTGTTCGGCTAGGGTCTTCGTTGATGAGTTATCGAATTTTTTCTACATTTTCTATCGTTTTACTGGTGCTTGGTCGTCCTGAATGTTCGTGATCTTCAGCTGACACTCCACCGGCCTTTAAACTTGAATGCCATTCAGAAACCACTGTCCGGAGTAAAGGCTGTTCTCCGAAAGCCTGACGAAGCATTTCCCTGGTGGGAAAAATTAAATGAATGGCTTCTTACCAAGACTAATGTCACTCCTCAGCTGGTATCCGTCTACCTTCTGATTATTACTGGTGGTAACTAACAATCTCACTCCAAGAACATCTAATGTGCTTCACCTAATGATTCGATATGCCGCCACGTACAGTCCACGAATATGAGCATTAGAAGCCTTGGTTACATATCTGTATTTCTGAGAACTGTATTTCAGATGCAGCTACAAAGGCAATCAAATAATTATATATTTATTTATATTTGAAACTCGTCAATTTACTATTAGACTCTTTTGAAAAGAGACCGGTGGCAGAGGATTTAATCAAAATCAGTCGCCGATATGGGAATCACAAATTTGTTTTGATGTACTGGAAATGTTTGAGGGCCGACATTTCAATTATGGGTCACTGTGCGTTCTAAAATTAAAGTAAAATTCCAATATCGGAAAGGCACAACAGTTTTGAAATTATAACACAATAAATGGAAGTGATTGAGATAATATATATGAAAACGTATTAATCTCAGTGTGTTAAAAAGGACTGAATGTCTCTTCTAATTTTGACAGAAGCTGCAGGTTTCTGCGGAAGAAAAATTTCTTGAGGATTTACAAGGCTCTTAGGTTGTATGAGGAATCCATAAATCTTAAAACGTCATAACTTTGTTGTGTCAGTTTTAAGTTACTAAGATTAATGACTAGTCCTTAACCAAGTTGCGCGTGATAAGGTTAGCAATCTTCAGGAAATTTATATTTATGGTTGGCTAGGTCTGATCTCTAACATTGTGTCTTGAGTTACAGAAACAAACTAAGTTGCCCGTGTTCTCAGATTTGAATCGGATTGTTTAATTTTGCATTGTTCGATAACAGAATAATTTTATTTTGAATTCTACGTGTGATTTGTATTTACTGTAGTTTTTCGACAAAAGAGGACTCTCATTACCCACTCGAGGAGTTGAGCCCTTCTTGAGAAGCCACCAATTATGCAGCTACTCAAGAACTTCCCAGCAATTTATGGAACAAGAAGGTTCATTGCCGTGTTCACAAGAGCCCTCCAATGTTCCTATTCTCAGCCAGATCAACCCAGTCCATACCACCCCATCATACCTCTCTAAGATTCATATTAATGTTATCTTACGTACATCTTTGTCTTCCTAGTGGTCTCTTAACTTCTGGCTTTCCCAGCAATATCCTATATGTCTTATTCTTCTTCGCCCCATTCATGCTGCATGCCCTGCCAATCTCATTCTCCTTGACTTCTTCATTCTAATTATACTTGGAGGAGAGTACAAGTTATGAAGCTCCACATTATGCAGTTTTCTCCAACCTCCTGTCACTTCATCCCTCTTCGGTCCAAATATTCTCCTCGGCACCTGTTCTCTAATACACGCGAGAATAAATTTTAGAATCACAAGGAGCAAATATGAAATCGGCGTATTATTACAGTTAACACATTTGAAGGAAGAAACATGAGTCATGTTACGACTGACTGTCGGTCAATAAGTCACAAATCCGTTGTGGTGTCGAGCTCCATGACCAGATTTTAGTCCCAGAGTCTACAGATACGCTTCTATAGGTGTTTAAAGCCCTCTTTGATAATAGGGCGAAACCATCCCTTGTCAACTATCCGTTCACTGTCCACCACACACATTCGTAATATAATTATTTCTCCATATGGTCTGTCCATTGCCACAATCTCGGTCACTCTTAAGTATATATGTGACTAACAATTACAATCTTGCATGTAACAATAATAATAATAATTCAATTCTTTATTATTAATGTGCCGAGTCAACAGCCTCAAGGCGGCTACTACTACTACTACTATTACTACTACTACTACTACTACTACTACTACTACTAATAATAATAATAATAATAATAATAATAGCTTATAATACATTATGTAAGCATTTAAGTGTCCCGGGAGCTATTTTAACCAAGCTCCACGCCATGAAGACGTATAGGCGAGTGAAGGTACAACTCAACCACTCTTCAACTAGGCACAAGATGGTGGTACTTAACCAGCTTCTCGCTCCAGTCGCCTTTCCCCCGAAGAAACAGCCCCCGGTACAAATTCTAAAGGAGACTGTGTGGGTCTCAGAGCCAGTCCGTGCGCTGCGGAGTACAGAATTATCCCCTGCTCCTGCCGGGAATCGAACCCCGGTTGTCAAGTCTGTAGGCTATCGCTGTACCGATTGAGACATCTCGCCATGTGCTATGTGAAATACATGAAAGTTTAGTGCCTAAGCACAGAAATCTCGCTGTCAGCGTCAAGAACGAACAAGGTAATGCGGTTTAAGAAAGTAATCTCTATTTTTTTCTGAGATTCGCATGCATAAATACACTCTGTGAATAAAACGTAGTTATCCTGTTAAAACACTTGGCACATGTAGTCACCACTACACTGAAAATGTATAAAAGATTCTTTGGCCCGAGGAAGCAGGCAACTGGGTTTAAGTGGCCTAAAATAATTTCCAGTGAAACAAATAGTAACTTCCATCGTGAATAAAAGATGATTGTCCTACATGCAAGCAATTGTAGTTTCTTACAGGCATAAAAATGTAAGTGTTTTCTGATTGTAATCCTTCTGTAGAAAAATAAAAATTAAAAGTGTCTATTTCATCATATGATTGAGCTTTGAGTTTGAGTTAAACAAGCATGTGTTTTTGGATTATTCAATTGTGCAAGAAATTTACAAAATGAATGTACACTTAGATAAACTGCATTAACCTTGACATATGTCAAAATGTCAGACGCGAGGAAGCTCTTCTTTGCGGTGAAATAGGTTAAACTTTAGGATAGTCTGTGTGTGATTTGTGGTGAGCTAGGTATCACTGGGACACTAAGTAACTCAGCCTTCCTCTTGCAATCCTCATATCCCAGACTCATCTATCTGTGGTATCGGCCATTAACCCCCGACCAGGGACTACGATCAACCCTGAGCAGAGGAATTTCCGTTTTTCCTTTATATTCTGAATTCCAAAACGCCACATAAAGTCTATATTTAGTTTAGTTAAGTTAAGAAAAACTGCAGTTATTGCCACGTAATTCAGTGACTACAGACGGGGTTTGGATGGGTAATCTGACCCGAGAAAGACTGTGCTGGCAAGGACCAGCAGCATATACAAAAGACAGAGAGGGAGCCAATAAAAAACAAGACCGTTTCTGTCAAACAGTAATAAAGATCTGGTGGCAAGCCCCGGATGGGTGCTTTATGCCAAGACAGACTGGCCGACTGATCGTCGGTCGTAAAATGAGACTCAAACTCAGTTCAGAGAGTTATGCACTGAAGTCTGTGAAGAGAGGACTTGAGTCGGAGGCAGAGGACTAGCCATTGTTGGGGCCGTTATCAATAAAACAGAACACTAGGCTGTGTGCTCTAATGAACTACAAAGCGTGGACATAACGAGTGTTATACTAGTTAGTGTAGTTATGACCTGTAAATGATCAATAAATCTATTCAGTAATCCAAACTCCGTCTGTAGTCACGCATACTACATGTGACAATATTATAATCCATGGCGTGAATATCTGAATGTCGTAAAATATAAGATCATTATCCTAGGTTGATGGCTTTAAAATATATGAGTTTTGGAGGTTGGCGGTTGGAAGAACGTGGTTATCAATGTTTTAGGTTCTGGTAATGTCTGTAGAAGTTTTCAAGCGTAAGAGAAAGACAGAACACACCTGTCCCACTGCATATCGGTGCTCCTGCAACTCTGACGTAGATGTGGTTACCATAGCAACCCCTCGCTCTGAACCGATATAGACCCAGGCCGAGAGATTTTCTACTGAAACTCTCTTCAATCAATGCCATGTAAAATCAGCAGAAACCACACTCACCATTTTCTATCTCTTATTTCGTTTCACTTCCACCCTTGAACTCGAATGGTAGTACAGAAGTACTTCACTCCTGAAGGGTTTACTGAATTGAAGACGACAAATAATTCGTCGCTGATTGAGTCAGGCTTGAGTTCAAGTAGGGGGCGGGTTACATCAATACATCAGATGCTCCCATTAAGTTATTGAATTACACTCAACTCTCGAAATTAGGAAAGATGTTTACTTATGATATAATGCTTCATATAGACCTCGATTTTTCTCTGAATTGGAGTGAATTCCTCCAATATGTCAATGGCTTCCCAACTTCCATCACTACTCTTCACTTTTTAAATCAGAATACATGAACCAGTCTCTGAATCATGCGCATATTTTCCTTTCATTTCATTCACTCACTTGACCCGTACCATTCCCAGTGGGAAAACCTCTACACCCTGTTTCGTGAGAACGTTCTCTTTATTATTTTTTGTCATGTTCTCTTGCGGACTAAAAACCACGGAGTTTGTTTTGTTTTGCTACCATTCAGTCCAGAATCTTTTGTTTCTCGTCTGCTGTATAAAAACGTAAAAATAAAATATACAAAATTATAATTTTGCCTGTGGTTCAGTATGGGTGTCATATTTTGTCTCTGATATCAAGAGAGGGACGTAGGTTGAGGGACTTTGAATATATGGTGCTGAGGAGAATATTTGAACCGAAGAGAGATGAAATGACAGGAGATTTGAGAACACTGCATTATGAAGAACTTCATAAATTGTACTCTTCGCCAAGTAAAATTAGAATGATCAAGTCAAGAAGAATTAGATGGGCAGGGCATGTAGCACGAATGAGGCGAAAAGGAATGCATATAAGATATTGGTGGAGAATCCATAAGGAAAGAAGCAACTAAGAAGAACAAGACGTGGGGGGTGAACAATTATAAGTGGATGTCAGAGAGATAGGATAGGTTGGTATGGATTGGATTGATCTGGCTCAGGATAGGAACCAGTGGGAGGCTCTTGTGAACACGATAATGAACCTTCTGTTTCAATAAAATGTTGGGAAGTTCTTGAGTAGCTACACAACTGACGGCTTCTCAAAAAGGGCCCAGCTCCACGAAGTTAGTTTATATTCACGTACTCTACGAGTTATTGGTAATTCCGGTGATGGCCGTCTTTTCGGTAATGTCTGACATCATTTCCATGTTTCCGTACACTGGTTACTCAATTATATAATTGTTAATAGTTAATCAGAGTAACCATTGAACTGCAGTCTCAGTTTTAGAGCCNCCAAAACAGTTCCTCCACTTAATGCGATCTAGAGTCAATATCTGCCCCTACTCAATTATATAATTGTTAATAGTTAATCAGAGTAACCATTGAACTGCAGTCTCAGTTTTAGAGCCTGAATTAGAACGAAACAAATTTCAGTCTGAAAGAATTAACAGGGTGATATCAGCAGAATAATTCAGTTGTGCAAACATTCCTTAAAGTAATGTTGATTAAAAAGAAAACTGAAATTTCCCCCCACCCCGAAATACTACACTTATAACAACAAGTCGCGCTTTTATTAGCGCACCTTCCTTATTTTGAAAAAAGAAATATTTTTAAAAAAGAAATATAACTGTAGACTTACGACGACACCATGCAGTGTGTCTGTGTATCCCTCTACTGACTTTTGAACGCCTGAGCAAATCTGTCATGGCATCTGAGTCTATCTCAGACGCGTACTTCATAAATCGCTCCCATCAATCTGTGTGTCTGCCTGTATTTGTTTTCTCAATATCGTTGCTAGGCAACGGCTATGTGAACTGTTGGACGTATCGTTTTAAATGCGATCCGCATCGTATCAATTGGGAGTCTGTGCGTCTGGCTTTATATCTCCCTTTCGTTGCTAGGCAACGGCTCTGTAAAGACGTTGCCACGACATCGAAGAGTTGTTGGAGGCGTCGTTTTCTATACGGTTAGTGTTTCATGAGAGAAACGTTGGCTGTTAGTTCTTTTCAGCATTTCTTGTTCTCAGCTCAGTTGTCATGCAGCACTGCGCGGCAAAATGGCGGCGAGTTGTCGATGTATGAGTTTACAGTCAACTCTCCTGTACTGATTGTGTTCGACAATCAATAGATCCAGCGACAAATAAAATTCGCAACTTAAAATTAAACCGTCCAATTTCAGATTAATTTAGGAAATTCAGTTTCCCTCAAACATCATATAAATAATTTTGGTTTCATGATTCGTTTTCCTAGAATTACGTACCATGCTGGAATTCTCTTCATACAAAATATAAACCGCCATGATGACCGCCAGATTGTAGTCTGTGATAACAGAGTTCCTCATGTGAAGTTTGAATTCGTATTAAAATGAAAGAGTAGTACTATAGCACGTTTGGCGTATTGCACATGTAGAAATCTTATCTTGCAGTTGATCCTTGCTTTCAAATCTCTCGTGTTCCTGTCCTTACACTGTCGTCGATCTTAAACACTTCACTTAGCGTTAACGAGTCTGCATTTGGCATATTCTTCAAATATAAATATCGCACGTCCTTTTTATGAAGTCCATCGTTTAATCCGTTAATTCCTTGCGTAAGAACAGAAAGTCTGTGCAGTCAGCGTGTAGACTACATTGATTGCGTGCATAAGCGTCTTCTGTCCGAAATAGTGACAAATAAGACAGCCGATTTCCGTTTTGATATAACAGATATGATCCCTAATGTAATTTTTTCAGTGACAAGTTTCGGCAATTAAAATATGGCCACCGCGCGATACTTTGAGCGACAGTTGGCGAAAAAGATGGCGAAAGAAATTATACCGTTCTGTTGCTTGGATAGCTGAACATCTGAATATTTAACTAATTTAAATACACAGTAAACTGTCGCTTATTCTCGGTAACTGGGGTGGGAGGTTATCCGAGTTAAGCGATAATTCGGATTAGTGGAGCGAAAGGTAGCCCTAAAACACACAAAAAAGTAGAACACATACAAATGGAAAATTTAATGATATAAGTAGTGCTGATGAAAATAAATAAGAAAAGATCACTGTAGAGCCTGTATTTAAAAAACTATAAAAAGGAAATATATGTTTCTCAATAGACTGCGAAGAAACTAGTCATTACAGGATTAACACATTTGTGGGGCTCTATCTAGTTTCCAGTCAGAAACTAAATTCTTAAATTCCGTACAAAATCCCACGTAGATATTTTCAGTTGTGGTCTAGTGGTTAGAGTTCCTGGGTACAGATCCAGCGGTCCGGGTTCGATTCTCGACTCTTCAGATTTCCTGAGAGGCAGTGGATCTGGAAGGGGGTCCGCTCATCCTCGTGAGGATAATTGAGGAGCTAGTTCAAGTAAGTAGCGGCTCCGGTCTAGAAGACCGAAATTAACGGCCGTGAGGATTCGTTACTCTGACCACGCGAAACCCCATATCCACAAAGGTTGGCACTAAATTCGCTGACAAGTGGCGGTCGTTCGGGCGGTATAATTCGCTTGCGGAATAAAACCACGGAGATTGTTTTTGTTTTATATCTTCTCATGCGTAGTTTTGCGTGGACATACGAGTACAAATGCAAAAGAAATAAATTATTTTGTGTGATCTGAGGTTATCACGTCGTTAATATTAAAAATACGCTGCGAATGTCTGTAATCTGATGTGGTTAACAGAATTTGGGAAGAAATTTTTGCCTCCATCTTCGGGGTGTTCTGATGATGGAGACATGCTGCGCCTAATATTTGTGGAAATATACGAGAGTACATGGCATGTTACCTTGGAGAACCTCAGACCCTGTTAACAACATTTTAAGTTTTATACGAAAGGACCATACAAAAATTTCATTGACAGATTTTTACATTCAGGTTCTTCAGTCCATTACATTAAGGTACTTCAACGCTTTCAACGATTTATGTTTCCAAATTCTCAATATTAGATGTACACAGTCTTCAAGTTCAGTTAGGCCCATTGGTCTGTTCCATCGCCCAATTAAATCTCTTTTGATGAAATATTTGTTTCTCTTGTTCTGGCAGGCTCTCATGGAAACATTTGGGATCTAACTTTCTTCCACTATATCAACATCAATTTCAGTTCTCCTTTCTTAAATTTCATGTTTAATGCACAGGTTGATTCTAAATTGTTGTCGTGTTTTTTTTTTGTGGCCTATAGTTTTTACGTCGGAAATAACAAAATAAGACTCCTGACGGAATATGAATATGTACCCCAAAACGTTTGTTACTTACAGAATCAAACTGTTTGAGTTACACTTTCATATTACTTAAGAGTTTTGTTTCTTTTTCTCCGGTTTGAAAATTATATGCCACGCAAATCCCGACAATAATTTAGAATTATATTGAATCATTTGTTATTCGTTATATAGGAATTCTTTCTAAATCTTGGGGTGTGAAGCCAATTTTTGATTTCAGAACATTTTAGCAGGTTCAACTTTTCCATTATTCTCATTTATTATCCATCCTTTTGATGTGTATGAGCGAACAGCTTTCTCCATGATGAAGTGTCTTTAAATGACCTTAATTTTTAGTATATATAATGCCGATTCCCCATGGGACCGGATGTTTTCATTCTGCTGGTATATAAACTGTGAAAGCATGTACCTTGATAATTATCTGTTCTGCAGCCATGATCACTGCACTGTTTCTTATGTACCGGCACTTGAAATACAGTACTTAAACAATTTCTAGTTATTTATAAATTAGATAGGTTGATATACAAAGAAGTACGAAGATTCAAACTACGTTCTTTATGCAAAATACTTCTTATATCACAACATCTGCAGTAAATTCAAATGTGCATAAGTTAACGCGAAAGGATTTGAAGATGTGGCCACAAGAATCTCAAATCTTCCCAAATCTCAACTGTGAAAGATTCAGCTGTACCGTAAGATTTATTGACGTTTCTTAGTCACAGTACAATCAGCAGTAGCTTCAAGAATTCTGCACGCAGTCAGCTGACGTGTCATGCGCAGTTCAGTACGGTCTTGCGTCTTGCATAGCAACCAGTTCAGCACTCGCACGATCCGCGGTTACCATTTTGAAAGTTTATAAAATAAAATAACTCTTTCCGCTATAAAATGGTGGAGAACGGATGTAATTCAATCGGCTATCAGCTGAATGGATGCAACCCCGGTTTCGAACAAACGATCTCTTCCCGCGTTCGGTTCAATTGGCAGACCGACTGATGTGGAATTTAATTGTCCCCGCTCCATTGATAACATGTGGTCTCCATTCATGTTGTTCCAGCATCTGCATCTCTGTCTCTCTGAACTGATGGCTAACCTGGCTACCTGTCATCCCACCTTACACAGTTTTCGTTGTGAAATCGAAACTAAACTAAATACGGCAAATAGAAGACAAACGGAAATTTAAAAGCTTAAAAATCATAAAAAGAAGTGTCTGAAAATTTTCCCTTGCTTTTCTTTCCTGGTGGAGACGGACATCTCATTCTGTATAACGACTGGCTACGGACTTGATGACCGGGGACTCGGGTTTCGACTCTCGCCAGGAGCAAAATATTATCTTCACACTTTCAAGACAGGGCGTGGGGCCCATCGAACCCAGTATAAAGTGAGCACCTAGAGCTCTTCCGCGGGGATAGAGCGGGAGGGGCGTGAAGCTGACAACTCACCTACATCTAGTGCCGAGGTTAAGAATGATTGCTGCTGGTCCGATGGAGATTTGTCGGAAGATTTTAGAGGCGGTCACAATGACACGGCGTCCTCTGGCGCGCAAGCTCATGAACAGTGCATAGCGCAGGGTCACGTGTTCTAAAGAAGTTTCCATCCCGGATAGAAAAGGCAGGACAAGAAACTGTTGAAACTTAAGTGACAGTAATTAGCGGCTCTACGGTTTGAACATGTATGTGACAGGGACCTAAATACATGAATAAAGTTATATTCATTTCGGGTGATTTGTTATACACAAAAATATTCCTCATTCTTAATTAAAAAAAAACTCTGGCTTATAGACCCGTTCTAAGCTTTGACTCTGTAAACAACGACCGTTTCTGGGCAACAGTTAGGTAAACGCTTTCCCGCAGCAACGAGTACACACGCAACAATATAGTTGGTGTTGGAAACAGGGTGTTTCCCGTGTAGTACGTGCCGAGATATTATAGCCAGGACATCTGAAGTAATGAGTTCAGTTCAGGCGTGAGCAGAGAAGCTGAAGAGTCACTATTGTTAATAGCGGTTACCAAGCAACGACTAAAAGGTTTATAAAAGACTAAGGCTTGGCGTGTGTTGCATTAATTTGTAAAGTGTGTAGGTTAACGATGGAGTTTTATTTTATAGTAGTTCCGAGTAGTATATAAATGATCGCCGGTCACGGTAGCCGAGCGGTCTAAGGCATGCACTGTCTTCGCTCGCTCGGAAGCCGGGATCGTGGGTTCGAATCCCACTCAGGGCATGGATGTTTAGTTTGTGTGTGTGCGTTTTTCTGTGTTTGTGTACAGGTAGAGGCCTTGCGACGAGCTGATCACTCGCCCAAGGAGTCCTACCGAAGTTGTAAGATCTAGTAAACCGAAGTGAAACGGAGAGTTTCATGGATGTAGGCCTAGGCCCAAATTGGGGCTGTAGCGCCACAGGAAAAAAAAAATATAAATGATCATTGAATCTAATCTACAAAGGAAACCCCGTCTCCAGTCTCACACACATATGTATATATAAAACACAATCTTAAAAGTGTTTGATAAGGCTTCAGTTGCGTTAGTCAAATTCGTAGAGTGACCACCAAATTTTCCTTATTTAAATCCGTCAGACTGCCATGTCAGAAACAAAGCTAAGTCGTGTTCAGACCCATAAGAAAATGATTCCTTCCTTGAAGTTAATTGAAACAATTGATTGTTGAGAAAGCCAGAAGAAAAGAGCCCACTGGAAAGACCAAGACGTAGGTGGACGGATAATATTAATATGGATATTAGAGAGATAGAATGGGGTGGTTTGGACTGGATAGGGACCAGTGGAGGGCTCTTGCCATAAACTTCTCTGTCTTCGTAACCCGCGCAATTTCTTTGTTTCTTAATCAGAAGCAATGTGTTTGTTCTTACAGCAAAGTTCAGACCACAGTAACTGCATAGCATTTTATACGGTTTTGTTGCTGGTATAAGCAAAATATATTCAACATTCAACAAGGAAAATGAAGTAAAATAAGTTTATTTATTATTATATTTTACTGTCACAAAAAAAAATAATGTTTGGTGACAGTGTTCCCCACTGTCTCACTCGCTTCAAGGAACAGATGTTTGGTTGGAAAACCGGATCATTTTCACCGCTGTCTAATGACTTCATTTAATGTCTGCTGATGTGCATGATATTCCTTTGCTACCTCCGGGTATAATGATGACGGTAATAATACGAATTACAATATAATATTTGTCTGCATTATTCTCCTAGGTTACAGCAGTCACAACGATAATAATTTAATGGTAATTCATAACTCAGTTTTTTTTTTATTTTAAGAATACCATCTTCTGGGATATAACGCAGTATGATCCTCTGAAAGTCAACCGACGTTTCAGTGTCGAATAATGAGCCGACCAAGATACCAACGTGAGAGAATGTGACAAGTTTATTTACGTACTGTTTTTATTGCTAGTGGGGTGGGACTAAGTCCGTTGTACTGCGGCCATTTCTGGCCTATTGTACCAGCCCCAGATTATAGGTGAGGGTGAGTGTGGAGCAACTGGTGGAATGAAGATTTGCAGGGGAAACCGAAGTACTCGGAGAAAACCTGCCTCAGCGCATGTTAGACTTGTTGCGTAACCCAGCAACGGACTGTTTACCAAGAATCTATCTTCGCGGGAANCCGCTTGAGCTATGGCGCGGCCCTATTTACGTGCTTACTCAGCATTACAAAGGCCAATTGTAAGGTGAGCAAGAGAAGAGAAGGAAACAAACAAATGCATACACAAAACAACAAAAAGAAACTTGTGTCATATAGACAAAAGTACAATTTCAATAATTTTCATCCACTAAGTGTCGCGAAAAAATGGAACAAATATATTTGCATAAATTCATGTTAAATAAAGATATTTTTTAATAAGTAACAAACTAACATTAAAAAAAAAAGAATAAGAGAAACCGGTAGTGGCCTAACGGAGGTACTATCGCAGTATTCGCCTTAAGGGACTGAGAAAAACTGTGAAAACCTCAGTCACTGTAGTTTGTGTCGCTGTCGAGAACTGAACCCATCACATGCCGAGTACGGTGTTTATATCGCTACTTGAAGATTTAATATGGATTGCTCTATTTCTATTAAATTTTTTAGATCTGTATTGAGCATATAGCTCTGTGTAAACTTATATATCTCTGAACTCTGCCAGTTAGCTAGAAGCTTACTTCATTACGAACTCGAAACCCGTGTTGATCAGGTAGACTCATCTCTTGAAAATATTGACAGTGTGAAGCCCCAACTACTTGACATGACGCTGAATGGATTTGCCGTAAGACAGGCGTAACAAGCCTCGTGGAGTTTCTTCCTTACTTGCACGTAAATCCATTCCAGTAATACAAAGCCTCAGGCTCATGCCTCTAAAGTTGTTTGTATTTTTCTTACTTTAGTCTCCTCTGGTAAAACTAAAGTAATAAAAATATTATATACTTCCTCTGAGTAGGAAAACATTTACGTCTCTGATTATCTTCTTGAACTACGTACATCTGCTCTTAAGATATACAACAAATACGATGCTCCTGTTTCCAAACAGTTCGTATCTCAGTTGTATTCCCAATATTACTGTCACATGAGTGAGTGACTAGAGACGGGGTTTGGACTGGTAATTTGATTTATTGAACACTAACTGATCGTAACTACAGAGCTTATTCACACACTCAGTAGTTCACTATAGCACGTACTAAGTCTTCTCAGTCTGCTGTGTCTTCATTAGTCGTTGCCTGGTAACGGCTTTCAACAGCCTCAGATAAGAACTTCTCACTCCTCACGACTGAAACTCTCAACTGACTCAACCACCAACCAACTCACTCCACTAACTGATGGGCTGTCTCTAGAACGGTCCTGCTTATACCATCTCATCCAAGACAGCGTAAAGAACACCGCCTCTCTTGTCGTATCCAATATTTGTCGTAGAAACATGCTTGTCCACAAAGCCCTTACTTATTGACGGCCGTTTTATATTTGCTCATCTCGCGGTCATCCACTACCAACGGATCTGCATATCACAATACAATACATCAATATTTACGTGTTGTTTACGAAATAAAAGACGAAATTCTAGGTGAACTTGAATTGTGAATTACGACAAATCACCTTTTTCTTCCATGCTACTGTAAATAGTCTAGCAATCAACGTCTTAAAATATTTTATAAAAGAGAGAAGAAATTTTTGCAGTACCGAAAGGGAATTATTGGAGAGGTGGCACCTTGTAAAGCTTCCAAGAAAGATGATCACGTTCTCAATGTATAAAGGTTTTCCGAGGCATTTCGAGCGGTGGAGTTGTTGGATAAATATTATTGCTGTAATGGAATATGAATGTCAGCGCTGCAGATCTTCTGCGGCTCAGGTTCAGTCAAATTCAACCTCGACGTTCAGTTTCCTTAGTCCCCACTCCAGTATTCTCCTCAGATCTGAGCGTTTCTTCTTGGAAATGGACTCCTTCCATGGGGTCTCTTGGAAAAGAATGGTGCATATATTTATTCTTTCTTCCAAGAACCCTGGATGCCGGTCCCTGTATTTACTTGTACATACAGTGGAATTACCGTTTATTATATATTTATTTAATCGCATAATTAACCTGAATATACAATACGGGTGATTCATTCGGCAGAAACGTAGAATAAATAGAGGCCATGCTGTAAACTAAACTTGGCAACACCGTCTATATTTCGTAACGTTGACCCAGTGCCTACTCGCTCAGTTAGCTCCATTTGTCTAAGTCTTGTGATGCTTTCTGCCTTAATGGCTTCAACAGTCGCTAACATGGAGCGTGACAAGTTTCGTTACAAAGCTGTTTTTCACGTAGTATAACATAATGTATTACATTATTTCTTCCAACAACGACCCGTTGTGACTCATCATATTGTCAAGTGATTGAGAATAGTGATTAGTAATGGGATCGATTGCACACTTGTAAAACTCGTTGCTCGCTCACTCACTCACTCATGGAGCTGAGCTCTTCTTGAGAAGCTTCCAATTGCTCAATTACTCAAGAACTTCACAACATTTCAAGGAACCCGAAGGCTCATTACCGTGTTCACAAGAGCCCTCCACTGGTCCCTATCCTTAGCCAGATCAATACAATCAATCCCATCCTGTCACTCTAAGAATACAACTCGTTCCTACACTTCACGAATCGCCATAGGACACACTAAGTTTCCCCAGTCTGTTAGTCTTCATTAGTCGTTGCTTGGTAACGGCTTTAGCGGCTGACGCTCCTCTTCATCTGGGTTCCCGAACTCTGCCTAGCCTCAGCTACCAGCTTCTCACAGTAATCATTTACAACAACTGAACTTCAGTAGTTTTCTAACTCACTAACTCCTCACTGACTCAGTGACTTAGGCTGATAACCCACTGACGCCACTAGCCGTTCTTTGTCGCGCGCGTCCTTTAGTTGTATTAGTGTGTATGGCGCATAACCCACTAACGCGGCGCGGCTGCCGAATCGCTCGCGACCAATTGTTCAACTGCCGTTTATGCTGATAACCCACTGACGCGGCTAGCCGCTCGCGACTAGTCGCGTCAGTGGCTTATCAGCTTAACGCCTAACTTGTGTTGCTTAATACATCTCGGCACGGACCCCACAGAAAACACCGTTCCTCTGTTTCCGTACCATTTTATACTTGCGCAGCCATAAGAGTGGACCGCGCAGAAAACACAGTTCCTTTGTTGGTGTTTACGGACAGTTACCAAACAGCGTATGCTGTATATTTGCTTCTCTCCCTGTCGTTGCCTAGCAACGTGTCTATGTCACAGTACGATGACCAGGCAAGAGTTCAGAATTTTGAGATATCGACAAGTAAAACTACTATTTTCCGGGCGAATAACGATTAATTCTATACTCTCTTAGTTCGTCCACTGATCAGAATATAGCGTGGCCTACTGCTGTTTCTGAATTCTGGGCGGGTTAGGAAATAGAGCCCATTTTCACGGGACTTTAAAAACCTAGGAGTTGCGCGGATCGATTTTCTGTTTCCGAGACGGACACTGCGCTTCAGTCTGCGCATCTCAGAACTTTACATGCTCCTAGAAAGGAAATGTGTAAATAAGGCCTTTGACAATCCCAGATCATGCGTGGATGGTTGCGTCGGTTTTCCTGGGAAGGCACAATGGAATGATCTCAGAAGTATTACCCGTTCTCAGAATAGGATTTAGGAGCGCGGATACTTAGGGGAGGCCAATACTTTAAGAATGAAAAAGAGGATTCTAATCCTACAAGGAAAATTATATATATATTGAGTACGACACTGCTGGTATACACTTTATTCCAAAATTGAGCATGTAATTGTGTGGAGAACCATCTGCCTTATATACCACAGGAGCATGCTTCAATCTGATCACTATACCGACTGTATTAAGTGAGGTTTTCATTTGTTTTCATCCTAATTCCGCTCAGTATATTCTAGGCCACAATCACCTCCTTTCAAATCCCTAACAAATCATCCGTCATTTCAGTATTTTGATTTAATTGGACACCTATAACACTGCAGTTGAAGAATCTCTGTTGGATTATCTTAATATAAATTAATTTACTTCAATTATTTCAATCTCTTTAATGAGTGTATTGAAACGTATTAATTAACATTTGGAATGATTTTTTTGAAATTTAAATATATAGTATATATATATATATATATATATAGTCACCGAAGTCCCCTGTAATATGCAAAATAATTACTTGAAATTTAATTTAAAAATATAAAATACTGACCAAATATCAGGGCGTCTGTATATTAATTAATGTGTTAATGTCTCCAGTCGTTTATTATGAGTACGTGAAACACACTATAAATATCGCCTTTAAGGGTGACTGTAAATGGGGTTTGGTTGGATGAATGGATTTATTGAACACTTTACCACACGACGCGGAACTAAAAGTAATTGCAGCGCCATCTCTAATCAACACACTTTCCAAATCACTGCTGGAAACACTAAATCTTCTCCAGCCTGCTGTGCCTTCACCAGTCGTTTCCTGGTAACGGCTTCTGACAGTTGAGCTTCATCTTCGCGCTCAACGCCAATCCCAGTTGGCCACCATCTCACAACTGAACTAAGCTCTAAACTTTGTCCCGCTTGTAACCCTCTGCAAGGACCAACAGAAAATACAGCTCTCCCATTGTTGCGTACGTGTTGCGGATATTACCTAGCAACGGCCCCTGTTTAAAGAGTCGCTGCCTAGCAACTGATCTATACGTCACATTATTCCCTCCTTAAGCCTATTGGTCCCGAAAAGCCTACAGGCTTACCGCCATTTGCTCTTTTCCGAGGACTGTGCTTGTAGTCTGTGATCGATCTTGCCTGGCTCGGTTCTCGCGGTGATTACTTTCCAACTGCTTCTGGTGCTCCCTCCTTAAGACCGCTCGTCCCGAGCGACCCCGTGATAATGTGCCAGTCTGTCCAGTTTAATCACCATCATCCTCCTTTACCGATCATTGGGAGAAAACTTCCCAGAATTGTCAATGCTCCTCCGTCTCCGGCTCTTGACAACTTCACAACATGGACGATATTATACAAATTGAAATTCCCTTTTTTTACATTGGTTGATTACTTTTTGTCGTTTTATTGATAGAATGGAGGTTTCTGTTACCGATTACACTGGCCGCGAGGTTTAAAGCACGAAATGTTTTCGTGGGTTCGAATCCCACACGAGGTTGGATGCCTGTTTGCCTTTATTCTGTGTTTGTGTATTTCTATGTGTAGGTAGCGACCTTGCAACGGAGTAATCCCCCGTCCAAGCAGTTCTACCGCCTGTGTGTAGGATTAAGAAACTGAAAAGGCGGCCTGGATCAACAAAAGAATTGTAGAGCCATAGGGAGAGATATGGACGTTTCTGTTCAGTTCTAATGAGCATGCACAAGAAGAATAGAATAGGCACAAGATCTAGCATGCCCATTACCTGCATAGAACAAAACAAATACAGAGTCGTATCCCGATCTCGAGTTTCGAAACAGAACCCAAGGTTTCAAGTGAACTTACGCCATACGAGCCTTGTAATATCTTCACGTTGTTCTGATGGTGAAGTGCATGGTCTGAACCGAGTATGGCGTTATGCATTTAGCTTACTCTAGGTTAGTGACGTGGACGGCAGCGTTTTCATTATAAAGTTACTACATTATTTTGCATCATCTAAATTATTAACACTCCGACGGGATTTCCGTACGTACATTCACATGACTTCCGTTCCTACACAAGGCATGACGCAGAGTTGTAGCATACATGGACTCCAGGCCGCGCCATAGCCCAAGCGGTTAGTCGCTGGCTTCCCATCGCGGCGGCCCGTGTTCGATCGCGGCTCTGGTCAAGTGGCATTTGTGGTGGACAAAGTGGCGATGGGGCGGGTTTTCTCCGAGTACTTCAGTTTCCCCTGCCAATCTTCATTCCACCAAATTTTTTTTCTTAGCACTACAGCCCCAGTGGGCCTAGGCCTACCTCTATGAACTTCTCCGTTCACTTCGGTTCTTCTAGATCTTACACATTCGGTAGGACTCCTTGAGCGGGTGATCAGCTCGTCGCAAGGCCTCTACCTGTACACAAACACAGAAAAACACACACAAACAAACTAAACATTCATGCCCTGAGTGGGATTCGAACCCACGATATCGTTTTCGAAGCGACCGAAGATAGTACATGCCTTAGACCGCTCGGCTATCGTGACCGGCCCACCAAATTCTCCATCATCATAATCACTCGGGGCAGGCTACAATAGACCAATCAGAGGCCGCCGTGCCAAGTGGACCCAGTTGGACTTCACCCCCACCCCCACTAAGCGAATTTATATACATTGACTTCATGCGAACACCCATTTTTCCCTACCCCGTCCATGGAATGTTGCAAGTTGTCTTATAATAATCATATTCTCAGTAATTAATTCCGAATGTTAACACAGCAGTCGGTCTAATTGGTAAGGAGTGGAAGATGATAATTCTTTCTCTCGAGAATCAACTCAATTAAATTTAAAAACCTTTCTGATTCAGGGACAATGCAGTAAACCGTTTCATTCGCACGTCAGCTTACCATATTTCTACATCTCCATTAAGTGGTCCTTGCAGAGCTGTCGTTCTGTTCACATACAGATCGATTTATCGAAACTATTTTATGCAATTATCGCAAAGCCTTCATTTCCATTTCTCTAACAGCCTAGGTCAATCGAGTGAGCAAGCTACGTAGTATTTAATTTGAATTTCAAATTGTTTCCAGCGATTAATCTGGGAAAGCAAATAAAATGCATATAGTGATCAGTTGAAAAATGAGAGCTGAAATTGACACCCTGGGTTGCAGGAAAGGGAAACAGTGTCCCCCGCAGCTATAAGCTATCCAAAAATGTTACACACTTATGAAGTTACATTTTTACAATTAATATGTTGCTGGACATTATCCATCATCTAGTCTGTTCTAAAAACCCGTCTAGTTTCTATTAAAAACACAACGTTTCGGGAACTGGAATCTGTCCCCGTCTTCAGGTAAAACCTACTCAGTTGGGTCCAATAGACCGAGCTAGCCCCTATCTCCGGACAGATTCCAGTTCCCGAAACGTTGTGTTTTTAATATAAACTAGACGGTTTTTTAGAACAGACCAGATGATGGANGTACTAGTTGGAAAATTAAATAAAATGGAAGTCAGATGAAGAACGTGTGAAGACGAGTGCAGACACCAAAATTCAGTTGTTTCAAATGGAGGCTGTTTCTTCGACGGTGAAAAACATTTGGGTTGAATGACAGTAAGGTTCCCATTGACCAGGTAGCATGTGTGGCTATAGACGGGGTTTGGATTGGTCAGTAGAGTTATTGACCACTTACAAGTCGTAACTACACTATCGCTATTTCCACCCCTTTAAATATAACACACACACTAATGTCCTTAGTCTGCTACAGTCTTCATTAGCCGTATCCTGGTAAAGGATTTAGGGATTTGCTGCAGGCTGGACAACAGAGGGGCGGAGTTCGAGTCCCTCTAGGGTCAAGAATTGTCTCTTCTCCATGTCGTCCAGACCGGTTCTGGGGTTCACCCAATCTCCTATCTAATGGATAAAGGGGGCTGGTTAGCCGGGGGTAAAGCGGTCAGTGCGTGAAGCTGACCACTCACTTTAGCTAGTAGCGAGATCAAGAGAAAATGGATCTATACATCCACTCCGCCATAAGCGTAGTGTTTAATTAGTTAAGCACAGGGGCAACTTTACCTTACACTACTATCGTCGTAATAGTCTCACTGAATTAAACATTCCAAGTACCACTCATAAAGTCTTCTCTTCAGAGCCGGACTTTCAACTGAGCACTCTCGCAACTAACTCTTTTCTTCACAGCCTTCCGTACAGAACTGAACTTGGCCTGACGGTTAGTCAGTCATTCAGTCTTGGTGTCGAGCCCCATCTGGGACTCATGGCCAGGTATTTATTACTGTTTGACAGCTACGCTCTTGTTTTTGTGGGCGCCTTCTCTGACGAAAGGACGCGCCTGTCTTTTGTATATGCTGCTGGCCCTTGCCAGCGCAGTCTTTCTTGGGTCCGAGTCCCTTGGTACTCTCGACCATATTTTATTTTCTCAGATCTGAGAATGACAGTCTCACCGCCGTGTGAGAGCCGATTGCCTAGAAAAAATTTGGGAGCCTCGACGTCTCACGCCCTTATGGGCCTTCACGGCTTGTTACAGGGATAGCTTTACCTTTTTTTTTACTTTTATTAAGCTCTACTGTTGGCATGACTTTGCACCCAGTGGGTTAGCCTACTGATAACACTCTTGATTTTTATTTGGGAGATCCTTGGTTCGAATCTGGGCCGACCCACCGGCTGCCCTGACTAAGAAACTTCGTGTTTTTCTCATTTTCTCCAATCAGATCCCTGGACACATCTTGATTATGTTACTGCCGCTTCTTTGCAAAACATTTTCAGTTCATCAGTCGTCCTGCCATGGAAGCCTTACATTTCAGACACTGGCAACATTGTGAACGAAAACTGAAAATATAAATATATCAAAATTAACATTTGAATGGGTAGTTTGAAGGGAGCATGCGGTAGCGTAATTGGTTAAGGCACTATACAACAAGCCTGACGGTCATGGATTCGATTCCCGATGAGGTCATTGAATTTTTTTCAATTTATCTAATCCTTCCAGCCGCACCGTGTCCCTTGGGTCGACTAAGCCTCTAACAGAGATGAGTACCAGGAATATTCCTGGGGTAAAGTTTGTCCTACACGTAAGGCTGACAACCTCACCGCTGTCTGTGGCCGACTGTCTAGAAAATGTGGAAACCTCGACGTCTCGCAACCGCATAGGGATAGCTTTTTATGAGTAGTTCAAACAGTCGGATGGAAATGTTAAACGCAGACATCCAGATTCCACGCACAAGGCAGTAAAAGACTGACCTTTAGTGAAATGAGCAGATAAAGAAACACCGGATATGGTAATTCTGTACCACGCTCCATACTGACCAGTGTTTATGTGTGTGGCATCAGCAGAACTGCAAGCAAATAAAATCAATAATTATTTCTGTTACAGGGTCAGAGTAGGCGCCAGTAGCGGTCCACAAACCGGTCGCTCTTTTCCAAGGTAAGTCCTGCAACCCCTACCTCTGTGTTCTCTGTATTGAGTCTCAGAAGGGCTGTTCTCCCTCGAGGGATGCTGGAGTGGTATTAATTGTAATGGACTTGTTCTAGTGCCGGTAGTACTGGAAATCGTCCAGTATTGAAAATGTTTTCGAGAAAGGCGCGAGCTTGCATTTGTGACATGAGTCGGCTGCCGTGTAGCTTCGTGTGTGTCATTTACAGGTGAAAAGTGAATGTAAATATGTGATGGTCCCTAAGGGCATGGAGATGAAGCTACACACATTATTAATTTCTTTAATAGTGGATGGCGAATAGTTAGCTTCATGCTTTTCTATCTTTATCCTGGGATAAGGCCACCACAGATCTGATAGCAACTGAAATGGGCCCTAAAGTGGTGCAGATATTGTCACATGTAAGGGTTACGCGTGACGAATAATAACGGGTCTCGGATTGGATGCATTGGCACTGCTGTTACAATTACACTCAGTTACATTCACCCGTAAGAGCTCACAATCGGTGACTGCCCAGGCTCGTTCCCTTTCCTCCTGGGCTATGAGCGTCTCTCCTTCCACTGTAGTTGGCTAATTAATTGATTCCTGCCGCTCACCAATTCTCTAATTACTTGTCTGCGACTGACTCATTGCTGTGTCTCGCAAATTCATTTCCTTTTATAATTTCGGGAGAACCGAATAGAAGTCACCGCTTTCAAGGGTTTCAGTAGTGCTATTCATGTCTGTGTTGTGCCGGACACGCCTGTAGTACCGTGGTAAAAAAGCCCGTTGTCCAGCAACGGACGTCTATTCTCGTTGACATCGTAACGTTCGGGAAGATGTTTAGCCAGCCGTTTCCTAGCAATGCGTCACAATATGATAGTGAACAGAGGAATTCCCATCCTGACATAAATCGAACTCACTTCTACCCACCCATTTCCGTAAGGCACACAAGTGCACCGACAGTGGCATAGAATAATATTGTATTTCCTGTTTGTGTGAACCTGTTCTGTTCCCTCTGTTCCAACCCTCCTCTGTTTCTCACAAAGAGTGTCGTGGGAGGAAGGCAGTTATGCCCTTGAAGCTAACTTGTAGCGGTTTGTTCGTATCTCTCACCTTACAGTGTCGTACCTCTCCCCGTTATATTATTATCAGGCTGAGTATTCAAGGATATGCTGTTAAATCCCTATTTTCGAAGTTTCTCCTTTCGCAGCTTGGTGATTCGCAGTTTTATTTCTGAAATGTGTGGCGTAGAAAAATTCGAATTTGTGTTTTCTGATGTGCGTGAAATAGAGCAACCCTTTTGTCAGAAAATGCGATCACATTGGGCGCGCGGTCTGAGGCATGAAATGTCTGTCAACTCAAACAATGGGATCGTGGGTTCGAATGCCACTCAGGCATGTATGTCTGCGTTTATTTCCTGCATAGATAGCGGCCGTGCGAGGGTCTGATCCCCCGTCGGTGGAGTCCTACCGATTGTGTGTAGCATTAAGAAAATGAAAGAAGTGGCCAGGGTCCAATCTGGGCTGTAGAGCCATAAGTAGTAGTAGTAGTATCTAAAACGTTGGCTTCATAAAATTTGTCATTTCATATTTCTCTTGTTATTTATAATTTTCACTGTTCCAGCAATGAGATTAATTTGCACACTAACAGATTTCAGTAGTACGTTTGTTAGTTTGAATGAAGTGTAAGAACTGCGCTAGTGAAGCCGCGCCATAGCTCAAGCTGTCAGTCGCTGGCTTCCCACCGCGGCGGCCCGTGTTCGATCCCGGGTCTGGTCAAGTGGGATTTGTGCTGGACAAGGTGGCGCTGGGGCAGGTTTTCTCCGAGTACTTCGGTTTCACCTGCAAATCTTCATTTCACCAATTGCTCCACAATCACCCTCACCTATTATCTGGGGCTGGTACAATAGGCCAGAAGTGTCCACAGTACAAGGGATTAGTCCCACCCCACTGACAATAAAGAAAACTGCGCTAGTGAGTGATTTACAACGTATTTGTTGCTCTCCACGTCACCGTACAGAGGCGTTTTATTCCCTTACTGCAGGAATGTGTATTCATTTGTGTTCAATATCTCAAATTATGTACAAGGTGAGTGAAAAGTCACTCTAAACCTACCGTAGACGATGGGCATATTAAAAAGAGTCCCCGTGCATTAATACAAATGCAGTTCTCATACTTACCTAAGTTACAACACATTGTTCTAATGATCACCATGTGTGTGTAGGCACGAATCTACGAGCCCTATCTGTTTGCAACAACACGGAGACAATTCAGGCGGAGGAATGATCCTGATGAAATTTGCGATGGCTTCCTCCAGTTGGAGAACAGTGTGAAGATTGTCTCTATGAAATGCGCCTTTCATTGCTCTCCACAGACAATAATCAGTGAGCGTGAGGTCGGGTGACCGTGGTGGCCAAATTATTCTGCTCCTGAACACACCCCCCAATAGAGTCACGGAAACACGAACTGTGTGTGCAGCACCACCGTCCTGTTTGAAGTACCCGTGGGCAAATGACGTCAGCATTAAAATGTTCAATGCAACTGTAAAGTATCACATCACAAAAACGTTCCCAGCCGATAGCGCCATGATGAATATTTCGTGATATGGCGCACCGGAAACCAACCTTCTGATTATGGAATTGTGTATCCTTGATCGTGGGTGGATCAGCAGCTGAATAAATCCGGCTGTTTTGGCTGTTGATGTCACTGAGTAAGTGACACCGTGCCTCATCAGTAAAGGATATGACGTCAGTAATATCCTCTCCATTAGCAGTAGTGACGTCCCTTAACCATGGGCAGTATTCACCACGCTTGACTCTGTCCCTTTCTTTCAGTTCATGCACTGGCACTCTCCTCTAGGGACCAGGGTGCAAATGCTTCTTCTGCGCTCAGCGTGTGCAGACTTGTGAGACGCCCATCTGCTGTGCCAGTTTACGAATGTTGATACTTTCACGTTTATTAGTGACTATAGACGAGGTTTCGATTAGATGAATGGATTTATTGATCACTTACAGATACCTGCTACAAATACTTATTACACGATTACTGATTTCCACGCTACAAATCACTCAACACTAAGACTTCTCAGTCTATGTTCACTAGTCTTTACGTGGTAACCGCTCTCCACAATGGTTATTCCTCTGCACTGTTATCACTAGACGTTTCCTGGTAACAAATCTTAGCAATGGAGATTCTTCAGCTTTCCGTTGCCAGCTGGATAATATTAGTAGTTATATATTTGTGGCAGAGTAGGCATTAAACAGAACTCCCTCGCATAACTGTATGTGAGGCACCAGAACTTCGGAGAATCATACTAAAACTTACAGTCAAAATTATGCTCGTTGGTAATGGTAAGGATATATTATATACCCATATTCAGGTCGGAATATTTCATCTTCCCATACTTTATCTAAAAGATTTGCCATACTGAACCTTTGAATCAATTTAATTAGTTTTTAATGTTTAATTATAATGGCGACTTTCTGTAAATACACCTATTAACAATATTAATATCGTTATTACCGTTTATAGTCCAGTCCTGCAGTGTTTGATCAATTTAAGCTTCGGAGAATTGTTTTGGCAGTTCTCCATCAAGTTTACCCACAGCGTCCGTCATCACTCTGTACATGACGCGTTAATACGAAATGTGTATCCGTAAAATTCTCATTACCACATAATGGTCTCATCTGATGTTACTAAATCCCTTGTGATAACAATTTAATCCGAAAATGGGGTGCTTATTTAAAATATGCATACAGCCTGAGAACCAATGAGCCATCATTTAAATTCCTAGAATTCAGTATTACTAAGTTAATTAGCAAACAATAAAAGCAACACAAATGAATCCTGAAATAAAATAAATTGCGTAAATAATGAAGTGAAACAGAACATTACATTGGAAGGGGAGAATGTTGCAGCAGTTTCAGTCACGTGCTCCACATGTGTCCAGTCGTCGCTTCTACTCGTATTCTGTGTTTATGTTGTCCTGTGTGCAGGTAGCGACCTCTCGACGGGCTGATCTCTCATCCTACCGTCTGTGTAAAAAAAGGATTACAAAAATAAAGAAGAGGGCCAGGGCCCAAGAAAGGCATGTAAAGCCATTGATGAATCAATGAATGAACGAACGAATGAATTAATGAAAATGAAGTATCAGATTATCTCTTTCTGATATGCTGATCCCATATCTGGACAAAAGTATTCTGTATGATGTCGAAGTTCTGTATAAGGAATTTTTGAGCCATAATTGTGTAACTTCTACCTAGGCCGCGCCATAACTCAAGCGGTTAGTCGCTGACTTCCCACCGCGGCGGCGCGGGTTCGATCCCGGGTCTGGTCAAGTGGGATTTGTGGTGGACAAAGTGGCGCTGGAGAGGGTTTCCTCCGAGTATTTCAGTGTCCCCTGCCAATCTTCATTCCGCCAAATTCTCTATCATCATAATCACTCGGAGCAGGCTATAATAGGCCAATCAGTGTCCTCCGTGCCGAGTGGACCCAGTTGCACTCCACCCACCACTAAGCGAATTTAAAAAAAATAAAATAAAAATTTCTGCGTAATATGAAAGTATGTTACTTCTTGGTGAATATCATTTTATTCTCAGTTCAGTAACATCAGTATTTAAAACTGATTAACAAGTGAGATATAATTTTATCTGTTGTACAAAAATAGAGCAAATGAATACACTGCAGCTGTCGTTTGCATGATCAGATTATCCATTTCAATAAAAAGCTTTATTTTTCATAATTATTATCATTGAAAGTGAAAAGTATTTGTGATGTATATTACAAAAGTGTCCTTTGAAACTAAACACCATATTCGATACTCTTAAATTTAAAGTAAATTTGTTAAAAATAATTTCTCCTTCGTGTGTTTTAGGAAAAATTTTTAACACGCTCTTCTAAGCGGCCTCCGTAGTCTAGAGGTAACGTTCCTACCTCATGACTCGTGGTACACGGGTTCAAATACCCGGCGAAGGTCGTCGAATTTTTAAGGGCGGAAAAATTCAGGGAACAAGTCCTCCGGGAGGGACTTTAAGCCGTGGGTCCCGTGTCGTAGCTTTACGGCACGTAAAAGAACCTCATGTCTCAAGGAGACCTCTGAGCCAAATTGAAGGACATTTCCCGCCCAACAGCAGTCATTAATACCTCCGGTAGATGGGGAAAGCATTATAGATACTTCTCAGCCGGTAGAGCCGGTCTCGCTGGCTGGGTGGGACTGATGGTACGCACCAATATCGGTAGGATATAGAGGCTGGTACAAATCATAGAGGGATAAACAGAATAACATTCTTCCATGTATTGCTTCGTTCACTGGTCATGAGACAACTCTTATATTCCAAATATTTGCAGCCTGTTATAACTTTTGGGAATAGGTTGACACAAGCGAAATCTTTGTCCTCTGTACTTTATCTTTCAGATCCACCGTTTGCCTTTAATTAGCACGGGATACATGAGCTTTGAAACAGCCAGTTGCATGGACTCCTGCCAAATTTTTGGGAGATTGATATTAAAAATACATTCTGAACATTAATGCCACACTTTCAGTTAGAAGCACGGAAGTTTGAAAAAAGAAAATGAAGGCACCCGTTTTAGACATCATGAATCGTCCTCCTGTTTTTATGTAAAACACTGTCCTGTTTATATTTCAAAATACAGTGTTTCGGAGACTGGATTCTGTCTCCGTCTTCAGGTAAAACCTACTCAATTTGGTCAAATCCAATAAGCTAGCCCCTATCTCAGGACACCAGCACAAGCAGATAGGGACTAGCCCTATCCATTGGGTCCAAATGAGTAGGTTTTACCTGAAGACGGAGACATAATCCAGTCTCCGAAACACTGTTTTGAAATATTTATAAAGAAGACGGTGTTTTAGATAAAGAGAGGGCGATGGGTAATGTCCACAAATATAGTATTTCTACTAATGTACCATTGTCACAAAATTTTAGATCTTGTTATCATGAACCAGTTCAGACTTGAATGAATTTTCAGAAGAGAACTAGCTGTCCGCCTTGTAAAGTGTTCTCTTTTGTGTTACTCTCTGAAACACGTACACACAAAACCGTTTACGAATTTGATAAATTAGAGCTTTACTGGCCGTGTAAGTGAGAGCGGTGATGAAATGCGCTGTTAGATGCAGTAGGCACTGTTGCCACATCTGTACCCATTCAATATTTCTCTGACAAAGACTTATTTTTCTCCCTAGAACACACTTAATGCAGTCTTCATGGTTCCTCTTGTCTTGGAAACCCATTGTCCTGAGTTCTTTGCCCGTTAATACGAGTTCCGTATAGTTTGAGAACGAGTGCTTTATGTGGACATATCTGTCCGTCTGTCCTTTTGTGTGCTCTGAACTAATATCAGAACATAGACTGAAGGACATATTTTCTTAAAATCGTCATGGGACACAGTAACAAAAGATTTGTTTTTCAATTCCAGTTTTCATACACATTTATTCGTAATGTAACCTAGTTTACAGAAGGACATAAGTCGACTTTTGCATGTGTACTCTTAAACCATTCTACAAATGTTTCTGGTATCCGATAAAGACAACTTCCGTCAAAGCTTCTGGCAGCTACCTTTATCAGCAAGATTATTCCATAATACAGCCTAATTCCTATAAGGTCATGACTATGCTTTTCCACGTAGCGTATCAACCTTTTGACAGCTAATAAGATAATTTTCAGCCATATTCATTCAAAATAATACCGTATTTACGCATGTATAGGCCGCACATTGTTTGCCAAAAATTCAAGAGGAAAACTGGGGTGCGGCTTATATTCGAAATATTCGAAATCACACTTCATTTAAAAAAGAATATATTCATAATTAGTAATACAGGGTGTAATACTCCTGAAATAATATTCCAAGAAAATTATTTTTTCTATAATTTCTGTCTGAAAATTGTGCTGCGGCCTATACACGCACACGGCCTATACATGCGTAAATACGGTATTTGTATAGATCGCTAAGGTCTTAAATTAAATCTCCCATATACTCCGGTAAAATTCCTCAGAATTAATTTAAACTTGATATTACACATTTTTCATTATTCGTTATTTTATATTTCCAGTTATAAGTAAGCGTAATAAGTGGCCGTGCCACAGCTCAGGCGGTTAGTCGCAGGCTTTCCACCGCGACGGCCCGGGTTCGAGCCCTTGTCAGGTCATGTGGGATTTATGGTGGACAAAGTGGCACTAGGGGTAGGTTTCCTCCGAGTACTTCCGTTTCCCCTGCCAATTCTCATTCCAATGACTGCTTTACACTCATCATCTGTCATCCGGGGCTGATACAATAGGCCAAACAGTTAGTGACCGACGTACCAAGTGGACTCAGTCTCACCCCTTCCCAAGAAACTAAAAAGAAAAAGCTTAATAAATGAAGCAAATTCTCCGATGTTAATTTTATTATGGAGTATGCCGTTTCTGATTTTGTTTCAATGTATGTCTGGACATGACACTAATTTCGACTTGAAGGAAAAATTATATTCAGTTTCTTAAGAAATTAATTTCTATTTCCGCTGTAAAATGAAGAAATAATTCGAGTTTTCTGAAGTTGGTACACAAACTTATCTGTTGGTACAGCATCGTGGAATAACAGAATAAATGGGTGCAATGACCGACAGCACGAATTCTGCCCTTTGGAATCAAAAGATTTTAGCTTTTCTCCTGTCACTACCTCTGCTCTCTCGCTTGTCCTCATTCTGCCTAGTGCCTGGAGCACGCCCAAACCTTACTCGTCTTGCCCCGTTACATGACACAACATGACGTCTGCTATTAAGTAACACCGCCAGGAATCGAGCTCCGATTTCTCGGCCGGCCGTCCGTCCCGTGGCCCGTCGCTGTACCGGTCGTGCTATCCCGGCTCTATAATTAAATTTAGTTAATTTATTCAAGTGCTTTACAACAGCCAAAAGGCCAATTGCAGGCAAGCTTTGGGAAAGGAAAAAGCTACATAAGTACAGAGGATGTGAGTATACGGTAGGGTAGTTTGTTGAGGCACTATGCTACAAGTTGGAAGGTCGCTGGTTCGAGTCCCGATGAGGTGGATTTTTTTCCAGTTGACCTAATCCCTCTAACCGCACTATGACACTGGCCTCGACTGGGCCTCTAACAGAAATGAGAACCAGGCATCTTCCTGGGGCTAAAGGGCGGCTGGTGCGTAAGGCTGACAACCTCACAGCCTTCCGTGAGTCGATTGTCTAGAGAATGTGGGAGCTTCGACGTCTCATAATCGTATGGGCCTCCATGGCCTGTTACAGTGATAGCTTTACCTTAATCACACACAATTTCCATATATCTTTTTCCTTTCTTCTGTCTTATGAAACATTGAATTAATTTCCAATATATTCATTGCCAGCGATATTTATAGAAATTTCTCGGATATATTACATTTTGATCCATAGAGTTATAATATGAATTTACAAAAAAATCTGAAATCAAACATGTACCAGTCTTCTCAGAAAGACGTATCACATAACAAATTAATAAAATTCTGGTCTTTTTCAGGTCTACAGGATGTAGTAGAAGCATCTATGAATATAACATCCATGTATCGAAATAGAGTGGAGAGTTATGTAAATAAACGACGCAGTAACGTACACCTCCGACTCCTTAGTCGTTTTATGCTTGCCGAAAGAGTGCAGTATAAGCAAAATGCACAAAAATATGCGAGAAATGTTGAATTATAAGGTCCTTTTATATTAGAAGTTCCTCACACCCTGAAAAATGTACGTTTCTATTATGCCTTGGATCTCATATGTATAGTAGTTCACAAAGAAATGAAATTACTTCCTTTACATCTTCTCTCGACTGCGTAAGTCAACATTGCAATTGTACTCGTACATTGATCTACATTACAAACTCATAACTGGGGCAGTACAGTGAATACAAAAGGAATGAAGAAGGTTATTAAAGGGAGCAATAAAGTGGAATTCTCCTCCGAAACGTTGGCTCCCATGTACCAGTCTACACTGCGTCACGTCATGTAATGTATTAATCTTCATATTAACTCCAAATATAAAGAGGAATGTAAATTTGTGAAGAACACGAGTAAAGACAGACGTATTCCACTGAAGCTCAGGCCTAATTTTTTTTTTATTTTAGTCTAGTGTCTTTTTCTTCATACGTAATAACGAAAATGGCATGAACATTGTTGTCCTCAGGGACGTGACTTCGTGTGGTCTGGTAGAAGTTGACGGATGTTGAAGGGAGGAGAAGCAAGCAAGCATAGCGGAGCAGCAAAACACAGCGCTCTGCTTGCTGCGTGTCTCTTGCTGCTTCACTTCCGTTTCTGTTTCCTTCTACACACATTACGAGTAGTTGTGGTGGTGGAAAAAACTGTTTTCAAGACTTCGATAGCTTCGCATGTTTTAGTGCCACTGACTACGGAAAAGTTGTTTCTAGAACTCAGTCTCTCTAACAGTTTGTGTTTTTGTGTTTCTCTGTATGTTCCTCGCTAGCGCCAGAATTGTTGGACTGATTTTATTCATACTTGGCATTTTTAGAATCTATCTGTCGTACAACCACGCCCGATGAATATGAACATCCTTGCCGCAAGAAGAGGGACTTTATCAGGGGCCCTTAAGCACCAAATTACGGTTTAATGGAAAGCGTCATCCTAAATGGAGTTACATACGTTGTGTGCTCAGGGAAATAACGGCAAGTCATCTCGCGGTCTGTGCGCAAAATTCCATTTTCTAACGGCCTGACCCCTCTGACTTCATTATAAACATCTCTCGAAACAGAGGACCCAAGTTAGCAGGTCTTTATTCGTGAAGTCCATATGATAAGTGACGTGCAATAACTTTGTGTCGAGATAACATAGCAATTAATGGAACGGCGAAATTGGCAGGGGAAACCGAAGTACTCAGAGAAATCCTTCCCTAGTGCCATTTTGTCCAACAGAAATCTCAGACGACCTGACTTGAGTCGAATCTGGCCCTCAGTGATGGACAGCCCGTGACTGGTACTACTGTCAAAAATATATATATTTTCTTATTCAGGTGCGAAAGCTGCCTTCGATCAATATAGCTTAAATTATTTCCTTCAATTTGCACACTGCAAAACATGTTCGTGTGCCAGTATCATCTGTTCAGACAGGAATTTTAAACGGGCATTGAAACTAACCATAATGAATGCTATCATGGCTAATGAATATAAACGCTTTGAAGTCTCGATTCAAACGCACATAAAACGCTGTTAAACAAAGCCCTGAGCTAAATAGTGCAGCAACTTATGGATAAAGTGAGCTTCCGGCGTACAGACAGTACTAATGTGATGACCCTTGGTTGTGCGTTTGTTGGTCTTCGTCAGGCTAGTGGAATACAGCGCAGTGGTATAAATTGTTATAAATTAAGTACGGTTTGACAGTGGTAATGAAAGATGTGTAAAATACACAGGAATGTTAACAGTTTGTTATATTGTACAAAGGAATCATTTATAACCACGGGTTTTCGGAAACCATGACACGGCCTTTAGGCCCGTCAGAACAATGCAGGCTGCGTAGCGAAATAAATGGTTATTCAAGCAATTTGGTTTGGCATCAGAATGATGTGTTCATATTAAACACTAATTCGTTCTGTTGGATTATATATACTCTAGCATGTAGACCCGTTGCTACGTAATTATTATTATTATTATTATTATTATTATTATT
>NW_019720560.1:367327-400108 GCF_002891405.2 Cryptotermes secundus
CCGCGACCTCCGCCAGGTTTTAACCCGCGTACCTTGAGTCATGAGGTGGGAACGTTACCCCTAGACTACGGAGGCCGCTTTGCTACGTAATTACTCTGTAAACAACGGCCGTTACTAGAATATGGCCGCAACACAGTATTAACATTGGAGTTACTGGGAAGCGGTTTCTCTACGCCTTCCGTGCGACAGCTGCGTGATGCAACAATACAAGAACTGTAAAGAGAGGTGTTTTCTGTGCGATCCGTGTCTAGGTGTTATAAGCAGGACAAGTCTAGATTTGAGTTATTTGGACTAACCTGTGTGGAGGCGGGGTGCAATATCTCCCCCGTAGCCCTGCGAGCAGTAGAAGGCAAAGAAGAGGGATGTCTCGAATCTGAGATAGTAAAATATGGTCATGGGTACCATGAGACTCGGACCCAAAAATGACTGCGCTGGCGAGGAGCAGCAGCAATTGTAAACGACAGACCCGTCCTCTCGTCAGGGAGAAGTACCCCACAACAACAAACCCGCAACTCTCTGACATTAGTACAAATCTAGTTCTAAGCTCAGATGGGTGCTTTATTCCACGACAGACTGTCGGTCGCAATCAAAGTCTCAGACTCAGCTGAGTTAGTTGTGAGCGAGCTGTAGAGCCCTTAGTAAACCCAGGGAATTCTAACTTATATGTGTGTGGCAGGTTGATAGCAAGAGGTTGCTTTAAGAACATAATGCATACAAAATATAATACATTTTATGGGACCCTAAAAATTTTACAAAAGACGATTTCTTGTAAGGTGAATACTTGGTGAGATACTGCGATATGCATCTGCGTCCTTAAGCAATATGGCCATAATGCGTATTGAAGTGAATTATAAGTAGTACAGCACATTATAGGCGTATTACTTGAGTTGTATTATAAAGGAGTAATATGCAGCTAAGCCAAAACAATTCGCCGAAAATTTTAATGTTACGTGCAGAATTTAGTTTGGGATATTCAATAGTCTTCCCCAAGGGTGAACTTATGCCACTCGTTGGGAACCACTTGTAAGTGTCTTTGGGCCCTTTCGATGTTCGGTTACTGCTTGGACTGCCCGCTTCCTTTTCCTGTGCTGCGGCTCACCTGCGCCGTGTTCCTGGACATCTCCACTGAAGTTACAGTGCCCTCCTTCCCTGTCTCGTGGATGGCGAGAACTTATGTGGGAAGAAAGAGACTCGTGGTTGCTGGTGCTAGTAGGCAGGAGTTCCCTTCTGTACGATTAAGGTGTCTCGCAATTAAGGAAAGTCGTGAGTGGCTGGGTTCTGCTCCGTAATTGTAGAGATGAATTCCTGTCTAGGTTCATACGGACCTAGCTCGGGCAGGGCAGGAACATCCTTAGGCTACTGTCACATGTTCCACTACAAGCAACTGTGCACTTTCAGTAATTATTTATTTAACTCCTGATAGCACTGAACATAACAGAAAATCAGTTTGTTTACACTTACGTGAATTTTAACTTGTAAAACTTCTAACACCAGAAATTGTTCTTTATCGAAGTGACGTAGTTCTTTGCGTTTGAATTGACCGAAAGTTGACTGAGAACTCCTGATGCAGAATAAACTCTCTGGAATCCTAAGGTCCATAGATCAGCAGCATCCAAAGAAATCCTTTCCTTCAAACATGTTCTGTTGGTTCGTTTTTAATATGAGGAGGACTCTTAATTTGGAGACCTTCCAAACAAATTGTTTTGCTGTGTGTTTCTGGCAGTTACTGGCCTAACGCTAAGGTTGGCAGCGACTTGGTAAGATCAGGGGATGGGGCTTAGACACTGCCTCTTCTAAGTTATCGCTGCTTCAAGTTCCCGGCTTTCGAATTCTCAGGGCCCTAAAGACTCCGCTGAAACTGCCAGGATTCCAGAAATTATACCAGATGTTACTTCGTGTCCACATAGCAGAACTTGAACTGCGTCACATCTCAGTGTAAAAAGGTGGCTATCTGCCGGGTCTCTGTAGATTATGTTGTCTTAATAACTTACTTCATATGAAATAGTTCGGGTCAGTTGAAACGAACGGTCACAAACTCTAAGTAAACTGACTCGTAAAAGAAACAGACATGGATGTCTGTGATATAGAAAGGTAGTGTTCATGGGATGTTGTCAAAATGTATCACTTTTAGCCCCCGGAATATTCATGTGAAAGTTTAATTAGATAACTGGCTAAGACCACTGAGCAGAAATCTTGAGAAGCTAGAAGTTGCTCATCTAGTAACGAAAATTCTGGTTTGCTTATACCTCCGGTAATGTTATTCTCTTGTTTGCATTATCTCGGCACGTGACTCTGTCTTGATTCAGCTTTTGAATGAAACGAAGTCAATTAGAAATAAACTCGAAAACACTTCAGGAGTTGAGGTTCTCCTGAAGATTGCTATCCCCTGTGATATATGGCAGTGCAGTCCCTGGAAAGTTAACAGATGTTACGGAGGATAATGGCACCTCCATCTTCAAGGTCGAAGAAAAGCCAAGCAAGAAACTAGCATATAGCAGGTATGAAGCTGAAAAAAGTATGCAGTAAAATTGTTTATAATAGAAATTTTCATCGATCGCTCGAAAAGTTTAAAAACAATGTAACCATTGATTCAGGGTTTGTTAATTTTTCTTGCCGGACGGAAGGAAATTAAGGAAACAACCTACAAAATGCTCATGAAAGCATCATGCAAATTTGAAGTTTATTTTATTTCCCACAATTAACATCATGCAGCTGAGCCCACCTTGAGAAGCCGTCAGTTGTGCAGCTGCCCAAGACCTTCCCAACATTTTATATAACCCGAAGGTTCATTACCATGTTCGTAAGTTCCCTCCAATGGTCCCAATCCTGAGCCAGATCAATCCAGTCCAATACAAGACAATTCTATTTCTCTAAGATCCATTTTAATATTATCCAGTCACTTAAGATTTGGTCTTCCCAGTGGTCTCTTTCCTTCTGGCTTCTCCACCAATACACTATGCATTCCTCGCCTCCCCAAATTCGTTCTACATGGCCTGCCCACCTCATCCTCCTTGACTTGATCATTCTAATTATACTTAGAGAAGAATACAAATTACGAAGCTCCTCATTATGCAGTTTTCTCCAACCTCCTGTCACTTCATCTCTCTTCGGTCCAAATATTCTCAGTACCCTGTTCTCACACACCCTCAGTGTATGTTCCTCCCTTAATGTCAGAGCCCAAGTTCACACCCTTACACAACCACAAGCAAAATTATAGTTCTCTATATTCTTGTTTCCTCTGGAGACAAAACAATCCGGAGGTAAACTACTCCCCCAGTCGGATCTCCGGGGGGGGAGTGTTTCTAGAGGAAATGTCATGCAGGCGTTACAACAAGAAAAAGTGCGAAGATCAGAAGGAACATCCCGGCTACAGGATTGGATCGCATTAAGTGGAGGAATTGTTTTGGAAGAGACTGTGGACCTGTCGTCTGACAGATTACTAATGATGATGACGATGATTCTACATTTTTATATTTAGACAGCAAACCAGAAGAGAAAAGGTTCTGGACTGAATGGTAGCAAGCATTACCCGAATTCAGTCTTCTCTTAATTTCCTCCTGAATCGGTTTTGATGTGTTATAGTCGTTCCCAGATATTTATTTCATTTCCCTTTATCATGATTATTAATTAAGTCATTGTCCACTTTCTTAAATGTTGTTAAATTGCAGTAATTCGGGAAGTGGGTTTGTTTCCGTCATCTGGTGTCAAGAAGGAAAGGTTCTTGCGCAGTTAGGCCCCTTAGGAAGAGCTGTGACTGTGGGCAACACTAGCAGAGACTGACTCATTGAAACGGGTCCATCTAGGCAGGATATTCTCTCGAATTACGACTGAAACACATCCGGTTTTTAAAGTGTCTGTTTTCATAAACGGGTATGAATGTTGACAACACTGATGACATTTGTAGAAAATTCTAAAATTACGGAATCGACATTATTGAAGGAGAATAATGAAGTCCTACAGGCACTTTGATCTTGCCTCAGTGTAAGAAGAAAATTAATTTAATGTATTCATTAGGAAATTATTGTCTAAAACAAGTGACGATCAGTCGAGTAGATGTCTCTAAGGGAAGGAACTATGAAATTGCAAGAGAATTATTTATATCGTCGTTAAAAGGGTAAATTCATGGGTTTATTAATCAGACCTAATAGTGTTGTATCATGAAAATTTATGGCCCAAGTAGGATTACGTTCCATAAAATATTATGTTTTTCGTTACATTACGGTTCGTAGCTTTGTGGGCTGCAGCGCGAGGTGAAGATGATTTTATGTCTGAAGAAGATGACTAGCTTAATGGAGCCTCTGCCGTTGTTGAAAAACCGCCAGTTGTGCAGCTGCTCAAGAATTTCTCGCCATTTTATGGAACCCACAGGTTCATTACCGTGTTCACAAAATCCATCCACGGGTCCCTCTCCTGACCCAGGTCCATCCAGTCCGTACCTCCCCATCCCATCTCGCTAAGATCAATTTTAATATTGTCTGCACACCTACATCGTGGTCTTCCTTGTGGCCTCTTTCCTTCTGACTTTCCTACCAGTATCCTATACGCATTCCTCGTCTCCACCATTCGTGCTACATGCCCTGCCCACATCATCATCCTTGACTTGATCATTCTATTTATACTTGGAGAAGAGTACAAGTTATGAAGCTCCTCATTATGCAGTTTTCTCCAACTTCCAACCTCATCTTTCTTCGGTCCAAATATTCTCCTCAACACCCTGTTCTCAAACACCCTCAGTCTATGTTCCTCCCTTAATGTCAGAGACCAAGTTTCACGCCCATAGAGAACCACAGAAAAAATTATAGTTCTGTATATTTTAATTTTTATATTTTTAGACAGCAAACGAGAAGACAAATGGTTCTGAACTGAATGGTAGCAAGCATTACCCGAGTTCGATTTTCTCTTAATTTCTTCATGAATCAGGTTTTGTTTAGTTATAGTCGTTTCTGAATATTCCTAAAGTTTTATCTTAGGTAGGTTTTGAACCACTGGTTCGTTCCTGCCCTTGGCTGAAAGTTCAACAGCAGGTTCACTGGTTTAAACTGGGTCTCTTTATGGTTCACCAGAGTTTCCAGCCCTCTGCTGAAGCATTTCTCGTAGGGATACCCTTGGAGGGGGGTGCCTCTTCAGTTTAAGGTCCTTACGACCGGTTTTCTTTTTTAGTCCCACGAGTCTTGGGGATTTAAAAGGTCGCCACCCGCAGCGCCCCATACGGGTGGAAGGCATAAATACAACAGGGTGCTGCCTGGTGCCCCTAGGGGATCGTTCAAGACACTGGCTAATTACCACCCCAGTGCCATGCAGCACTCAGCACGATGCCTCACACCTTGGCTTAGGTGATCTGCTCATGTTGTGAATGAAACCCTCACAAGCCTCCAGGACCAAGAGTGCCTGTTCGGGGGGAGAGGGGTATCCCAGACGATAAATGGGAGTGCGACACCAGTTGTCATGAGATTGCGACCAGGGCAACCTGCATGAGAGAGTCGCCCCTGGGGGTGGCTTATGAGCTCCCCCATTCCCACTCCTCCACATGGGTTGGTCGAACCCTTTTAGAGTGTTGAGCCCTAAGGTTTGCGGCACCTTATCTGTACACTAGGGAGACAACTCAAACGAAGCTACCCCCATGGGAGTGCTCTCCCGCATTCGTCCCGGGTACACCGTAGTGACACCCAAGTGTCATTATGCCGCCGCGTGGGAGGCTCTGGTCATAAAGCCATTGCTCTTTATGGGAACTTAGCTGCCAACCCCGGAAGGGGGCTGTCGTTGCCCGGCTGGACCACGAGGAGGTGTCCCAAAGCGGTGTCCCAACGCATCCCTGGTCCATGATGCGTCCCCACCAAAGACAGCCGTGGTTCGGCCAAACTCACCGAGGATAGCATCGTTACCACCTGTAACATGTGACATAAGAAAGTCACAGTTACCCCGGGATCAAACCCGGGCCGCCTGTTGTTGCGGTTACTGAGTCATTACCTTCAACTTTCGTGATTACGGTGCAGTTTCTAGCAACGACTGTTGCTGTTGCATTCTAAGAGTACGATATGCTGGGCTCTAACGCCGTGCAGTTTGGTGAGAAATCGACGTTTTGGGGAGATATATAATCTCCATCATCGGGCCCGAAATGGATAACGCATGCAACAGTATAGCTACTGTTTAAAACGGTGTTTTATGCTCGGTCCGTGCAGAGGGGTTATGAGGAAGACAATTGTCATGACCAAGTCATTTCTGTACAGAACTCTGAAGAAGACTGTCAGTTCCGTACAGGAGGCTGTGAAGACAGCTGGAATGGAGCTATAATTCAGAGATGATTTGAGCGCTGAAGCTGAAGAATCTCCACTGTTAGAAGCCGTTACTAGGCAGCTAGTAGTGAAGACACCGCGGGCTGGAAAAGACATGGCATGATTTTGTATATTGTGGAAATACCGATGGAGTTATAGTTATTTCTAGTTACGACCTGTAAGTGGTCAATATATCCAGTTACCCAAAACCTCTTGTATAGTCAACTCATGCACGTGACATTATGAAAAGTAATTTGAAAAACATCGTAATAAACAGTATAAAATATAACTGAACTCCTTCAATTTTCATAGTAATTTCCCGTTTCTTATATTTATTTATATTTATATTTCAGATCGCTTTGTGGCTGTGATTTCTTAAGCGAGGACGAGAGATTGAGAGTTGTTGAGAATAAAATGGGAAGCCTCGGGTAGAATTATGCGGAACTTTGAAGCATACAGGAATAGACGGGATGATGATATGCAATATATAATCTTATTGAAACAAGGGCTTTGAGGACGTGAGTTGAATTTAATTAGCTCGAAAGAAAATCCAGTAGCAGACTTCACGATGAGAGGCAACTTCGGGTTCAATGATACGTATAATTGTGATAATCTCACTAACGATGAAGTGCTCATACACAAGGTAGGGAGTTATTTTCAGTAAAATTGGTGTAAAAATTATAAATATACTTACTTGAGTACATAATATCAAGCAATATATTCAACATATACGTAACGGTGTTTACAAAGACATCCCGTGCTTTGATGTGTTCGTTCTATTAACGTCTTCCAGATTAACTTTAAAAGGCTTTGCTGCAAAGGTCGATTATGAACATGAAAATGAAACATCTATGTTAGGTAAACGAAAGTAAGAGAGTGCTTTTTGTGTGTGAGGGCACATAACATGCTGAGTCTTCCGTTTTACTCCCTTTGTTAAACGAGTTTATTCATCGGTATCACCAAAATTCACCTCATGGATTAAACGGAATTGAAGCCATTGAATCTCCTTTGAACAAAAGGCCTACACTTTTATAGGTCTCCAAACATTACATTCTTTTGTTTCATAATTAAATCATTTCTGTGGCATATTGATTTATGCTATCCTGCGAACATGCACTCATAATTTACTTCTATAATCTAAACTTTTGTCCATTTTTTCATTGGTTATGTAGCCCCATTGGGCCCCGGCCTCTGATTTTTCAATTTCATGATAATTTTCCAGACGGTAAGACTCCTTGGACTGGTGAGAATTTGTGTCCATAATATTAATAATCTGAGGACTGCTTTTCTACTTGTTGATTCACTTATTTCAGTTTCAATGGTATTATTAATTGCTTTTTTTAGCAGTATGCTACAAAATTAGTGTAGAAGAGAAAATACACTGACATTTTCTTCTCATAAAGAAATATTTCAGCACTGGTTTTGTTTGAGTCATTGAATACTAACCATTGCCGCATAAAACAAAGCCACAAATCTGAAAGCGCAAATCTGTGATGTCCTTAAAGTACGTGGGGAAATTATTTTTAAAAATTCAGTGTCAATATTAGGGCAGTAATCTAAGGCTAATGATAATTCAATACAGATCTGAATAATTATCAGATTCCTAAGAGTGATCAAAAGTTTCAAAATGCTTTAACATTGAGAGACGTCTGCAATAATAAAGTTGTACAGTACACAGTGTCAGAATGCCAAATATCTTGTATATATTTTCACGTGTATTTGTGATTATAGACGGGTTTTTGGATTGGATTATGGCACGTTATATATTCACACAGTTCTAATTCTAGCTACGTGAGATTCTCGTTATGTTGTCTCGAGGCGGATCCATAGAAAACACCTCTTTGTCTATTGCTGCGAAGGTGTGTTTACAGCGCTGTTGCATAACGACGAAGTTATTCGATTGTTGCTTGCGTGTTCGTTGTCGCGGGAATGTGTTTGCCGAGTCGTTGCCTATTACTGGGTCTCTACGTCACAATATTATTTACCACTAACTTGTGAAATCAGACAACCACGCAGTATGTTACCAGTTTCTTGTGTGCAGTGTCTGAACTGGAAGCTGACCAAGACATGATCTCTGTTTACTCCACCACGCAGTTGTTTCTCTGCAGAATTGTAATGCGGTCACTACGGATTCACGTAGTCTAGGTTCTTCGAGTTGTGTTTCTAGTGGCGTTCCTATAATTGGCTGTATGCGTACAGGTTTACAGGGAATTTGGATACAAGAACAACTCAGTAGGACCCTCTTTACGCCATATGATGAAACGGATTTAGGTTTCGAAGCGTAACGCGTGTTAAAGCAGTTCCCAGGCAGTGGCCAGTGTCCAGCATAGCATTTCCGTAGATGCTAAATCCTGCCTAGCAGAAGAGAAGGCTCTATGAACCCGAGTTCCGCATTTTACTGGATGCTGACCTATTGGACTCTGATAAAACCGACGTCAGTTTCTTAGCTATACATTTTTCTTTCTTTATGGTCGATTTCTTTGTTGTCCCGTGGTATTCCGTGCTCCTTATTCAGTGAGTGTTCTGCTGCCTTGCACTTCAATATGCTCCCATACTTGCGTTGCGTTTGTCTCCGGTGACCCGAGATCCAAGTGGCCGTCCTGTCTTCCCTTTACGTTTTCTTCAGCATCTACATTCGAAGTAAATAGGGGCTGCACGGAATTACAAAATTCCTGTACTTTGCTGTTTGGCCTTTGTATTTTATATATAAAATATAAAGACCAAACAGCAAAGTANCCATAATTTCTTTAGCCTTCTTCGTTGTTGTTGTTCCGGTAGGGGCTGCAGTAATGTATTGCTATGGTGTCCCAGTTTATCGTGATGTTTTATGCTTTTCTCTTGGATTACTTCTTTGATGAATGGTACATTGAGATCGTCATGTAGGGTCTGATTAGTCACATACCAAGGTGCATTTGTGACCATCCGCAGTATTTTGGACTGCTTTCTTTGCATTATGGCTATGTTCGATTTACTGGTGCATCCCCATAGTTCGATTCCATAGGTCCAAATAGGCTTTATGATTGTCTTGTAAAGAAGTACTTTACTATCTAGAGATGTGCTAAATTTATTTCCAATGATCCAATGTATGTCTTTTACTTTTAGGTCTGCCTGTTTTCTTTTTTTGGCTATATGCTGCTTCCAAGTAAGCCTGGAATCCAGGTGGAGTCCAAGATACTTTACTGTTGATGATTGTGGAATTACAGTATTATTTATGTGTACGGCTGGGCACTGCTCTTTTCTCATTGTGAAGGTGATCTGTACAGATTTGGTTTCATTAATGTGGATTCGCCACTTTTTTAGCCAACTTTCTACTTGGTCTAGATGACTTTGTAGTCTTTGCGAGGCAGTTGCTGGATCATCATGGCTGGCAAGAATGACCGTGTCATCAGCAAATGTCCCTGTTGTAGTGTAAGTAGTCGTTGGTAGATCTGTTGTGAATAGCACGTATAATATCGGGCCTAAAACGCTCCCTTGTGGGACTCCATCTTTGTATTTCGAGTGGCATTTCTGGATCTGAGTGCTGTGCTGTACATGCCCAGAACTCCTTCCCGGCTCTCTCATTTCTTTCAGACACGCCCTCCGATGTTATGCTCCGCGCTTCTCATTTATTTACTTTGTTGTAATTTATTTAACCAAGCTGAGAGAAGGTAGAAGTTATATAGACTGGAATTATTGGATAATTGAGAATAATGAATTGGAAGGGATGAAGAAGGAAACGAGGGTATCTTAATTTAAGGTGTAATCACGCCATTTTACCGAAGAGAATGAAGAAAACCGCGAAAACCATATGCCAGGATAGTTCGTGTCCAGACTGAAAGTCGAACCGAGTACAACACGACTACAAATCTATGTATTACCACTTAACCCAACCTGCTTGGCCTGAAGTAAAATTGAAGTGTTCAAATGGAGACGCGATAATAATGTTCAGGAGGAAAGAGTCCCACAAACCCCACCTAATGACGACTGGGTGCAGGTGTTCTGAGAGTTATATAGTGCCGAAGGCCGCGCCATAGCTCAAGCGGTTAGTCGCTGACTTCCCACCGCGGCGGCCTGGGTTCGATCCCGGCTCTGGTCAAGTGGGATTTGTGGTGGACAAAGTGCCGCTGGTGCGGGGTTTCTCCGAGTACTTCGGTTTCCCCTGCCAATCATCATTCCACCAATTGCTCCACAATCACCCTCACCTATCATCTGGGGCTGGTAAAGTAGGCCAGAAGTGGCCGCAGTACAAGGGACTTAGTCCCACCCCACTAGCAATAAAAAAATATATAGTGTCGACATGTGAATTAAGCCGCATGTAAAACGTACATATACTTCACTTATTTATGTGTTGCGTACCATTTCTTTTTACGTGCCACACACACACACACACACACGCTTGTATGTAGGACTGGCGGGCAAATATACGGACCGCGCGTTGTCCGTCAAGTTGCCGTTGCGGCTGAGGTTTCCAATCTTCATATAAGGAGTGTCCCTAGCTTAGCAAAAAACCCTTCGACCCATCCTTATCAAAGTTGTGTGCATGCAAAAACCTCATTCTCCGGTTTTAAAATAAGGGTGCTGAGGAGAATATTTAGATGGAAGAGGGATGAAGTGACAGGAGGTTGGAGAAAACTGCATAATGAGGAGCTTCATATCTTGTACTCTTCGCCAAGTATAATTAGAATGATCAAGTCAAGAAGGATGACATGGGAAAGGAATACAGCACTCATAGGGAGAAGAGGAATGCATGTAGGATATTGGTGGGAAAGCCAGAAGGAAAGAGACTATTGCAAAGTCCAAGACCTAAGTGAGTGGATAATATTAAAATGGATCTTTGAAGGATAGGATAGGGTGGTATGGGCTGAATTTATCTGGTTCAAGATAAGGACAAGTGGAGAGACCTTGTGAATACGGTAATGAACCTTCGGGTTCCATAAGATGTTGGGAAATTCTTGAATAGCTACACAACTGGCGGCTTCTCAAGACGGGCTCAGCTGCATGAAGTTAGTTTTTTTTTTTTCAAATGTTACAAATGAACGAAATTGAACCATCCATCCGGCATTCTCAAAAATAAGATAAGTTCAGTTTTATCAAAATGGTCGCACCACCCCGGAAGGGGCGTCCCGCATTTTGGGAACCGTTGCTCTATGGTATTCTACTGGCTCCATTCCTTGTTAGCACTGCTACGTGCGCTGAACCTGAGAGTCCGCGTTACGGTTAATATTGATTGCAGAGGACTTAGCCGCTGTAATAGAAAAGTGCCTGTTCCAAACTTGGTCCTCATAGCCAGTTATCTTGACTGATTTCACTTGTCATGCTTATCAGTTGAGTAAACAGAAACTGGTGAGATGGAAGAAGAATAGTTTGAAATAATGCTAAGAAAATGATAGAGCAAATATTGCAGTACCAATAGACATGTAAGAGGCCTGGAGGAAAGAAGGGGGTTTCTAGACCGGCTGTTAATTAAAACAGGTGATGTAGTGCTGATCTATCAGTCGCAGTGGGCTGAAGTTTCCTGTTCGCTGTTAGAGGTGAAGATGATGTAATGCTCGCCGCCGAACGTATTACAGTAAACCCTCGATAACCCGGTTACAGTTAATCCGAATGCCGGAAAATCTGGATTGAAATATGAAAAGTAAAAAATTCTGTTCACAATTGAGTACGTACTTTAAAAGACACGTGACATTTAGGAGCGAGAGGACTTTCAGACTGTGTTGAGGCCAGCTGGAGACACCGAAACCGCGCAAGGAAATATCCAAGATTGGCTTAAGCTGGGTGAGGGAGACCCTGTATTTAAGGTTCTTGTCTTTTTATATTTTTTGATTAAGGTCTCTTTATTGATATTTCTATTTATTTTCGTCAGCACTACGCGTATCATTAAATTTACCATTTTTTTCTAATTCATTTGTGTTTTGGGCTATCTATGACCTTATTAAGCCTGTCACGGTAGCCGAGCGGTCTAAGACATGCACTGTCTTCGCTCGCTTGGAAGCCGGGATGGTAGGTTCGAATCCCACTCAGGGCATGGATGTTTGTGTGCGTTTTTCTGTGTTTGTCTACAGGTAGAGGCCTTGCGACGAACTGATCACTCGCCCAAGGAGTCCTACCGAATGTGTAAGATCTAGTAAACCTAAGTGAAACGGAGAGTTATATGGAGGTAGGCCTAGGCCCAAATTGGGGCTGTAGCGCCACAGGAAAAAAAAAATCCTTACTAATCCGGATGATCGCTCCAGTTAATCCGAATTAGCGAGGGTTTACTCTAATTGTAAAAATTATTCATTTATAGTGCATAAATTGTCGAAAAAAATGTCAATTTTAATAATGGCTTTATTTAATAAAGGGGCGAAACGGTTGTTACACAGGGATTAGGCGAAAATGAGGCAGTGAGACTGGAGCAGATATATAAAAGGAAGGTACTGAAAGAGGTGTTAATGTTAAGAAAAGCGTATATTACGCTGTAAGAACAAAAGTCAACAAACTGGAACAAATAGGACCTCGATATAGAGTACTATATGTTTGTTCCCACTTCTTCCGTAGTTCAATATTCATAAAACCCTCAATTCAATTCGGAGCGAAGTACCGTCCGCAATTTACAGATAGTCGTTAAATAAGAAATGAGGCAACCAAGAGACCATTAAAACCCGTACTGTGCCGAACCGAATGGCAGAACCTCATCTGGAAAGGTTACACCGCGAATAGATCGCAAGGAAGGGTTTACTGAAGGGGCGTCGTGACGTCTACTGTGCAGTGAGAGGGGAGTGGAATTAGAGCCTCTCCCACTGCGCGCATAAATGTAAGATGCTTCAAGTTTCTGCAACGGCATTTATGCCCCCATATGCTAAACAATTCATTAACTAGGACGTACAGAGTGCAGAGATGTGACTTCACTCGCTGCTTGTCTCCCTGTGCGCTAGCGTGATCGGAAAAAGAGTTCATAATAAAAAAATGTGTGCTCATGATGTGTAACGTATTTGTCGCAGTACTGTACACCCTCGCTAATTCGGTTAAAATATAGCTGGATGTCGGATAATCCGGACCGAAAAATGTAAATTTCTGTTTACAGTTGAGTACATACTTTAAAAAGACACATGACATTCAGGAAGGCAGATGAATCATTTTCTGTTCAGACAAAACTTGAGACAGTTCTTCAAACCTGTATTATTACGTTCATAAACAGGTACAACTTCTGAGTCTTCTATCGATTAATAAATGTACTGTCTTTTTATTGTTTTTAAAGGAATGCTATACAGTGATATTTTGTTATTATGTTCTTCAACACTATTTATATAATTAAATTTTCCATTTATTCGTCTTCTAAGTTTTTATCTTTCAGGGCTATCTTTTTCTTCACTAATCCGGATGACCCCCCCCCCCAAAAAAAATTAATCCGGATTAGCGAAGGCTTGATATACAGTTATATGGTAGGCACGTGTGATATTCGCTTCAGCATTCATATATTTAGTTTAATGAGCTTCCTCATCTCATTCTCTTCACTAAACAAACTTCATGCAGCTGAGCCCTTCATGAGAAGCCGTTAGCTCTGCAGCTACTAAAGAATTTCCCAGCATTTTATGGTATCCTAAGGTTCATTATCATGTTCGCAGGAGCCCTCCCCTGGTCCCTATCCTGAGCCAGATCAATGCAGTCCTTCCCACCCATCCTATCTCTCTAAGAACCATTTTAATATTGTTCACCCACCTACGTCTTGGTCTTCCCAGTTGTGTCTTTCCTTCTGGTTTTCCTACCAATATCCTATATGCATTCCTCTTCTCCACAGCCGTCCTACATACCCTACCCATCTCATCTTCCTTGATCATTCTAATTATACTTGGTGAAATGTATAAGTTATGAAGCTCCTCTTTATGCAGTTTTCCCCAACCTCAAATCACTTCATCTCTCTTCAGTCCAAATATTCTCCTCAACGCCCTGTTATCAAACACCCTCAGTCTATGTTCCTCCCTTAATGTCAGAGACCAAGTTTCACACCCATACAGAACCACAGGCAAAATTATAGTTATGTGTATTCTAATTTTTATGTTTTTAGACAGCAGACGAGAAGACAAAAGGTTCTGGACTGAATGGTAGCAAGCATTGCCCGAGTCAGTCTCCTCTAAATTTCCTCCCGAATATAGTTTCTCTTCACAGATTACCTGATTGGATGCCTGTACCAGCCTCTCAGTCCTTCCCAAGCGTCTGTATACTATCTTATCCACCATCCCAACTCCGTCATTGGATCTGCTCTTATTCTCTGTTAACGACATAGCCCCTAAGTGCGTATGGATCTGCATTTGCTTATGCCATCAAGGGGCCTGTCATTTTTATAATTTGTCTAGAGGCTTTCAGTGGACGTCATGTATCGCGTAAGGAATCCTGAGACAGATGAATCATCAGAGATAATTAGGATCTGCAATATGGCGGTTTTGGTTTACTCTCTGTTGAAAATACTTATGGAATGTAGGTACTTTTTAAAGATTACGTAATGATCGGAGTCAGTATCTGGTCCTAACCCACATTTGAAGGTGTCTTAGACAAGGCAAGGTCTTCTCTGTTATGTTGTGATACGCACAGGAACTCCCGCATGTAATCCCTGTTATTACGGGAGTGGGCCCTTATATAAGATGTAGTATCACACGAAGTTAACAATTGACGTCTATACAGCCCTCCCACATTAACCAGATAATTCTTAGTGACACATGATGTCTCAAGTCTCTTAACATAACTTTCCCACGTTCCTGACTTACGGCAGATAATCCGTGTTCCTAAAAGTTAGAGCTCCTTTCACAACTCTTTCCTCTTGAAAGTTCCTCTTACTACGCTTTACTATTGCACAAACACGCACGCGCGCACTAGTGTCCACAATCACGTCTCCATTGTCATTGTTTGGCAGCGGCTTCCAACAGACGACGTTCTCCTACTTCGGGTTCCCGAACTGTCCCGCTGCCTCTGCTGCCACCTTCTGACAGCAACGGTTCACAACAACTGAACGCCAGGGATTATCTAACTCACTAACTGCAACCAAGTTAAAGTCAAAATTAAGTTACAATCGTCAGCCAGTCGGTCATTCTGCCCTGGTATCAAACGCCCATCTGGGGCCTAAGACCAGATTTTTGTTACAATTGCGTGCTCATTCTCAGAGCCTTGGTGGCAGGGGGGGGGGGATGGGACGGACTGACTTGACGCATGATAGGGACCAATGTGGTCTTTTGTGAACATGGCAGTGAACCTTCAGGTTCTATAATTTGCTATGAAATTCCTGAGTAGATACACAACTTTTAGCTCCTCAAAAAGGGTTCAGCTCCATTAAATTATTCTGTTATACCGGTGTACAGTACTAAGTAAAGGTAAGGTAAATTTCTCCCTTTGCTTAATTAATTGAACCGTACGCCGTGAAGACGTACTGGCGACTGGCGGTATAGTTCCGCCATTTTTGACATCGACACTAGATGGAGATTGTCAATCAACTTCAAGCCCCGGCCGCTTTACCGCCGTGGAAATACCCACCGCTATTCATTGCGTAGGAGACTGAATGCACATTATAATATATTTGGCTTGAAAGTTTGTTTTGAGTGCGAAGGCGTGTATGAAACACAGATTAACGAAGGGTGCAAAATATTGACGTGGTCTAAGTTGAGAAGTATATCAGATTCCATTTTACTGGAACATGCTGGTATTTGTGCATGGACGTGAAATGAAGCGAGGGAGAATTGTGGGGGCCGACAAGCTGCAACATTAAATAAGTGAAATGAGAAAACAGTGGTTGCGTTAACTCAAGCAGCAAGTAATCGCATCTGCTTTCTCTCTACACGGCTTTTGTGCATCCGGTTCTGTATGCCAGCACATTGTTAGTGTGTGCTCAGGTGCCTTGGCACTACAGCCCCAGTGGGCCTAGGCCTACCTTCATGAACTTCTCCGTTCACTTCGGTTTTTCTAGATCTTACACATTCGGTAGGACGCCTTGGGCGGGTGATCAGCTCGACGCAAGGCCTCTACCTGTAGACAAACACAGAAAAACACACACAAACTAAACATCCATGCCCTGAGTGGGATTCGAACCCACGATCCCGTTTTCCGAGCGAGCGAAGACAGTACATGCCTTAGACCGCTCAGCTACCGTGACCGGCTAAGGTATTATTACATTAATTAATAAAAACCCTGTGAAAATATTGCCACGCTTCTAAGTGACTATAGGAGGTGTTTGGAATGGCAATCAGATACATTCAACTCCTACCACTCGTATCTAGAAGCACGGGTTGTGATCACACTGTTCCACAAACTGCAAAAATCACTATAGGATACACTAAGTCTACTAATTCTGTTGTAGTTTCAGTGGCCGTTGCTTTTTAGCGTCTTCCAATGACGGAATTTACCCTTATTCTGGGTTCCCGAAAGGTCCCCGGCCTCAGATAACAGCTTTCTACAGTAACAACTAACTAACTAACTAATTCCTAACTTATCCTGCTTATAACATTTCGGCAGTGACCGCACAGAAAAAACTGTTCCTCTGTTTCTGTTCACGGGCCGCTGCTTAGTAACGGCCGTTTTATTGCTACATATTTGGCGGTCGTTGCCTAGCAACGGTTCCAAACTCCACAGTATTATTATATGGACATTTGTGTATGTTTACAGGCATAATGAAGCAGCATAAATATTTACAAGCTTGTTCCTGTAACTTTCAGTGTTACAGCCTCTGCTTAGAATTAGGTCACTAACAATGGCTTGACTGATAAATTAATTCCTCCTTTAAGAATTAAAATGATAATTTGACATGGTTTCTATGTAATTAATTTTTTATAAACGAAATCTGAAAAAAGAACATTAACATCTATATGTATAATATCACATAGTTCAATCTGAATAAAACTGAATACACTTGAAAAATTATTTTTTGTTTCGTGTGTGTGTGTGTGTGTGTATATATATATATATATACAGCCAGTAAAATGCTACTGCCGCGTGGTTTAAGGCATTGACGGTCTTCGCTCTCTCGAACGCTGGAGTCTTGGGTTCGAAACCCATTCGAAGCATGGATATCTGTGTGTATTTATCCTGCATCGGCGCTGTTCTGTGTGTAGGTAGCGGCCTTGCGACGGGCTTATTCCCCGTCCAACGAATCCTGCCGTCTGTGTAAAAGATTTAGGAATTTGAAAAAGCGGCCAAGGCCCAAAAGAGAGCTGCACAGCCATAGATGCATACATAGGTAGGTGGGTGTGTAGATGTGTAGGTGGGTAGATAGTAAAATGCTATTGAAATGCAATTTTCTGGTGGAAAATGAGCTCAGACTGAGCTGAGATGTGTATAAAATTGAGTTCTATTTTGGAGGTCCTCTGTTAAAATCTCGGCTCCAGAGATCTGCTGTTAAACTAACGTTGTTCTGTCACTCCAAGCTACTGCCACAGTAGTACCTGAAATTACAGCATAGTCACTTCCTTTGACATTGTTTCGAAATCATCATCTGGGCATCTTTGAATGGATGCGGCGGCCCATGACGACACGTGCCGAGGCGTGCACTCAATCTCTTCTAGGATATTTTAAGCGCTTACCATAAATGTAATATTTCAACTTTAAATGACAAAGTAAATGTTTCCGGCAGGCCGTGCAATATCTTAGGCGGTTAGTTACTGGCTTCTCACCGCGGCGGACTGGGTTAGAGCCCGGGTTAGGTCATGTGGGTTTTGCGGTAGACAAAATGGCATTGGGGCAGGTTTTCCAGGCATTTATATTTCCCCTGCCATTCTTCATTCCATCAGTTGTTCCACGATCACCATCTCTCAACTGATGCTGGTACAAAAGGCCAGCAGTGGTCCCAGTACCAAGTGAGCTCAGTCTCACACCGCTAAGAATAATAATGAAAAAAATAATACTCTTTCATTATACCTATATTCAGATTGAAGTGAAAATTTCTACCGAAAGGTTTACGATATTATGTGAGAGAATCTTAAGTCAAAGAGGCCTTATATACCGATCTACAATTTACTGCTACCCACCGTCAATTTCGGTACTTATTTCTAAACTTGAGCCTTCCAAGAGTTGTTTCTTTATTGACTGATAGCATAGACTATACGGCGTCAGATAGTGGGACGATAAATGCGTAATAAATTTTAATATGTGGGATTAAGCCCTAATTTGGGGTACTGTCCCGACATATGATTACAAGGACTGAGGGAAATTATGAGAAACCTCAGCATAGCTGGTATCATGGCCCTGGTTTCAGCACTGCACCTCCTGAATACAAGTCAGAAGCGATTAGACTTATTCCGAAGTATCCCGTTTTCTGCTCAGAGTTCTGTAACGGACAGGAGACCTGAGGTTCCTAGTCACGTGAATATGGTACCTAGAGTACAAATTACAAAATCATTCGAACTATGAAAGACAGGAGAATTATTTGGAATGTTAAATTTAATTAATCTTAAAAACACTTAAAACAGAACTAGATTTAACCTTAGAAATAATATGGTATATATTTATTCATAATATCTGATATACTTTTGTCTAAACTCTTTATATTATTTAGCTTTTTTATTTTCTTGGGGTGGGGGTGAGACTGTGAGTCCACCTGGTACGTCGTCCACTAACTGCTGTATTGGCCAACGGCCATATAATATTGAAAACACCGGCTCTTGTACGATCACCGAAGTTAAGTAACATTGGGAGTGGTTAGTACTCGGATGGGTGACCGTTCGGGAACACCACGTGCCTTTGGAACTTCATTTTTAGGCCGCGCCATAGTTCAAGCGGTTATCGTGGCGGCCCGGGTTCGATCCCGGGTCTGGTCAAGTGGAATTTGTGGTGGACACAGTGGCGCTTGGGCAGGTTTTCTCCGAGTACTTCGGTTTCCCCTGCAAATCTTCATTCCACCATTTGCTTCACACTCACCCTCACCTATAATCTGGGGCTGCTACAATAGGCCAGAAGTGGCCGCAGTACAAGGGACTAGTCCCACCCCAATAGTAATAAAAACTGGCCTATTGTACCAGCCAGGAAGATAGATGATGATAATGAATGTGGATAACTCGGTGGAATGAAAACCGGCAGGGGAAATCGAAGTACTCGGAGAAAACCTGTTCTAATGCCGCTTTGTTCACCACAAATCCCACATGATTTGACCCGGGCTCGAAGCCGGACCACCACTGTAGGAAGCCGGCAACTAACCGCCTGAGCTATGACACGGCCTTATATTAACTAAGTTACCTCTCGTTTGTCAGTTTGAATTGTATCGGAAGGGCTGTGGTTCAGTAGATATTGTTAAATTTCCTCCAGTAGTACCGTATATGTACCACTTTGCTTTGCATAACACTACTGCAAGTTTAACGACTTGAGTGCGTTACAATTTTGTGCTGGAACCCACAATTCATGAACATCGACGCACTCGGCAAGGGACCGTCTAATGCGTTAGAGGGGGGTGAAGTTGACGAAGGTGAAGGTGAAGGTGAAGGCTGGCGATCCTGAGGACGCGCTTAAGCAAACTCCATATTCCTGTGGCTCGCTGTATGCTGCGGAGTGAACTTCTTGTGCTAATGTTTTATTTAATGAACTGTCGTGATGGCACGCTCTTTGATATTTCAGTGCCGCAGTTTGTCTCGACACGGGGTACTCTGGGTACGGGAGGGTGAAGAGTCACGAAAATTTCGACCCAATAGTGCAGTTGACGTCATAGGTACAGTCGCTCTGTGATTGGCTGCCACCGTTGCGCGGGCGCTCAACAAAATCCGATATCTTTAGGTAAACACAGGCCCCACGTCACCTCATATTCAGGAATTTTAAATTGATTTTTTTTTCTTATATATTTCTTTATATCCTGTTTCTTCCTTGCCCTCTCTGTAAGTGGAGAGAGAAGTAATATTTGGGAAGGAAGGGGTACGGTTCTCGGTCTATGTAAATTTCCGATGAGTACCGAATAGAAGTCCCGAACTCAACCGAAGCGTTGGTAGTAGTTGAACTTGGGATATACGTAACGTTTATCTGTGGATCGAATGTTGCCTAGGTCATTCTGTGCCCTGGCTTTCCCTAGGTCGGCCACACATACACACACACACACAGACAAGAGACATCGTGTGCTGAGGGTTCGAATCACGACAGTTACTTTGAAAATATAAGTAGTTGCATAGGAGTAGGAACAATGTTTTGTCGCCACTAAAATCACTTGATTTTAATAACCAACCACACGCAATAATATTTAACAATAAGAAATAGTATTCGTAGACCGCTTTACACAGAAACCACTTTCTTTCCTACAAAATACTTAACTAGCATATATCCACTTTTTTCCCATTATCATTATCTATAAATTTTTATTTTCTGGCACTATTTTCTACTAATATTCCAACTTTTCGTTATAAATACTTACAGACGTACACATATTAATTTATAGTTGGCCAGAATTTGTTAATTAAAAATGCACGAAAATTGCACAAAACTTTATTAAAGTCATTAATTTTACCTCTGAAACTTCACGCAATTTCTTAGGGGACCACGTGTGATAGAAATAACATTTCCCTCGTAAAGATATACGTATAATGTTAGTCTAGAATTTAGAGAAATTAAACATATTAATTATAAATAAGTGTCAATAGATAGCGCACCACATACACAAAATATCCACGTTGTGTTTCCTTAAAATTGTGTAGGTAATATATATATATTATCCCGTTAGAGTAACTACCGATATTCAACTATTTCAAACTATTATAATACCGTAGTTCATGTCATAGATAGCATAGAAATAGTTTGTGTGTGGAATTATCACTTACTCTGGATGTGTAATATCAAATCTGTTTGAAGTAGCAGATAATTATAAGAAATATAAATAAATAAATAAAGCAGTAGTGAAGACGTTCCATAGTCTAGACCCTCTGTAGACCACAGGCTGCACGTACACGTATTTATCCTGCTTGACTCACATCCGAACACCACCGTAAAGGGCAGTGTTGTATACTTGAATACAGTGCGAAACATTCTACTGTGAGGAACATCAAGCAACATGGTGCACATAGAAGACACCGGCGTGTCGTTCGAAGGACAGCCTTTTCTGCCACAACTACCCGATGTGCGGATTATTGAAGGAAAGCCTTACGTAAGTAGGAAGAAAAAGTTATCATACTTGAGGATGTGTGTTACAAAGAGGTCACGTGTGATGTATTTGGAGAGGACCAGCCGTGTGTGAAATGGTGTAATGGAATATTTTCCTGTATTTATGTCCAAAATCACTCGTTTATAATATATTAATGAATTGTTGGGACATTAAAACCTATAATGATATTTAAAATATAAATAATATTTGCGTTTCTGTAATTATTATAAACCGTGGACTGTACTGTGTTTACGTGAAAAATATAAATTTTATATTACAGAAAAATCTGACGTCTTTAATATGAGATTGAAATGGGTTTGAAAATAATGACTGAAACAGATTAACAGACCTGTCTACACACTCATTGGAACATCTGTTTTGCCTTAGTTATGGACAAGACAATTCAAAGTAACATTCTTAATGACTCTTATTTGACAAATTATAATTTTTCTGAAGAAAAGTCTTTTGGGATTTGGCATCGTGTATATGTGGTGTTAACCGACGTTTCGGACCAACGTATCGCCCCCATCTTCAGGGTAGAAGGTAAAATATAAGAAATCCGCAAGCGAAGAGACCGTGAAAACCGGTAGAAGCAGACTGCTTCCTTCATAGTCACCGCCGTGGAAACCTCGAATCTTACATATAATTTTTCTGCACCCAAGGAAAGAGAGAATTCCGCTTGTCCTTTATAGAGGAGAGCCATATTAGAATTTTATAAATTATGAATGTAAATCGTGGATCGAATTGGCAGAAAATATGGCGATAAATATTTATACATTTATATAAAAGTGCTCCGGTCTCTTGTAAAACAGAATAATTAGTGTTCAAGTGCATGAGAATCGTGACCACCAAATTTTTTACCATATAAATATGAAATTAATTTCAATGAAATTTCAGCCGACAGCTGAATAATAAAATATACACTAAGTGTATTTTCCAACTAATTCGCAAATGCGTGACTTTCGATTACATTGTTATTAAAATTATGTATCTTATAAAAACTTAATTTAAAGTATCGTTAAATGAGGTGGGATTCCTCAGTTCTTATAATTTTAGTTCCGAATTGCATAATGTGCCCCATCTGACAAGGGATCGCATGTTACAAGTTTTCAGCAAAAGTTAAAAAAAATTGGACAAAGCGATCATTTGGGTCACATGGCTGTAGAGTATGTTACTTGCCTTTCAGCAAAGAAGCGTGCTACTGCGCTCGAATTATGCTAATTTTCTTTCGTTTTTTTTTTCTTGGCACCACAGCCCCAGTGGGCCTAGGCCTACCTCCATGAACTTCTCCGTTCACTTCGGTTTTTCTAAATCTTACACATTCGGTAGGACCCCTTGGGCGGGTGATCAGCTCGTCGCAAGGCCTCTACCTGTACACAGACACAGAAAAACACACACACAAACTAAATATCCATGCCCTGAGTGGGATTCGAACGCACGATCCCGGAATTTTCTTTCGTTATTGATAGTAATATTAAACATTTGAAAGTCATCAGTCGTTTCGGAGGCACATGTCCCTTCAATCTTAAAGAGAAAACCAAACAAGAAACAAGCATTAAATAGACAGAAAGGAAAATCGTGCTCCTTTCTTCATGCTGGTTTCTTGTTCTTCAACCCTGAAGAAAGAGGTGAAATATCCCTCCGAAATGTCAGTTGAATTTCAACTGACAACAAGATAGACATCTTCATCTGTATCTGTTTCTGATATATTCATCTGTAATGGATACATATACCACTGTTTAAGAATAAAGGAATTCTTTTTTGCTTCGATGTGATATTTAGTGAGGTCTGCTATATAAGTAAAAGTTTATATATTTCAGTAAAGGGACCCCGATATTGATTACGTAGTGCATATTTGAGAGAATATTATTTGGAAAATGCTTGTACTCCCCAGGAGTACACCTTCACACGCAATCATCGGCTAACATTCAGTTGCTTAATGTAATAAGATCGCACTGAATCAGCAGACGGACGGTGTCAATGATAAGCCAAAATAGGCCACGGCAATTCTGTACTTATTCTTTAACGACGCTCTCAGCAGCAATATTATATACAGAGAGATTCTAATTATTGTCGGGATTTCCGTGGCCTATAATTTTCAAACCGGAAAAAATAAAATAAAATAAAACTGCTTAAGGAATATGAAGATGTAACTCAAAACGTTCTATTAGTTATTAAAATAATGCTGAAGAATGCTAAACAACTTCAGTTTGCGCTCCTTTCGTAGCACTTAAGTTGCCCGTGCAGTATTCAGTTTCCCTCCAAGGGTTCTCTAAAGGCGCGTCCACATTACTTCAGTTGCTCGCCAGGCTTCGGCGCGTGAGGATCCGTATATTTACTCGTAGTGTGTATAGGCTGTAGTCGTATTTTAATTTATTGGCTATAGTTTTTAAATTAAAAATTTAAAATTTGCTTGTCTCGTGACTTGTCATATCGTCCACATTACTCTCAAAAATAACGAGTCACACGAGCACGAGTAATGTGGACGCGCCTTAACGTTTGCAGTGTAACTGTTTCGATCGCAGCAACAATTCTGAGCTTCAGTTCATGGGAGGGCTCAGGGGTCTTGTAAACATATCCTTAACGTACACCCATGTCTTTGGTAGATTGGAAACGGCTGGATTTTGTCCTGCTTTGAAGCCTCACGCTCTGCACTTTGCAGACGTGGAAGTGAAGGCGGTTATCATCAACTTTCCAAACAGTCGATTGTGGTATACAAAACGGCAAAGAAGATCGTCTACTTGATTCTTGTCGGCTTAGAGAAAACGCTTCCTGTATTCCACGGAAACCCCAACAGAAATTTAGACTCACCCAGTATAGCGTCCATGATAGAACGATTATTAAATGTGGAGCAGTTCGTGGAATGAGAATTTGCAGGGAATTCCGAAGTACTCAGAGAGAAGAGCTACCCCAAATCCAGTTTGATGATCATAAATCCCATGTGACTATGCTTTGGAACCATGGCCACCGCCATGGTTACCCACTGACTTCCGGCGGCTCCTTTATATTTGCTAATTCCTCTTGCTAATAATACACGTACTAACATAGCGGCCGTCCGAACTAATATTCTAAGCTTGAGGCTACGTCCTTCAGTAGGTAATTATAAGGAAGGGAAGGCCACTGCGGTCAACTCTGTTTCCGATATCACAGTTCTGGTTCCCATTGTGTGGTGAAAATATTGTATTATTTTTATATTGTTGTCGAAACGACGTTTGTTATCACGTAATGACATATTCTAAAAGGCGTTTTAGTCGTAGCATAAAGCATTACAAGAATCTGCAAAGTCTTCGTTTTTTATGACCAGCATGAGCCGGGTTAGCTCTGTCGATATAGCGACTGGCTACGGGCTGGACGACCGAGGGATCGGAGTTCGAGTCCCGGTAGCGTCAAAAACTTTCTCTTCTGTAAGTCGTCGAGACCGGATCTGAGGTCCATCTAGCCTCCTGTCCAATGGGTATCGGAGGCTATTTCCCCGGGGATAAAGCGGCCTGTGCGTGAAGCTGACCACTCACCTCCAATTAGTGCCGAGGTCAAGAAAAATGTGGATCTGTACATGCACTCCTCCATACGCCTTGATGGCGTAGTACTTAAATATTTAAGCACAAGAACAACTTTATCATTTTAGCTTTAAGCAGACGAAACTACAAAATGACCGCCGTTACCAGATACATTCGAACTTTGAGTTTGATGTCGATACCAAGTCGACTACTCTACACACTCATGAATGCACTGTTGCAGGTAAAACTAGAGACTGTATAGCTGTATATCTCCGGTAATTTTTTCCCCCTGGCACTACAGCTCCAGTGAGCCTAGGCCTACCTCCATGAACTTCTCCGTTCACTTCGGTTTTTCTAGATCTTACACATACGGTATGACTCCTTGGGCGGGTGCTCAGCTCGTCGCAAAGCCTCTACCTATAGACAAACACAGAAAAACGCACACAAACATCCATGCCCTGAGTGGGATTCGAACCCACGATCCCGGCTTCCGAGCGAGTGAAGACAGTGCATGCTTTAGACCGCTCGGCTACCGTGGCCCGCATGCCAGTCACTACTAATACACTAAAAAGTATTTTAAAGATTATTCCACAATTCTGAATATTTTAGCACTATCAATGAAAATAGTCTTGAACGGTTTAAATGTGAAACAGTAAGAAGATTTTACAGCTGCACACCTGATTCGAAAAATGACTGCCCCCGGAAATGGGATTTGCGGTGCCCCTGATCGGAAGTGGTCTTCTTTTAATTTAACTTTCGGACACAACATCTGACACTAGGGACTACAGTAGACCGTGAAAATTTTGCCCATGCCCGTTCCAACCATTTGTCTTACATCTGCGTAGCATGTCTGAAAACCCTAACATCTCGCTCTGTGTGTTTCATGCATGTCACTTCTGAGGGTAATGCATTGGTTTCAGTTCTTTTTAATTTTAATGCACTATTACAATGTCAAGTCAACAGGATAAAATGGGCAGGACATGTAGCACGAATGGTGGAGAAAATAATTCATATAGGATATTGGTGAGAAAGCTAGAAGGAAAGGGACTACTAGGAAGAACCAAGATATAGATGGTTGGATAATATTAAAATGAGTGGTGTGGACTGGATTGATCTGGATCAGGATAGAAATTACTTCAGGGCTCTTGTGAACACGGTAATGAACCTTCGGGTTTCACAAAATACTGAGAAGTTCTTGAGTAGCTGCACAATTGACGGTTTCTCACGAAGGGTTAAGGACGAGTGAGGTAAGGCAATGAATATGTAGTATTTGAGGTTCTCACAGCGGTCTTTAGGAAGAATGTTATCTTCTGGAATATAACGCCGTTGAAAGTCAACCAAGGTTTCGGAATGACTTATCGCCTCCATCTTCAGGGTCGCAGAATAAGCCGAGCAAGAGACCAGCCTGGAGCCTGGTGGAAAGTATCGCGAAAACATATGGATTTGCCTGCCACTTGCTTTCACGCTGGTATATTTCCCAGCTTTATCTTTTTCCGTGAAGATGGAGGAGATATGTTCCTCCGAAAAATCCGTTGACTTTCCACTGACTACACGGTGTTATATCCCAGAAAATAGTAGTATTCTTAGTGGCCATAACCTGAGCTTGTCTAGGTGGGCAGAATAACTTTCCGACAGTTTTCTTACATTCGTGTTTCAGGAATTAGCTACATTTCAGGCTGAAAGCTAAGCAATGACAATGCAGTTTCTATAAAATTATGTGCAGACACGAATCTCTCACTGTGATTGTGGTTGTTAGAGCAGCAGCTGTTACTTTCCGCACCTTATGTTTGCGTTTGTATGGGTGAAATTGATTTATGCACATTCGATATATTGATCCTAGTTTGCTTGTGAATCCATTGGTCACAAAATTTTGAACCAACAGGACGGTTATATAACTGTTAGTCGGGCAGTTTTCGTATTACTGGGTGTGCTGAGTACTCGGCAATATTTAACAAACCGGAAAGATCTTCAGAACTTCTTTTGTCATTGCACACACCCACACAAATATCAACATTTTGTTTGAACTAAATGCCTTGGTGCGATAGCAAATTATTCTTTCTGACATCAAATTTATTGAATGCAATGAATTAAACTGCAATATATGTGTGCGTGCGTGCGTGTGTGGGGCCGGGGGAGAGGGCTGCAGATTTGAACACCCAGCGCACACGTGAATTTATGTTTTGTAACAGTTTTGTTCAGCGCGTTGCCAGGCAACAGCTATGTAAACACGGTCCAACAAACAACAATAGACGAGACAGTGTTTTCTGTGTAGTCCACGACGAACAGCAGTGGAACAACGGGGTTATGCAACCCGTTTCTAAGCAACGACTCTGTAAATATACTTCCACGTAAGCGGTGACGTCACAACAATAGAGACGGTGTCTTCCACGGAGTCTGTGGAGAGCGCTTACTAGAGTAGTGAATGAAGTGACAGAGTTAGTTCAAGGACAGTTACGAGGCAGTCATAAGCTGGAGGAGTGTGTTCAGAAGAATTTTTAGTTCCGAGTTTCAAAAATAATCAGGATTACTTCATAGTGATCTGAAGTGTTATTCTCTGTGTTGAGATCGTTGCCAGGAAACGACTAGTGAACACTGGGAATCCTAATGCGTGTGTAACAGTGAACACGAAAGTGTGCGCTGTATTTAAGTGTGATTAAGAGAACTTGTAACCAGGGTGCTAATAAATCCAATCAACCGAACTAGAACCCGTCATTTTCGTCACGCGTACCACACGACAAGTAACAGTATTAATTAATGACACATGTGCACACATTTGAACATTCACACACATATATTCGTAAATTGTGTTATGTCCGTAGCTTGGCCTACATACCACATCTGAATTATGTTATTTACCGGAAAGTATTGATACTACTGTTCGGTTTATTCAGTGATGTGTCACGTGTTTGGAAGGTTAAATCTAAGTATCTGTTTGGGTGTTATTAAATAATACCGCGTATCTACACCTACCAGTACAGATAATATCAATCTGTTAATGCTAATACTTGTAATTATGGGCGCTTGAGTAAACTGCATTAGCTGTGTGTTCCTGTGTCATTTCTTCTTTATGTGTATATCTCTGATTATGGAAAATATATACCGTTAAGTCGATATTTTAATATAATTTATGTGATGTTTCACTGCAAGGAGGTATTTAAATATATTTCTTTACTAACATATTCATATGTTACTTTTTGGTATTGTTCTTACATATATATGTTCATTTGAATATCATTATGTGCACTGTCCTGGTATTCATGCATCCTTTATATGATAATACTGTCACGTGTAAGGGGGTAGTTGTGTGCGCACAACTTCTTAGACTGGGTTTGGAGTGGACGATGATAGGATCCATTGACATCCTATTCACACACAGCTCAGGACAACAGGCAAGACAGCGCTACCGCTGATCTACACACTTTACAGTTCACCGTCACACATGCAATAGGATACTCAGTTCATTAGTCTTATCCAGGCAACGGATTTATAACAGTCTCACTGTTATTTCAAATCAAACATGAAGCCTTCTTTTCACAGTCTAATTCCTTTCTTGCTAATATTCAGCAAATGTCAGTTCCGAAGACTCGACTCAGTTCAATTCCCAGTCTCATCCCGGCAGGCTGGCTTCTCGATACTCGACTCTTCACTCCACTTTATGCTGCTGAACACTTCTTTATAACTGCTTTGCACGGACCGCGCAGAAAGGACAGCCTGTATTGTTAAGGTGGCGTGTTTACTGATTCGTTGCCTAGCAATGGACGTCCTGTTGCGCGAGTTGGCTTCCGCGGAATTGTATTTATTGAGTCGTCTAGTAATTTGTCTATACGTCGTTACTTACACGTATCCACAACTGATGATACTCTTGAGATGCAAACGTACGTACATTCGGTAACTGGTTAAAGTTTTCGCATGAAGTGTATGTCAGATATTACCATATAACTGTTACATGTACTGTGTTAAATAAGTGAGTGAATAAATTCTCATAATTGTTTGTAAGTTTTGAGGTTTTCACGGCGATGACTATGAAGAAAGTCGTCTTTTGGGTTTTGGCGCCGTGTATTCTTCGTTTTGGCTGACGTTTCGGAGGAACGTCAGCCAAAACGAAGAATACACGGCTCCAAAACCCAGAAGATGACTTTCTTCTCATAATTGTTGTTTGCAAGTCGAGTAATGTGTATAATTTATCTTTGTGCGGTGATGCATTCAAGTGTGGTACACCTCGTCTTTTATGCTTGTGTCTGATGCTTTCGTTGATGTGTTCATGTTGTGTAGAGTTGTATCCATTATTTACATATCGATGTACAAGTATATAATGGGATGGGTGTTGTTGTATTTACGTGATTGTAACCTTGAAATAGCTGCTGTTATTGCCTACCATTTTTATTGCGGACTGGGTTTGGCCACGCACTCAGGACATATGGTACGCAATCAACATTCATGATCAATTTGTAGTGCCCTACTCGTGCTGTGTTATACCTCACGGTTATAAATCCAGACTCCATTTATTTCGCATAAACTTTCCTGCATTCGTAATTACAGTAACACGATTCGCATGTTACCCTAGTGAAACTGTGTGTGCGCGTGCGTGCGTGCGTTACGGGTATGTATATACATATATTGCCACGTGTGGGTTGGTACGCATGACGAAATGACGAGTTCTAGTTCGGATGATTGGATTCATTAGCACCTTGGTTACAAGTTCTCTTAATCACAATTAAATACAGAGCTATCGCTGCTTTACACAGTGGTCCTCTCCTGGTAACGCAAATAAAACACAGGAACTATAACAGTCTCATTGAATCACACACTTCACTTGAAGTCTTCTAACCACACTTTAAGTGTTCACAGGTCGACTTCTAACTCTTCTTCAGCTACGAAATTCCGTGGATATCTCCTACAGAGAGCTGATGTTATTCTCTTTATATAGCTTTCGCACGGACCAAGCATAGAAAGCACAGTTTTACTGTTCCATAAGGACGAGCACGCAAAGAACAAGTCACGTAATTCCTAGCCATCATCATCATTGGTGCTTCGTTGTCTAGCAATATGCAATAACATTCGTGCACTGAGACACATCTCCCATAGCTGCACGTTGACCGTATTTACGGAGCTGTTGCCTAGAAACGCCTTGAGTAAATCAGTTACTTTTTATATATTTGAATTAACTTTGAAAGAAGAATTCTTTCAGTATGCACATGAACTCACTTTACTGTTGTGTTTTCCACCATATTGGCGCATCTGTTAAGTTTTCGAAATACATCTGAAATACCAGATTAGGCACTCCGGCATGGAATTCTGCCTCCAGATAACGAATGCGTGTGATGCGGCGTGTGCAGGTCCTTGTACGAGTATGTTAGAATATGCGTTAGGTCTACGGAGTTTTAATTAAAGAACGCTAGGAAACTACAGTCGGTTTTCAACAAATTTACAATCGTTGCCTTTGAATATTAAGCAGGTGAATTAGTCATGGACTAACATTAAAAAATCATATTAATAGTTTGGTGAAATAACCCACTTGGCATAGGAGCTGCGCTATGGGCTTGAAGACAGAGGTTCGATTCGCGAGAGAGACAATAAGTTATCACTTTTCAGTTTGTTCGAAAGTGAAAAGGGAAGAACTAATTAACAATCACAAATCTATGAGTATATATATTTTACGTTTTATCGTTCAGAATTTAAAGTAAATTAAAATTTCGGTTCTTTGGTTGAAACTGTAGCCAACTTCAGGATTTATCACAAAAATGTATGTTTCTCTTTACCCTCTCAAATAATATCATACGCAAGTGTGCCCAACGTGATCGGTTTGCTGCAGTAATTCACAGGTTCGGCCTTGTATATTGCGCAACATCAGCTACTGCACTTTATCCCTGTGTATAAAATAGACCTGTGGTGAGCTGAACATGTTCCAAGCGGCTAAAAGCTCATATATCCCTAATTTAAGCACCCAGTAAAAGTAACAAATGCCACTTCAATGTTTGACACGACAGGGAACATTTTGTATAAGGGTGTTGCAAATTGGTTCTAAGGAAAACAGATTGCGTTGCAATCAACAGAGTTCCCTTCTGAGAGACAGGTTAGATTTACTGGGTTACATTTTCAAACTCAATAGCTGTCACGTTTGTTCTGTTTACACTCGAATAACTTAAAATAAGGAAAGATTACCCAACAATGATGTGAAATATCCTTTATTTTTCAAGCCAGCATTTCATAAAACACCTGTAGTAACCTCGCCTTACATTTTTGAACTCACTTGAGGATAATTTTATGATTGGAGACATATTCCTTCAGAAACAAGATGTAACTTCTGCTTGACTTGAGACAGCCCAAATAAAGTAAACCATACTGAGGATTCCTTCTGCCCTAATTAAACGAGTATCATGAATTTGAATCATAAGAGGACATAAAAGTAAAACTAACCCTCTAACAGGCCGTGGGGCCCATAAGGTTGTGAGACGTCGAAGCTTCAACATTTTCTAGCAGTCGGTTCACAGATGGCGGTGAGGTTGTCAGCCTTACGCGCCGTCCGCCCTTTACACCCCAAAAGATTCCTGGTACTCATTTCTGTTAGAGGCTGAGCCATAGTGTGGCTGGAAGGATTAGGTCAATTGAAAAATCCAGTGACCTCATCGGGAACCGAAGTCGTGACCTTCCGACTCGTAGCAAGGTGCCTCGACCATCTACGCTACTGCGTGCCCCGTAAGAGAATAAAGACCATAAGTATTACATAGCCCGTCGTGTTGTATTTTACACAAATTTATTGGCTTCAATACAAAAACATTAAGTAATTAATTTAAAAACACCAGTTTACTTCCTATTAAATATATAGTGCTTTTTTATAAATAATAAAACCTATTGCTTTTTAAATATTTGTATAATTAAGACGTTCTGTTTTAGTTTTTAAAATATTAGCCCTTAATGAAGGATGTAAAACTTTTGATTTGTTGTGAAGTGAATTTGCATTTACTTCGATACTCATTGAAATTTCTGCCACGTGATATATCTCTGGCAATGTGCAAAAGTGCAGCTACTCAGCAGACTTGATAAGCGACGTAATTCAAACAGAATTTTGTCAATTTCCTCAGAAAGTTTTTGCCGTACAAAAACTGAGAAACAATATTAAGTGCGATCTCTTTAACATATAATATTGTTACTTGAAACGCATTTCGATATGTCAAATATTTAACAAACCATAGGTGCGCTTTACAACTAGGCACTGAAGCACCTGAAAGTTAGTAGATTTATGTAAAAGAACGAATCCCAATGTTAGCGAGTGGTAGAAAATAGAAAGTAACCCTATTCCAAGATATAAACTAGCACTATAGACGGGAGTGCACACGTACACACTTACATTAGACTATTTTCTGGTTTATAAACAAAAGACTTATTTTATGATTTTAAACTCTGATATTCCTACTGGGGGTCTTCAATATGTATATAACATAATAGAAATATTACAAATGTAAGTAAAAAAAGTAAAGCTGTCCCTGTAACAGGCCGTGAAGACCCATAGGGTTGTGAGACATCGAGGGTCCCACATTATCTAGACAGTCGGTTCACAGATGGCAGTAAAGTTGTCAGCTTTACGCGCCGGCCGCGCTTTGAAATATTATTAATGATAATGTAGTTCTTTATTAAAGTTCTAATTTAACAGGCCAAAAGCATAATAATAATAATAATAATAATAATAATAATAATAATAATAATAATAATAACTTCATTAAAAGAAATCTAAGTTGTTATTGAGGTTATTTTTATTTATTTGTTTAATCAGCAATCAGAATAAATATTCTGTAAGTTAATGTTATGGCTGTTTAGATGACTTGATGAGGAGTCGTCCAGCGGCGAATCCTCAGTAGTTCAAATCAGGGCAATTGGCCGGTTTCGTTTGAGTAGTCAGTTGTCCTCCCTTGTCGATAGCGTCTTTGTGAGAGGGTTTGTTGTGATGTCTGTTGCTTTTTTGTTTGAT
>NW_019720560.1:400833-509200 GCF_002891405.2 Cryptotermes secundus
CGCACCAGTAAGGGTATGGCGACTGGTAGATTATCAAAGGGTAACGTGCAATAGACTATTAGACGCGGTGCATGGGGAAACCCACCCCCTCTAATAATAATAATAATAATAATAATAATAAAACTCAGTTGGATTAAGCAAAGGGAAATGTATCCTCAAGGGAGATGTTATGTTTGTTGCAAACATCCAGAGACATGTGCATCGTTTTTCTGAGAACAGGCTCACATAATTGTATTATATTCAGTGTCACATTGGCAGCTTACGGCTGTGACACAGGCTGCAATAACATACACATTATCTCATTTTCGTGATATCTGATATGCTGCAGCTGTGTATAGGAGCGTATGATATGCACAGCTGTATTAAATTACCTTGTACCTACGTAAGCATAAACATAAGTACAAACAGTCGCTGCTAGGTGACAGATGTGTAGTACGCAACAGTAGAATAACTGTTGTAAACAGTGTTTTATGTGCTGTCCATTCCGAGGCTATATAACGAGGACCAGCTACCACTACGTGTGAGTGTTGAGACGGCAGTTAGAAGAGGAAGGGTTTGGTGTGAGATAGCCGCCAGCCTGCGAGGACTTGAGCTTTCGCTATAGCTGTTTCACTGTTGGAAAACGTTACCAAGCAGCGTGAAAACAGGACGATTTATAATGTACAGGAACATATTATTTTATTAAACTTAGAGATAGACATGAATGTTTTTAACAGACGCAATGGGGTTCAATAAAATACACATGTTATTTTTTTTCATAGTATTTGCGTGTGCGTTGTCTGATGTGATATCTAACGCCTTACTTTCTAACCGTTGTCCGCTTTGTACAGAGCTGGCATGCGTAAATGAAATGCCACTCACAATGGAGAATTTACACATTATTCTCTATGTCATCGGAAGCCCTGTGGCGACCTTGGCCTAAGTTCCAGGGTGAACCGGTCGATACTGCCTCTCGCAGTACTTGTTCCTGTCCTCAGTAACCGTGTCTCGGGATCCATTATCTGTATTAACCGCGACACTTCAGCTGTCATTGTTGTGTGTCTGGTAAACATTGGAACGGGGCGTCTTGGGCAGCTGGTGCCTCAGTTTGCATGCTTATTCACTGACATCCTGGCACGACATTCAGCAACTTTTCCTGAAAGAGAGATTTCCGTCAGCAGTCAGCTACTAAAATTCTGCCTACTGTTCTTGGAGATGCAGGGGGTTGACATTCTTCGTATGGTACGGTTTTCAGATTAGAATATTAGTTTCAAGACCGGTTGTCCTGAATAATAAGTCTCGTGGTTTTCGTCAGTCCCTTCAGGCTTCCTGTCATCACTCCTCATCCTACCGGTGAACGAAATATAGTTACTGTGTAAATGACACAAGAAATGAGAAAATGTTCCTTCTGATCACCTGGTAATATTTTGGTGACGATTTAAGCACGTTAACCACAGAAATTGATTCCTTGACTCTTTCTCCCTCCGATAATGTGTCATTTCTGTAGCACTAACTGAAGAGAACCTTAAACAAAATGGTTGTTGCAAATGCAATAAGCACATCACGAAATTCTCACTGAATCGGGAAAGTGAAAACCGTTTTTTACTGCTCCTGAAAATTGATATTTGTTCCAGGACACCTAATTTTATTTCAGGCAGATATACACATTTCAGTAACTTTCTTTGGAGTGACGGAGTATAAATATGCGAAACGTCCAGTCATGTCATGGCACATGCGGGTTATCGCCAGCCTTCTATATCAGAAAACCAGTTTCATTCCAAGGAATCTCCTTTTGAAAATTGTGATGGATTAGCATTGAGGCAAATTTTTTCCCAATGAATTGGGGGATAGTTTTTAACCTGATTATTACAACAGTCAAGAAGGTTATGGTAACATAGAAAAGAAAACTTTCTTGTGCAATTCCGTTACGCTGATTGCAAATGTGTATCTACAAATTTTTCATCGCCCCACAGTAAAGCGAAATGCTGCTGAGCCACTACACCTCGTTACTCCATTTAGTATACATTAATGTTTTCATAAATGTATTCCCTCTTAATGTGCGAACATTATCTTCTATCAAAGGATACATTTTAACCTCATTTAAAAAACTTCATTATTTCAAATTGCGTTAAGAAAAGTCACGGTATATGACTCGCATGTAAACGTAATCTAGGAAAACGTGCGTGCTACATTGGCTATCTTTTTGTGATCAGGGTGCCAGATTTTGTCCAAAAGCCTCACTTCATGTATTCTACAAAGAGGGTGACATTCCAATAATGATTAATATTTATACTGACTCGTAATACGGAGTGACTATAGATGGGGTTCTGGATAATTGGATTTATTGACTACTTACAGGTCATAACTACAAATAACTGTAACAATATCGCAGATTATCACACTTTACAAACCACTACAGCACACGGTAAGTCTTTTCCTGCCTGCAGTAACTTCCTGGTAACGGCTTCCAACAATGACTATTCCTCTCATGGCGTACTTATGTCCTCTCTGAAAGACAGCTCCCTTCCAAGTGAACTATTCTTGCTTCAGCTATCCTCTTTATAACCCGTTTGTAAGGGCCAAGTAGAGAACACCTTTTCCAAAAGTATCTCTGTTGTTGAATGCGTATCCGTTTCCGCGGGAACGTGTTTTCCAAACAGTTGCCTAGAAACGGCTCTACACGCTACAATATACAAGTACTATCGCCGTATTAATCAGAAAACAGTACCAAGAAACTCGCTCCATATCACCATACGAAATATCCAGACAGACGGTTCTCGGTGCTGTTGCAAGAGCTCATGGGGCAAAACAGAAGATCGTAACATATCATGTCACCTTGCCTCTGGGGCAGTTCTGTTTACGCTGTCTCCTGCTCCTTTACATGAGGCCGACAGTAGGCTTCATCTGAAGCTATTGCCGCAGTAGAGGGCGGTTTGAAACCTCCCCTGTGCACCCTGTTTCTTAGTCACTACACGTACGTTGCACCAAATGCATTAAGTTGACACATATTGGAGAGGTTGTACTCGTCTCGGAGTCACTTGGAAACCACTAAGCATGTTTCAGATCTGCACCGAATATGGACGAATGAACTTACCTTGAGATTACTGTCTCGTCTTGGGTATGTCATGTGCTTTAATAGGTTGGTACCAACTTTTCGGAGAAACTTATTACTTCCTTCTTTAAGGCAGAAGAGTTAAATACCTGACGCCTCAGTCTTCAGGGTAGGAAAGTCTTGTACATTGAAGGTAACGACAGCACATACCTCCGAAATGTTATTGTCTATCTACCAAACTTCACGATGTCACATCTTACAAAATCGTAATATTCATCTGAGAGGAGGAGGCATCTACTCTATTGGGTCCGTTAGAGCTAACTTCAATCACTGGACAACCTCCTCCGTTGGTAAAAGTATATAACCGTCCAAGTCAGCCCGACGTCCTGCTTAGGCGGCGTAAGTTGAGGTGTGGATTGGTAAGGATAGGTAACTCAGCTTGTAAGGGTTTGACTCTGTCTCAATGGTTGCATTAAGACAAGATTTCACTTAGGCTTCAGCGTGAAATGATTCATGTTAATTTTAGCGTCCTCTTGCACTGATTTAAGTCCATGATTTATTTAAACCGTCTTGCAGTGCATACACTCATCTATCTCCATCTCTCACTCGCACTACATGTTTCGGCTACGTGCGACGTAGCGATGAGGAATCCTGAACAATTTTAATATTTTTAACGTTTGACATTTGTCAATGTATATGATAGATATATATTTTAGTTATTTTAATGTGAGGACAAGGCATGCAATGAGCTAGTTTGGCGTGGATTGAGTAAGCACCTGAAGATGGCATTTTTATGCCGAAACATGTAATGCGAGTGAGAGAAGGAGATAGATGAGTGTATGCACTGCAAGACGGTTTAAATAAATCATGGACTGAAATGATTCGACCAAATGATGTTTCCACCAAACATTTGTTGGAGAATATTATTGGCATGTTCCAAATTATCCGAGGACGTTGAGGAGTTACGCAATAATAATGAACTTATGAAACATATTTCCCCAAGTGAACGATCCAGTCATAATTTTTGCAGAATTCATTGATATGGCCATGATATGACTGCATCAGAGATTCCCCCCCAAAATCATTTCAGACGCATAAAGTATATTTTGTCAACTGGATGGGTTTTGTTACCTAGGAATCGCCTACTGACTGTAGTATCCACGAAAATGACGGACATGCTGTCACGTATTAGAGTTGAATAGACTAGGTATCGCTAATCTCCACAATTCACAAATCACTAAACGCTAAGTTTTCTCCATCCTGCAGTGTCTCCAGGAGCCGTTCCCTAGCAACATTTCCTAACAATTGAGAGATCCTTAAGCTTCCCGCGCTCACTTCGTTACTGTCCGGCAAGTATTCCGCAACGGAACTCTTGTCAAACGTCAACTCGACTATAGCGCCATCTCTTTTCAGCCTTCCTTGCAGAGCTCGATTCAACTACCAACACTCAACTGACTGGGTCCCAGACTGGCACGATTTCACGCCAACCTCCAAGTCGTCTCTTCACATACAGACTTCCTACTGACAACTGAACTTCCTCAGCAGGCTTGGAGTTCTCTGTATATAGGTTCTGGAAGGATCCAACAGAAAAGACCCGCGTGTCCATTGTAACTGTATTGTTATGTGCGTCTCGTTTCCGCGGGAACGTGTTCACCAAGCTTTACCAAGCAACGCGTATTCTTTCTGGCGATCGTTGAATAGCAACGGCACTGCACGTAACAGTACTTTTCGGGGAACCTCTAGGATGTTTAAGCGTTGTGGCTACTTTCGACAGTTTCAAGACAGTAGAGAGGTCAAAAGCTAGGAAAGTAATACCCAGCGCTGTACTGCAGTTTGTGAATAAAAGCAAACCAGCTATGAGTGGAGTATGCAACTCACATCAACCCCCATTATTGTGAAGAGGGTTAGCACGAAATGTCGCCTTCTTTCTCGTTTTTCCTTGAAGTTTCGACCACAGATATTCAAAAATCTTTGCTGGAGCATTTAATATTATCTTGGCTTACGTGCAAAAGGTTCAAGACAAAATCCAAAACACGTTTCTCCCCAAGTATCGGTTAACGGGGTAACGGGGACTGCTTTTTCTCAGTCAGTAATGTAGGAGGATTGTCTAGCAGCTGGATAACTGCTCCGTTTTGTGTGCGGCGCAACTTTCTTCACATTTATTCTTAAGATCTTAAATTTGTATGGGCCAAATTTTCGAAAAATAATTTCGTGAAAATCCTACTAATTAGAAATTTGAAAGTAGATACACGAACATGCTCAGACAGAATTCTGATGACATAAACCTACTTTGCTTTCCTGTTAAAGGAATTCAACCTGACAGGATTGGTGCGCCGTAAAACTCCGTTTATTGCCACCTGACCTTCTGGACTACAGCTCTGTGGAATACATTCTTTAGATTGTAGATGTTTTCTTTTATATGACAAGTTTCAAAAATAGCTGGTCGTTGCGAGAAAGGACAGGATAAAGTGGGATCGAAAAATACTTGCTCTTGGCGTCAATCCAATCGCAAACCAATATTATCGGTGTCTGGCTTGAGAGATATTGGCTACTGTCATGAGCAATATATGAAATAAAAGTTGTTAGAACGAAATGTGTGGTTGGCTGACACGACCAAGGATTTCGATATGTGTATTCACAGTTACCGCATAGAGAGGAGAGGAGAGGATAGTTTATGTATTATTTTATTTCTTTCCTTTTTGATGCTATTGTCTCTACAACAAATTATCTTTTTTCTTTATTATTTTGACTTCTCCTTCCGGCACTTCAATTTCAGCTCCCGTAAATAATTCTCTGAATGTTCCAGGCACCAACATCTGGATCTGTCCACTTCTCTTCCACTCTCTGATTTACATTCGAAAATACTCTTAATCACTCTCGGTTAATCCATTCTAATAAGAGTCCTCAGTCACTTAACTTCCTCCTTTTAACACCCACATCCGGATCACGGGTTTTATATAATTCCCTCAGTTATTAATAAGTTCATATTTTTCAATTCTTATAGGTTAGGTCAACTTACTTATTTATTTACTTACTTAGGAAGCTGAGCCCTTCTTGACAAGAAGCCAAATCTGCAGATACTCAAGAATATCCCTGCATTTTATGGAACCCGAAGGTTCATTACCGTGTTCACAACAGACCTCTACTGGTCAATATCCTGAACCAGATCAATCCAATCCCTACCATCCCATCCTATATCACCCTAAGATCAATTTTAATATTGTCTACCCACCTACGTCTTGGTTTTCCCAACGGTCTTCGTTTTCTTGATATTAGAAAGGTTAAAATATTTTCTCAGAATTTTTTCCCCATAATTTTTATATGTTTTCTTGTGTGAAACTATTGCAAAGATATATATCTTCGGTAAACTTAAACCAGATATGGTGGCACAAATGTTAGCTACATATATATAGCCCATGCCCACTTTTCTGAGTCAATACACGTAACGAAGTTTTGTGAATAGTCCAAATTGTACGAGGAAAATATCACGTGATGGCATCGCCACAAGATCACCTCACTCTCCAGTCATGTGTTTGTCTCATGCGTGAATTCAGGTAGCGCTGTGCTGATATATGCATACATTTTGTGGCCTTGTAGAGCGTCCGATGCGATTAGAGAATTATTATGTGCTGTGAGATTTGAACGGATTACAGAGGGGGTGACAGTGATCTCTTGAAACGTACCAAGAATATCCACAAAATAGCCTACTCATGATACCTGGTACATTAGCCACAGTTCGAAAGTTGCACTTTTCGTGCTCAGAACAGATTCCCACTCGACACAAATAGTTCGGTCACAACTTCTAAAAAAAACGAAACTGCTATATGCTTACAGGGAATAACAACTTTTGTTTTTGTGTTAACATGGAAGAAATAAGCCAATTTTTATTGATACGGATGTACGCTCATCACAAAAGAATGATGCAAAATGTCGAACACCCACATGGTTTGTTGTCACCTGTTGTAGTCTTTCTATGCAAATCACGCTAACATACCTACCGTGTGTCTATATATTACGCAGTTTCAAAGAGTAAAGGTAAAAGTAAAATTATTCCTCTGACTAACTAATTAAGTACTGTGCCATGAAGGCGTATGGGGATTGGATGCATAGATCCACATTTTCTTCACCTCGGCACTAGTTGGAGGTGAGTTTACAGGTTCAAGCTCCTGCCGCTTTACTACGGGGAAAGAGCCCCCGGTGCCCATTCGATGGGAGGTTGGGTGGGCCCCAGAAATGGTCTGGACGCTGTGGAGAAGACAAAATATGCCGTCATTAATATAGGAACATAATTTTATTCACTAATAAAATATTTTCTTTTGACGTAGTTCATACAAATTATATACACTAAGAAAATAACACAGAAAGCAGTATTTGTGCTAAAAAATTAAGACAAAACTTTGACAAGTTTGGAAATATTGTGTACAGATTATTTGTGAGGATATCAGAATTAATTTGAGGCGGGCTTTTTAGTTCGGGCCGGGATAGCGCAGTCGGTATAGCGACTGGCTATGGGCTCAACGACCGAGGGGTCGGAGTTCGAGTCCCGGTAAGGTCAAGAATTTTCTCTTCTCCACGTCGTCCAGACCAACTCTGCGTCCCACCCAACCTTCTGTCGAATGGGTGCCGGGGGCTCTTTCCCCGAGGGTAAAGCGGCAAGGGCGTGAAGCTGACACCCACCTCCACCTAGTGCCGAGGTCAAGAATATATAGACCTATATATCCACTCTGCCGGTCACGGTAGCCGAGCGGTCTAAGGCGTGCACTGTCTTCGCTCGCTCGGAAGCCGGAATCGTGGGTTCGAATCCTACTCAGGGCATGGATGTTTGTGTGCGTTTTTCTGTGTTTGTGTACAGGTAGAGGCCTCGCGACGAGCTGAGGACCCGCCCAAGGAGTCCTACCGAATGTGTAAGATCTAGATAAACCGAAGTGAACGGAGTTCATGGAGGTAGGCCTAGGCCCACTGGGGCTGTAGTGCCAAGGGGAAAAAAATATATATATATATCCACTCTGCCATACATCTTTAGGGCGTAGTGCTTAATTAGTTAAGTGCAGGGATAACTTTGCATTCTTAACTTTTCAGTTATGTTACTATACATGGCCACATTGACTAGTGTCATTAAAGATTGGATTTTGCGCCTCTGTTTAGCCTGTACACATCACACGCATGTCAGAAGAGTTGCCGATTTCATCGTGAGTTTGAAGAAGATTTTGTATGAATTTATGCCTCTTTATTTCGAAGAACTAACTGCTTGGCATGTACAAATTTAAGAAATTACGATATACGAAAAATAAAATGGGGCAAACTTCCTTGTTATGGAACAGGAATAAGAAAGTTTTCTATGGCCAAATTTGGAAGTAAAAGTCTTTGTATGAAGCACGTGCTTCGTTTTAAGCAGTAGACTTTCTTCAGAGTTTAACTTTTTATCATATTGTCATGTGTATGAGTGTCTATAAATGGGATTTGATTTGGTAATTAGATTCATCGAACTCCTACAGAATGTATAAATAACTATAGCGCTAATCCTATTTCACACAGTCTTCAGTTCACTACAGCACGTACGAAATCGTCTCAATATGCTTAATTTCACTGGTTCTCGCCTGGTAACGGCTTCCAACACCGTAGGTTCCTCAGCTTCCGTATGCACATCCTTACTGCCTGACGACTGTCTCACAAGTAACTAAATCCTAGCCCTGTCCTGCTTATAACTCCTCCGCACGGACCGCACAGAAGTCTCCTCTCCCAACAATTCTTCTGTTGTTACGTCATATAGCTATTGCAAGGACCCTGTAGAAAACACCTTTTAACAGTTTCTTCATTGTTGTGTGTTACGAATCTGTTGCATAGCGACGGATATACATGCTACAGTACTCTGTATGGACATAAAACACTAATTTGAAACTTAATATGAAATTCATGTGCCAATGCATGTCTTAGCCTAAATCATATAAGCTCTCAAAATAAGAATTACGCACTTGTCTAGTTAACAGAGGGTCAGAAAGTGGCAAATATATACAGAAAGGTTTCACCCACATTGTGAAAATTGCAAAGAGAATACGCGTTGCGCAGCGGGAAAACACGGGTATGTCTGCCGATCCACGCGCCATGTTGCAACTCTGTATCAGTCTGTGTCCATAGTGTTTCAGTTCCACCTCAACATGTGTGATTTAATTAATGAAGAACTCGAATTTGTTACCCTGAATGAAAGTGTGAGTAGAGTTGCTAGTCCGGAGGGAAATCACCAGAACAACGAATCATTGGGTAGACAGAATGAGTGGGAAACGGTGAATAGCGTGCCACATAATAAGAGGATGACCTTCACACAGAGCATTCGTTCATATGATGCCACCCTCAGACATTTCGCAGCTCAGCGGCTGATCCTATATACTTCGCGCAGTCTGACAAGACACTCGGCACGGACCACACAGAGAATACCGTTTCCAAAATATCTTCTATTTTTGCATTGCCGCTATCATATGACGGCTACTGAGTCATTGTCTAGCAACAGGCATGTTTACGGAACTGATCCCTAGCAACGGCTGTCTCTATTTTCTTCACAATTCTGACTTTCAGCAGACTTGCCATATTAACGGTGATGAGGAAAAGCACAAACTCAGTGCGACTCAGTTCACCAACACGAATCAGACGGCCTGCAATGTACGAGCACGTGATTTCTTCTAATTTTGAGCTGTACAAATTATTACAGTGGGGCCATGATCTAGTGACCTATCGTCCCGCCAACGGATGTCGTGGCATGTGGGACGGAGGAGAGTAGGAAACTTCTGTTAAACCTTCACTTAGGCCCCAACACCGAAATGTGCAAGTGCAGGGGCGCACTGCTAACTGAACACTATTTCCAAGTAATATGTTCACGTGGGATTGTGTCTGGCCTACTCCTGGTTGTTGGCCAGTACTGTTTCGAGGCGGACAGCTTTTGCGTCTCTGTCAAAAAATGATATTTGGAAGCAGACAGAAATGAGGGCTGATGCGAGAGACCATGTGTCACGCTAATCGGCAAAACAGTAACAGATGTATAACTTGTGTGCCCGGGGAGGGAATTGGATGGCTAGAAAATATTCCTATAAGAAACTTCATGTAGCTGAGCCCTTCTTGAGAAGCCGCGAGTTCTGCAGCTGCTCAAGAAGTTCAGAACATTCTATGGAACCCGAACGTTCATTACCGTGCTTACAAGAGCCCTCCACTGGTCCCTATCCTGAACCAGATCAATCCAGTCCAGACCTACCCGTCCTATCTCTCTAAGATCTATTTTAATATTATTCACCCACCTACGTCTTGGTCTTCCTAGTGTTTTCTTTCTTTTGGTTTCCCCGTATACATTCCTGTTCTCCCGATTCATGCAAATGCACTGCCTATCTCATGCTCCTTGACTTGATCATTCTAATTATAAAGTTATAAAGCTCCTCATTATGCATTGTTGACATAATGAAAAGCAGAGCACTGTGAAGGCGTTATGTACATATATGTATGTGACTATGGGAGTAACTCTCTTGTCCTGTTAGGATTATTCGCTTTTGCCTCTCCTACGCATGCATCTCTCTGTCGTCCACATGCAAGGAGAAGGCTATATCTCTCGTGGAATATTCTTCCGTTAATGCCTGATTCAAGGGTGGATAGTTAAGGAAGATACGTGTAGTGTCCTTGGCGAGGCAGTTTGTCTGCTTTGTAGTGTAATTTTTTTGTTCGTACATTATTCATTGTATCCCTCACACACCTCTGTCTTTAATGCAGCTTAAAACTGTTCAGTCTCTCTTTAATTTGTAATATAGTTAAAATAGCATCAATTGCTACATGTTTCGACTCTACTTGACCATCTTCAGGAAACTGCTCACTTTTGAAACCGTTGCACTGACTACAGTTTAAGTGTTTCTGTTGCATATCGTTCACACTAAAATGTGGTTGTTTGAGAACGAAACTCTTAACTCCGTTCCGCGTTATTCTCCGTTTCTGGGATCCATGTTTGTGTCAGTTCATACGTGTGTTCTTACTAGTTGGGCATATGTCTCTTGTTTCAGAAAGTGAACAGTTGCCTGAAGGTTGCCAAGTAAAGCCGAAACAGGCAGCAGTTGATGTAATCTTAACGTCAATTTAAATTAAAGAGAGACTGTGTTCAGTTTTAAGTTGTAATAAGGAAAGCGGTAAAGGAGTGATACATCAATGGAACAGGATTCTCAAATATAATAATACGATTAACTGCGACATTTCAACTGCATGGGCTATATACACGTATTGTTGATTGTTTTGCAAAGGTAACTATGGTTAACAGGGATGGATTTTCCATGTGCTAATCTGGATTTCTTATCCAAGTGTTTTTTCAGGAAAGGAATAGAGTCACATAATGCAGCGGTTTAGTCTCAAACACGCGGAAATGTAAGGCATTTTATCAGCTTTTCGACAGGGCCTATCAGTCATTTTGACATCTTTTGTTGTTCAGTAATTCTGACGTATTGTGCAAGCATTCCGTACTATAATACTTTTGATGCTTTTAGCCAAATAATAAATGTTACACAAAATGGTATACTGTAAATGGTGTTGGCTGCACAAACGAATCATGATATGACGTCAGCTTCTACTAACAAAAGTTCTGAAGGGGATTTGTTGAACTGTGCGGAAGTTTCAAGAATGCCGTCAAAACCTCGAATCTTACATGTACGGAAATTTACCTGCGATTTCGGAAGGTCAGAATTTGTTTACACAAAAACCCGAAACTTGAAAAGCGGGACAAAGCGTGAAGTTTTTAGAAGTGGCAGAAATTAATATTTAAACTGAAGGAAATTGTTCGGGTCGAATATAGAGACATCGTACGGGAAAAACTAATGTCCTGCACACTAATTACAGGAGAAATTAAGACGGTAATTATAATCCTGGATGCTTGCTAAACACGCTGCTTCACTCATGAAGAAGCTTTGAAATTAACTGTTCGCAAGAATTTTGCGAGATGTGATTGCGTCATCCATCAGGTCTTGTACAGTTCAGAGATTGCATGTAACAACTGCACTAAATGACCGTGTTTGTTACCCTTAACTGCGCTGTGTGTCGGCGACTGCATAAACCATAAGCATATTTATGACTGACTACATCATGTATCATCAGTTTACTGCCATCATAGCTGTTGTGCTGGACATGTAATGTTACGTACAACAATGAATAAAACTAGTTCACGTATAAGATCTAAAAGTTCATGACGATGGTACATTGGTACAAATATTATATTTCTGAACGTTATCCAGTGTCATAGCTCTTTCGATTGGGCCCAACTGAGTAGGGTTTATCTGAAGACGGAGACAGAATGAAGTATCCGAAACCTTGTGTTTTGAAATAAAAGCAGGACAATGGATAATGTCAAGAAATGTAATATTTGTATTTCACATATTAGTTAGTTATTGGAGAGGGTGGGTTTCCCAATGCACTTAGACCTGTATTGGTCCATTGTGCTTCCCTCTATGATTTATAGCAGTCTCTATATCCTACCGGTATTGGTGCTACCATCAGTCCCGCCCAGCCAGCGAGACCGGCTCTACTAGCTGAGAGGTATCTATAATGCTTCCCCCATATACCTGAGGTATTAGAGACTGCTGTTGGGCGGGAAACGTCCGTAATTTGGCTCAGTGACCTCCTTTGGAGATATGATTTTTTTACGTGCCGTAAAGCTACGACACGGGACCCACGGCTTAAAGTCCCTCCCGGAGGACTTGTTCCCTGAATTTTTCCGCCCTTAAAAATTCGACGACGTCCGCCGGGTATTTGAACCCGCGTACCACGAGTCATGAGGTGGGAACGTTACCTCTAGACTACGGAGGCCGCTAATTTCACATGTTACTCTAATGTTACTGTTGTAGGGATTAGGTCAGTTGAAAAATCGAATAACCACATTGGGAATCGAACCCGTGACCTTCCGGCTTGTAGCATAGAGCCTGAAACAAATACGCTACTGCATGCCCCATAATTCATAACAGAATAATAAAAAATACATTTCGAATAATACAATCTGTTTCTTCATATGTCAATAAAGTGTTTATTTTGCATGTAGGCTCTACATATATGACGTATTTGTGCAGTAACACCATTGTACAATGGCATTGTATTAGAACAAATGCATCCCATTACAACGTTTCAGGATTCTGTCAAGTTTACAATTATGTTTGTTAATTTCCAAACCCACAGGCTATATGGACAACTGGTAACAAGGATTGGAGCACCATGTGAAGCTATTAATTATTTTCAGCGACAGAGCAACAAAGCCGTTGCCCACAGTTGTACTGTCATTATGCCGTGTAATATGACCGTATGAAAATCAGAACGTAAGCCGGTCGACTGCTTTGGGAAATCATGTTGTAATGTAGGACAGAGTAACATGCAATAAAGCAACAAAGTAATACATACAGTAAACCTTACGGCCAACTTACAGCACAGTACTAACGTAAATTAATATCCTAGTCTGCGGTCATTGAAGAGGAGTTACTGCCATTATTTAAGGAGCCGGGGTTGGTCAGTCGTTATTGCGACTGACTATAGACTGGACGACCGAGGTATCCAGGTTCGAGTCCAGGTAGGGTCAACAATATCTTCTTCTCCATGTTGTCCACACCGGCTCTGAGGTCCATCCAGTCTCGTATCCAGTGGGTGCCGGGGCTCTTTCCCCGGGGATAAAGCGGCTAGGGCATGAAGCTGACCACTCACCTCCAGCTAGTACCGAGGTCAAGGAAACGTGGATCTATACATCCACTCCACATACGCCTTCATGGCGTAGTGCTTAATTAGTTAAGTACAGCTACAATTTTACCTTTTATTTCCATTGTTTTCTTGCAGAAAGCGCTCCAAATACGAGTACATCATATGTATTTTTTATTGCTAGTGGGGTGGGACTAAATCCCTTGTACTGCGGCCACTTCTGGCCTATTGTACCAGCCCCAGATGATAGGTGAGGGTGACTGTGGAGCAATTGGTGGAATGAAGATTGGTAGGGGAAACCAAAGTACTAGGAGAAAACCTGCCCCAACGCCACTTTGTCCAACACAAATCCCACATGACCAGACCCGGGATCGAACCCGTACCGCCGCGGTGGGAAGCCAGTAACTAACGGCGTGGCGCGGCCTTACATCGTATGTAACAAAGTAGCATCAAATTCTCAGTCTAAGTTTGGGGCTTCATCTCTGATTTGGCATTAGGGTAGTTTCATAACAAGGAAGTCTTCTTTACGCAACACTCCATCAGTGCATTACAGTTGCATCAAATTTCGAATTCGTGGAACAGTAACTTACGTTCAGATGTGCAGAATTCACCACTGGGCCGAAAAGTAAATCCTGCCAATAACAACCTATAAACAAATTGACCCAGATCACAAGTTGAGGCCATATCATGTTACACATGTGCTGTTTATAAAGTATGAATGGTCATAAGTTTGTCCTTCTGTCCACGACCTAACATTTTTAAAAACTGTAACATTAGAGACTTTCACTAAAAAACGTTTTGAAATTGTACAACTTTCCTACATATTGAGCTCCAGCATAGCCCACACAAGAAACATAATAAAATTATGTAAGTTTTGAGGTTTTCGCGGCGATGACAATGAAGAGAGTCGTCTTCTGGGTTTAGGCACCGTGTATTCTTCGTGTTTGCCGACGTTTCGGAGGAACATAGCCTCCATCTTCAGAGCAGTTGAATGGCTTGGAATGCGGAGAGCAGTAGCTATGGTGCGCCTTTNCAGTTTTTTCCATCCTGGAAAATTAAATATCCCATTTTACATAAATTCATAAAATGGGATCTTCACACATTGTGTTATAATTTCATATTGTGCATTATTACGCTGATGAAATATGAATTTTTATTATCCAATATAATGCATTATATATTTTTGCTAAAATTCCATGTATAAACCAGCTGAAAGTAAGCTCAGTAAAATAAAAACAACGACCACGGATGCTGTGGGTTACCTTATGGACTTCACTCCTTCCAATAATTTCTAATACCTCCAACCCTCAGTTCACCTGACCTAGTTACGACGGAAGTAGGAAGTTCTGAAAACAACATATGAAACCTATCACCCTTCATATGTTTCAAAGCAAAAAGTATTGGTTCTGAGGGAAGATGCTGGCAGACTACAATAGAGAGATAGGTGACCTAGCGTACATATATTTCTCGGGAAATAATTCGAATTCCTACTGGAAGTTCATCTATGGAAATGCCTGAAATGTCACTACACTTGAACATTGTTAATCCGGTTGCAGTTAATCCAGACCTTGGATAATCCGGAACTAAATATGAAAATGAAAAATGCTGCTCATAATTGGGTACCACACAGTTTAAAGGACAAATGACATTTAGCAACGCAAATTAGTCACTTATCTGTTCATACTAAACTTCATTATTAAAGTTAAAAAACAAATACAACTTCTGAGTCATGTATCGATGAATAAACATATTATTTTGTAGTTTTTAAATGAAGGCTCTACAGGGATGTTTTCTCTATTTATTTTCATGAGCACTACTTATATCATCAAATATTCCTAGCTCTGATAGGCTCAGTAATAAGTCATATTTCTTCGCAAAAGTTTCGTGGATATTTTGCTGCTTACTCATCGACTCGATATAAAGTGAGCTTAAAGAGTGAGGGAAGGTTTACAATTTGAGAGCCCCAGCCGCCAGAAATACCTGGGTTTACGTAAGAAGGGCAGTGTTCTTATTCACAAAATTGAATTACAAAAGGAAGGTTCGGCGATGAAGGGCGCAGCATTTATGCCCACAATACTGTTCATTTGTGAGCCTGTATTCAACTGTTTATTCTTTTATTTACTCTTTCAGCCCCTAACCCTTGGAACGAAATCGTATTTATGCTATGGTCTGAAATGAATGCGTTGAAATTATACACTCAAACGCCTCTCGAATCGTACTTAATTGAATTGAATAATATTTTTGCCCCAGTTCGTGCTTTTTCGAAAGTCTCCCTCGTTCTGTTTGCTGCCTCTTGTGCAAAGTAAATAAAAACAGTGGAGGTCTGAGGAATATTCCCATCACTTTGAGTTTTGACGAACTAATTTCGTATCACATGAAAACTCGTTTTAAAGGTAACATTGTGATATAATTCTGCCTCACTTACTGGATGCTGTAGAGCTGTGGTCCACATTAAACAGTTCTGAACAGGATGTCGTGAAAATTAATTTTAACAGAACAGTCTTCGTGCAAAAATTTAGAAGTAATCTAAAGTTTTACGAGGAAACACTTCTCGGACATGATCCAATGATATCGGAATATCCATATCTTCACATACATATTCTTTAAACTTGGCGTTCCTACTGCATGGAATTTCCTACGGAATAACCCACAAACATTGTAGTATACATAGTCAGTGAGAAATTGTGATTTAATAGTAGCAAACACTGCACCTGCAGCTGATTACATCAGTCCCGTCCTACTCATAAAGCGTCAAGTTCATACAATATTTTCACGTGTAGGCGTGACTATAGACGCGTTTTTGCGTTGGATGATTGGGTTTAATCCACGTTATACCTTCACACACAACTCGGGACTACAGGCAGTACAGCGCTATCGCTGTTCTACACACTTTACAGTTCACCATTACACACGCACTAGTGTTCTCAGCCTTCACTAGCCGTATCCTGGCAACGGATTTATAACAGACTCATTGTCACTTCAAATCACTCATGAAATCTTATTTTGATAACATAATTTCCTTTCTTGTCATTTTTTCTCAATCACTTTCTACTGCCATCTCCAGAACTCACCCAATTCTCGGCAACTGACTCTTCTCAATTGAACCCTTTTTTATGACAAATTTGCACAGACCACTCAGAAAACACGGCATCTGTTGTTAAGGAGGCGTATTTATTGATCCGTTGCCTAGCAGTTTGCGTCTTATTGTTGCGAGCCTTTGCTTCCGGGAAAATATGTGTACCGAGTCGTTGCTTAGCAGTAGATATACACGTCACAGTATTATATAGAAGATTTAGATGTTTCGGAAAAAGAGGTCTCAGTTACTAAGATCAATCATTTCAGCTTATAAAAGGGAACAGTCGATTCTGAGAATAGTGAGAAACTATTAACTACACTATGTGGGCAAAATTGGGAGCTCTACTTGAATGTTAGCAGGTGGTATATGAAGTAACCACTCTGCGTTAAAAGCTGCCTAGGCGAGACACTTTGTCAGCATCATTCTTTCGTTGGCTAGTTAGTTACTTGATTTGCTGATTGGTTGCAATTTAATAGTTATTACTGTCGAATGAGATGAGAGAAATGATCAATACTGTAGTTTAGATCCATGAATTCCATAAATGCAAGTCTGACGGGCTGCGACTACCGAAACCACAGGATATGCTGAAAATAAGAAAGTAAGAGCATTTTGATTTTATATAAAAAAATGCATATTTGACAGAACTGACAAATAGAGAACATAAAATATAGTGTAGCGTGTAGACCCATTGCAGGGCCATGGCAGCGAATCAACGCCCGTTACTAGGGCAGGAGATTCTAAATAAACGGGGTTATGCTACCCGTTGTCGCGTGATGCAAACAAATTCCCGCAAACACATTCATATGAGGTTCTTCTACGTGCCGTAAATCTACGAAACGGGACACACGGCTTAAAGTCCCTCCCGGAGGCTTGTTCCCCGAATTTTTCCGCCCTTAAAAATTCCACGACCTCCGCCGGGTTTTTGAACTCGCGTACCTTGAGTCATGAGGTGGGAACGTTACCCCTAGACTACGGAGGCCGCTTAGTTCAGGTTATAATGGTTGCAATTAAAGAACCATAGGAATGAAACATGTTAAATACGGTATCGGGGTGGATTATGAACGTATATGTGCATTTTGTACAATACATTGTAACATGATTGAGTGACTACAGACGGGGTTTGGATTGGTGATTCGATTTATTACACTCCTTAATACACAGCTCGTGACTGCACTTCACAAGTCACTATTACACGAACACACATATTAGTGTCCACAGTCACGTATTCAGTTCCGTTGCTTGATAACGTCTTCCAACGGCAGGCCTTCCCCTTCCTCTGGGTTCCGTAACTGTCCCCGTGCCTCGTCACCAGCTTCTAACAGCAACTGAATCGCAGCTGTCCTCTAACTCACTCACTCGTCCATCTGTTCACTTCACTCTTCTGTACGATTGGCTGTTTACCGTCAGTCAGTTCGTGTTAGAGCCAATCTCGCGGTCGTCACCTAGCAACGAGCCTTGATGCCAAAATATTTTTACTAAGTGAAGAGTTGCAAATGGGACGGCGGTGCGAAAAGAAGTGGTTTCAAATTAGTTTTGAGGTAGAATATAAGCAAGAAGCTGTGCCCAAAATGAAATAATTGGGCCTGACAGTGATATTAATAATGATAATGTGTAATTTTATAGGACTATATATCTATGTAGCCGGTCACGGTAGCCGAGCGGTCTAAGGCATGCACCGTCTTCGCTCGCTTGGGAACCGGGATCGTGGGTTCGAATCCTACTGAGGACATGGATGTTTGCGTGCATGTTTCTGTGTTTGTCTACAGGTAGAGGCCTTGCGACAAGCTGATCACTCGCCCAAGGAGTCCTACCGAATGTGTAAGATCTAGAAAAACCGAAGTGAACGGAGTTCATGGAGGTAGGCCTAGGCCCACTGGGGCTGTAGTGCCAAGGGGGGGAAATATATATATATATATCATAAAAGTCAACCTTATAATTTGTGTTCCGAACCGATCCGCTCTCCAGTTTTACATTAATGTAAAACATTATTCAGTTATAGCTGTGTATTACATTTCCCATAGCTGCATGAAGAAATTAATTACTGTAATCTAATATTGAAATTTAACGGTGTACACGGGTAGGTTCTAAATTAATACTAGCAGAAACCTCGATAGGAAAATTTTAGGCTTACCGACGTAATGAAAACTCTTTCAGAAACGTGGTTGAATATTTTGTAGATAATTTTACGTGTGAAGGCAACACCGAACTCTCTTTGACAAGAGAATGGAGAGGGTTCTTGTCCGAAGAAATCTCAGTGCGAAGAGAGCCATGGATTCTTCTCCTGTTATTCAAGAAAGGAACGAGGATGCACGGTTATATCAGGGCTTGCCCACTTCCTTTGTCCTTCACTACACCTGCTTCTATTTCTCACGTCGAGCTGCTAAAATATTATAATTTAATGCAGAAAGCACTTCGTAGATACCATTCATATTCATCAGTAACAATTATTTAAATTTATAAATCTCATTTTCTTTGTTTTTATCTGTTGAATGACCTAAAAATATTCTTATTCGTTTGAAGAAATCGCACGGAAAAGGAGTTCGGAAATGTTCAAAATCCATAATAAATTTAGAGGAAGGGGTATAATGGCGAAGTACGTTTCATAGGAGATAAAACTCCAAGAAGGACGTCTCTTTGGAAGAGCATTTATAGATAAATATAATCTTAGTTAGTAGTTTAGTTTTAAGTTTAGCTTAAGTTCCTCCCCTTCGCCCACCAGGCCCTAACCTCTTCATATACGGAGGGGTACTAATGAGCGCCCCCCCCCACACGTCATTTTACTCAATCCACAACAATTCGCCAAATGTATTTATACAGATTGCAAATAAATGGGGATCTCAAAAAAAATAGATAAATTTACCACGAGCGTCTTTTGCGTGTTCTTTTTTTCCATGCGTCCTAGGTAATCATTGATTTAAATTAAGCTGGTTCCACACCGACACGCGACAGTGGTCCGCTAAGGTGCCCGACAGGAAATTGCGTGCTAAAACCACTCAAGGGAAAGGAGCCCTAGAGAAATATGTTGTAAATTTTCGTTCATTCAGCACAATTCAGAGTCTGATGGATAGAATATTTTTTGTTGAGTTTTTCACATGTAAAACATCGCGTGATCTATTATCATATTACTGTCGATTACGAGGGAGAGTCAGTAAATGGGTAACAAATAGAATTAAACAACTGTAGTGGATCTTCACGAAGTGAACATAAGCCTTATGCAGTGACCATTTCTATCACATTGCGACCTCAGAGACTAAATTTTTAAAAGAGATTATATTAAAATTCCGCGTCAGATACTATCAATAAAACTGTAAGGAAGGCCGTAAGTACAGTTCTACATTTGTCTCAAAAACAGTTTCACATGAATTGTTCAGCTGTGCAGGACGAGAGACTGCATCAAGCGTTGTTGGGCAATTCCCGTTTTTAAAGCAATTGATCCATAATGAAACTTAGTTTGCTTAAGATTTTTGTACATATCTCAAAACCCGTTCATAAATGTTACTGCAATAGAGTATTGGAGACCCTCGGTAAATTGCTGCTACCATTCCTCTTGTAACGCAAATGAAATAAAATTCAAAGAATGCAATTTTAATGTTGTATAACACAGTAAAGAATTCATTTCCAATACTGATACAAGGTCAGTAGGTTTACGTACTTCACCTTGCTGAAACAATCTTAGAAATGAATGTTGAACAGTTACACGAGGGTAGGGCAACCCGTGGCAATATTCTGTGATAATGGCGGACACTCCAGTTGCATTCAGCGACTACTGCAGCGCCTCTGCGGTGGGTAAAGGCATTAATAATTACAGAGAGCGTGGCGTTGGATCTGTCATATGAAGTTAATGATGGCATGGTGAACTGGTGAATAAATAAATCGGGGCTTTTCAACATCAAAACATGGGAAATATTGACTGCGAATGAAATTGTAAGCTCAGTACAAACATTAGTATAAACAGAATGTAGTACATTACTTGGATACGTAGAATTTCATTTATTGGTTTGCCATGGAATACGGTAGTGCCCATATCCAAGGCGCAATTTCGTACTTGTATTTGTTGTTTGTTCTATGACGCTGTTGTTACATAAAGACATAAATATAGCGAACAGATGCTTTGAAAATGTGGCACAGTTCAAATATTTGTGAACGACAGTAACAAATCCAAATTTGATTTCAGGAGAATATTTAGAGGAGACTAAACTCGGGTACTGCTTGCTACCATTCAGTCCAGAACCTTTCGTCTTCTCGTCTGCTATCTAAAACATAAAAATCAGAATATAATGAAGTATAAATTTGCCTGTGGTTCTGTATATGTGTAAAACTTGATCTCTGATAGTAAGGGAGGTACATAGACTGAGGGTGTTTGAGAACAGGGTGTTGAGAAGAATATTTTGACCGAAGAGGTATTAAGTGATGGGAGGTTGGAAAATGCTGCATAATGAAGAGATTCATAACGTTTACCCTTCTCCAAGTATAATTAGAAGGATCAAGTCAAGGAGGATGAAACGCCGGTCACGGTAGCCGAGCGGTCTAACGGATGCACTGTCTTCGCTTGCTCGGAAGCCGGGATGGTGGGTTCGAATCCCACTCAGGGCATGGATGTTTGTGTGCGTTTTTCTGTGTTTGTCTACAGGTATAGGCCTTGCGACGAGCTGATCACTCGCCCAAGGAGTCCTACCGCATGTGTAAGATCTAGTAAACCGAAGTGAAATGGAGAGTTTCATGGAGGTAGGCCTAGGCCCAAATTGGGGCTGTAGCGCCACAAGAAAAGGAAAAAAGGAGGAGGATGAGATGGGTAGGGTATGAAACACGAATGAGGAGAAGACAAATGCGTATAGGATATTGGTGGGGAAGCCATAAGAGACTACTGTGGAGATCAAGACCTAGATGGTTGGATAATACTAAAATGGAGCTTAGAGGGGTAGGATTGATCTGGCTCAGGATAGGGACCAGTGGAGAGCTCTTCTTCAACTATCGGGTTTCATAAAATGCTAGGAAGTTTTTGAGTATCTTTGCAACTGGCGGCTTCTCAGGAAGTGCTCAGCGCCATGAAGTCAGTGTACGAAGAGCGTACAACATCGAATGACAGGACGGCTCAGGAGTGACGAATGGGAAAGGATCAGGAAGAAGCAGGCCGTGATCTGACCGAGATATACTCCCACAAACTTACGAAAACCGTAACAGAATGACCCGTGTTCCGGCCTTCGTTGGAACCGAGCACCTCCCGGATCCAAGTCGAGAACGTTGCCGCCACTTCAGCCTGCTCGGTAAAGTCTACCAGTCTACGGTGCGCCCATTTATTTTCAAAAAATAAGGTGAAAGGCGGAGACGGATTTGGAGGATAACATTCAGATAGAATATTGAGAAAGTAGGGTGTCAGAACAGAAGCTGTAATGTAATTGGCTGAATTTCACGTCCTGTGTTGGGCTTCTTTAGTAGTCACATTGAAATTCCAGGCTCTCCTCTAATACAGAGTGATTCTAAATTATTATGGGAGTTTCTATTTATAAGCCACGGAAAACCTGACAATAATTTAGAATCACTCAATACTTAGGTTTACAGTTTGGTTCTGAGGAACTACGGTGATGTTCACGGAAATACTCAGCACTATTCGAGCAAAGCAGGATCCATATATACTTCGGACGAAGTTTCTGAATTCGTTTTAATTTTATTGCAAACGGTATATAAGAGAAACATATTTCTGAATTCGAAGCCACTCTGAAAATTTTCCTTCAGATGCCCCAGGGATACCTCAAACTTTGAATCAACTTCAATCCATCACGAACCTAAATGGATAAGCTCCCCGGTTGGATCAGTTTCTTGTTTCATTGCGCTGTAACTTGCGTTCTCGTGAAGTTAGAAGGATGGGCTGTAATTGTGTTGATCCCACAGTCAGAGGAGAACTTGTGAAGAAAAGTAACAAATTTGCTCGTAACTAGACTTCGGTTCGCTGACTGTTACCACTTCTTTAACATTTGGTTTATTTCTTCCCGAATGTTTCCGTGGTTTGTAAATTCTCTTCTGGAAAAAGTTATTTCGACCTGAAGCTATTTCAGTATCTCCGTTCCTCAAACAGGGGCCTACAGTTTCCTTCCTGTTTTCTTCCTTAACACATTTTCCCGATCTTGAAGAAGGAGGCAGTGTTTTATTCCGAAACATCGGTGAACTATCGAAATACATGGTATTGCAAGAAAGAAGACCTTAGTGTTCATGTGAATGTTTTGTATAGTTTTAGAATTAAGGCGATAAATAACATACCACGTGACACATGGTAAGTCGATAAATTTTAAATGTACGTACATACATATGTAAGAAATATTGTAAGTCAGCAATTATAAACATGGCAGTGATGCGAAGTTTTATGCTATATCCAGAATATTGAATGTACAAAGATGCTGAATTTCTGAATTTTAAGTTCGTCAGGAGAGCAGAATGAAACGACAATAGCGCTGTAAGAGAAATTAAGAGGAGGCTGAATTCGGGCAATGCTTGCTACCATTCAGTCCAGAACCTTTTGTCTTCTCGTCTGCTGTCCAAAAACATAAAAATTAGAATATACAAAATTATAATTTTACTCGTGGTTCTGTATGGGTGTGAAACTTTATTTCTGACATTAAGGGAGGAACATAGACTGAGGGTGTTTGAGAACAGGGTGTTGAGGAAAATATTTGGACCGAAGAGAGAAGAAGTTACAGGAGGTTGGAGAAAACTGCACAATGAGGAACTTCATAACTTGTACTCTTCTCCAAGTGTAATTAGAATGATCAAGTCAAGGAGGATGAGGTGAGCATGGCATGTAGAACGTATGTAGGATAAGAGTGATTCATATAAGATTTGGTGGGAAAGGCAGAAGGAGACTAAGGAGACCAAGACGTAGATTGGTGGATAATATTAAAATGGATCTTGGAGAAATAGTATGGGGTGATATGGACTGAATTGATCTGACTCTCGGCTCTTATGAACACGGTAATGAACCTTCGGGTTCCATAAAAGAGTGGGAAGTTCTTGAGTAGCTGCACAATTGGCGGTTTCTCAAGAAGGGCTCAGCTCCCTGGAGTAAGTTGATACAGTGATATGTTTCCTGGACTATAAATCTGTGGTAGTGTAAAGCAGAGTTCATGAGCTGTACTCAGGAAGCCTTGTTTGCACATCATTATTCTGGGTTATGTCCTCGTGCTGAGGACTCGCGGGCGGGTACCGGTGTTTCAGGAAGGATTTGTCCTCTCTATCATTACATTTTCCGTAGTCCTGCACTCTTCATACACTTTATAATTGTACATACCCTGAAGTTGGAGGCCGTACATTTCTCCTCAACTTTAGTACCCAACCACTAAACTACAACACTGTTGTATAACCCTGAGGATAACAAACACTGTCGTCCTCGGGGAAAAATGTAGTCTCTGCTCGGAATATGTCTGAAGGAGCTGCAAACACGCTTGTGCCTTCATAGTGAATAAATACTTTCTGTTTTTAGACCTGAGTTTCTCGACAGAATGCACAGTAGATTTGCTCTAAGCCGCTGAGTCTAGTGTTGTGGGATGTACATGTTTAATAACAGGTCCTTAGTTACAAAGTTTCAACTTCCATCTCACGAAGAAGCTGAAACTGTTGCTTCGCTGTGTGTACCACATAACTCCTCGCGTGCAGAATGAGGTCAGATTATAAATACGGACTGTAGACGTTACATACATACATACATACATACATACATATAAGCGGAAGGTCTAACTGTTGACCCTTGAACTGTGACCTTGAATGATGTATGTTGCATACTCCACTATTTTAACCCTTCAACAATCCTACACTTGGAATGAAGTGCAGGATTCTGCTTCCAGGAGCGTCAGTATAGTGTGACGCAATATTAAGTGAGCGATGGCCTCACACTCGCATAGGGTGTATGTGGCTGTTTCATCTTTTCCAGGCACCTTCCGCAAAGAGGACTATTTTTTAATGCTAGTGGGGTGGGACTAAGTCCCTTGTACTGCGGCCAATTCTGGCCTATTGTACCAGCCCCAGATGATAGGTGAGGGTGATTGTGGAGAAATTAGTGGAATGAAGATTGGCAGGGGAAACCGAAGTACTCGGAGAAACCCTGCCCCAGCGCCACTTTGTCCATCACAAATCCCACTTGACCAGACCCGGGATCGAACCCGGGCCGCAGCGGTGGGAAGCCAGCGACTAACCGCTTGAGTTCTGGCGCGGCCCAAAGTGGAGTGTTAGTCCTGTTTTGAAGACTTGTCCTTTTAGGTGAGAGTGACCTGAATGCAGTCCTACCACCCACCATAAGTGGATACTGTTTAATTTTAACATTTCTTTGGCTCTTCTGGCAGAGGGTCTCTGTATGGGTCCCTTTGCCTGTTCCGAGTCCTCTTAAGGATATTCAGTGTCTTTATAGTCCCTGTGTGTCTAGTCCCTCGTGTTTTTCTTGGAAGCTCCAACTCAGATGCCGGAAGTTGGATCAGGTCCTATGAGCGGACATTCGCATTCCAAATTTGCCAGTTGATTGGTTGTTTCGTTACCAACAATATCCTTCTGCTCTCGCACACACGTCAGTTGAACTCTGTTACGTCTGGCCAGTTGCACGAGATATTGAAGGCGATCCTACACCAGTTCTGAGCTGATCTGATAAATGTCACGTGCTTAAATTGAAGCTTGACTGTACGAAAGAATGTAGTTGTTTTTGTTTCTATCGTAATTGATCAAGGCGTTGCAAGGCAACAGCTCTGTTAACACTGTTCAACACGCAACAATAGAGAAAGCTGTGTTGTGTGTAGGCCGACCGACGCGCCAATAGATTGGCGGGATAACGATCACGTGATATGTGTTTACTGTAGGTCCATGTCCGTTCCGCGGCTGTATAACGAGAGCCGTGAGCTGCATGTTCAGAGCGAATTGGAACTAAGAGGGACATAATTCGTTCAGGGGCAGTTACGAGTCAGCCGTAAGCTGGAGGAATGAGTCCAGAAGAATTTTTAGTTCCGAGGTTCCAGAGTGATTGAAGGCGAAACACACACAAAAAAAAGACGTCATAGTTATTTGAAGTGCTAATTTCTTTGTTGAAATCCGTTGCTAGGAGACGACTAGTGGAAATTGAGAATCCTAGTGCGTGTGGAACGGTGGACTGCAAAATGTGTAAATAGCAATAGCGCTATAATTACTTGTAATTGCTGGTGGTGTGTATCAGGGGTGAATAAACCCGTTCATCCAATCAAGAACCCCCGATGCCTTAATAGCATACACTTCGCCTGGAATGCTGTGACGTGTTGTCCAAAACTGAAACTAAACTTCCGGCTTGTTCTCTTATAGACGCTAGGTAGAGTTGTTTGGGGGTAGCTGCTCAAAGGTCGAATATGTAGTTTCAGTATTTAAATATCGCAAGGGGTGTAGACAGTCCGTGCACACCGTTTCACATTCACACGACTCCTGGCTTTATTCCTTCCTGCGCCATTTACGTGTCGCTAAGAGACTTCTCGTTATAGCATGTGCAGTGCTCTGGGTTATCGACGGTCAATTTACAGCATTCGGACTGAAACTCATTTACTGAAATCTGCAAATTTTCCATCTGCTAGGGTGGGACAGAGAGAGAGCAGTATAGTCAATAACTTTACTACCCTTTCTGTGAAATTAAGTTCATTGAATGTTCGTTACTGCCAGATATCAGCTCATACGTAGAAAATTGAATCTATTCTTACACTTTACTTTTAAATAATACTTATTTGTTGCAGTGTTACGAACTGGCCGTCCGCAGCTTAATTTGTGTTTCTGTTCAAATTAAGGCCATATTTGTCCACATTTATCTCAATGCTTTTTATTCTGTTTATTATGCACTTGCAGACTGTACGGTGCCACGGAAGGCAGGGTCATCTATTGAGTCACTCCGCGTCTCCTTTCGGCTCTCACAGTTCCCTTCCTGTGGTTGTTTGAAGTTAAGACCAGTAAATGAACAATAATTCCAATTAACCAAAACCCCGTCTATAGTCACTCAAGCACGTGAAGATATGAAATATTCACATCTTAAAACCGAAGTATAAACCAAACCACAATCTAAAAATACATTAACATATCAGAAATAGGCTCTTCGCTAACAATTAGGTTCCTATCAAAATGAGAACCGGAGGACTCCGTACAGTTTGGGCTGATTTGAAGTTATTACGATGAGTGAAATGAATTGACGTCCTGCTTTGAAAACCTCTTTAAATAATATAAGACTGAACAGATCTATAGAGGTAATAAGTCCACTTGACCTTTTAGGAATTACATCTGGAACTGATCCCTGGGGGCAAAGGTAACCGAGATTGTGAGCTGGCCGCTTATCATGTAGCACCGTGGGGAGGAAAGGGTCAAAGTTCACTCCGTGTGTCTCTTTTCATCGTTAAGGTTGATATTGACATCGACTGTGATTGTAGAGCCATGGAAGTTTACCATGAAGATATATCGTTCTAATGGATAGGACTGATTACATATTGTTACATGTACACCCATTGTTAGACAACGTGTTGGTATACAGGTTACCTCGAAGACATATTCTTGGTAAAGAGTCCGTTGCTAGGTTACGCAGCAATAGAGGAAGCTGTGTTTTCCGTGTCCGCGTGACGTCACAAGAGTGGGTGGTGATCACTAGTGCCCGGATTATTTGAAAATTCATATGCTCATATGCAAATGCATATTTTGAGGGTTTTTGGTCGTTAGTGCATATTCTAAACGTAAGAGCATATTTCTGCATATGTGTTTGAAATTAAGGATAATTTCAACGGCACTTTCACCACTTAACAATACAAGCAGGTAGCTTGGCTATTTCGAAAGGGAGGGGGTGGGATTTTCCTGCATTCCATTGACCACCACAGCCGACAGTAGTATCAGAGGGTTGGTCTCGAGAGAAGTCTCTTCAGTTAATGTGTTACCCTTTTCTTTAATAGTCTGCATCAAAAAAGTGTTCGCGTACTGAAAATGCCTAAAGAAAAGTGCAGCAGTGGATATTTAAAAAATCGATGGGTGTCGGGTAATAGTGAATATTCAACAGACGGTGTCGTCGTGTACTGTCAAGTTTGCGCAAAGGAAGTAAAATGTGAAAAGAAATGTCAACTTGAACAACACTCAAGAACGACTGCACATATTGCGGCAAAGAAGGGGAAGAAGAACAGCACACCACAACAACTGCTTCTTACACAGGTCAAACCCAAATCCTCTGTTAATACATTTTCAGCCGATCTTTGTAAGGCTTTAGTATGCAGCAACATTCCATGGAATAAATTAAGCGATTCAGTTCTGCGATCATTTCTGAAGAAATATTGTGTAATTCAAAAATCCCAGATAAAATCAACTCTTAGAAAAAATTATCTACATTTGCTGTATGAATCTACTCTGGAGTCAATCCGTTCTGACATCGGAGGGAACTGTGTCTGGATATCGGTGGATGAGACAACAGATTTATGTGGCCGATACATAACAAATTCCGTAGTTGGTAAGCTACATCCAGACGAACCCACCAAACCTCATCTTCTTGCTTGCAAAATACTAGAGAAAACCAACCATAGCAAAATAGCAAGATTTGTAAATGATTCTCTGCGACTACTATGTCCATCTGAAATTGAGAATAATTGTTGTAAGGTGCTTGTGTTACTCACAGATGCAGCTTCCTATTATGTTGAAAGCAGCAAAGGCCTTACAAGTATTTTATCCAAATCTTACACACGTAACCTGTTTAGGGCTCGGATTACACCGTATTGTAGAAAAAATACGCGCACAGTTTCCAGTTGTTAATGATTTAATTGCAAATGAGAAAATATGTTTCTGAAAGCACCAGCTCGTGTCCAGTTCTACAAAGATTGCCTACCTCAGGTTCCTCTGCCACCTGAACCTGTCCTAACTACTGGATACCCGCAGTTTCATTTTATCAGGAGAATTTCAATCAAGTAAAACAAATGGTTACAAAACTTGAAGATGAGTATGCATGTGTCCGTGAAGCAAAAGTGGTGTTTGGAAGTGATACTCTTTATCAAGATGTGAATTTTATCCATGCACATTTTCCTACAGTTTCAAAAGCCATTGAGAGCTTAGAATCTTGTGGTGCACTCCTTCACGACTCACTTGAACTCGTTCGTTCACTGAATTCTGCTCCAGGCGAAATTGGAGAGAAGATTAAATGGAATTTAGAAATGGCGTTGAATTCGAACCCAGGACTAAAAAAAGATTCAGTCAGTCAGTACTTGAGTGGAATTAGGGTATCTTTGCCAAATGAATGTTCCGAACCTTCGGCGCCAGTGTATAAATACTGTCCAGTCACGTCAGTTGATGTAGAAAGATCATTCTCAGCCTACAAACTCATTTTGACGGACAACAGAAGCAGTTTGGCTCCAGAAATCACTGAAAGACTTCCAGTTGCCTATTGTGATGCTACTTTCTGCAGTGAATGATACATGTAAATAGGTTAGTCTGAATAAAGTGACCTGTTCCTTAAGTGCGTATTGTTTTATTTTTGGTGCATATTTTCCCGATTTTTAGTGGATATTTTAAGTTTTTAGCGCATAAAGTTCCGAGCCCTGGTGATCACATGACATATGTTTTATGTATACCCGACCAACACACCAGTAGGCTGCCTGGATAGCGATCACGTGGTATGTGATTACTATAGGCCCATATCCGTTCCTCGGCTGTGTAAGTACAGCAGTTGCAAGCTACGAAAGCGGCCTCCGTAGTCTAGAGGTAACGTTCCCACCTCATGACTCGTAATACGCGGGTTCAAATACCCAGCGGAGGTCATCGAATTTCTAAGGGCGGAAAAATTCAGGGAACAAGTCCTCCGGGAGGGACTTTAAGCCGTGGGTCCCGTGTCGTAGCTTTACGGCACGTAAAAGAACCTCATATCTCTAAATGAGGTCACTGAGCCAAATTACGGACGTTTCCCGCCCAACAACAGTCTCTAATACCTCCGGTAGATGGGGGAAGCATTATAGATACCTCTCAGCTAGTAGAGCCGGTCTGGCTGGCTTGGCGGAACTGATGGTAAGCACCAGTACCGGTAGTTTATGGAGACTGGTAGAAATCATAGAGGGAAGCACAATGGACCAATACAGGTCTAAGTGCATGGGGAAACCCATCCTCTTCAATAACTAACTAACTAATTACAAGCTACGAACAATAGTGGCAGAAGCACGAGAACAAGCAAGCAAGAAAATAGCCACGGGAAGTTCGTAGTTGAAGAAGAACTAGAGGTCGGCCTGTGAAGTCTTAACGTGTGATTACAAGACCTTATTCATGTGTAACATTTGGGTGTGTCATTCGATGAGACTCTTATAGTTCCAGTGTTATAAACCCGTGAAGACTAGGGCAGATAGACTGAAGAGCTTAGTGTGGAGTGATTGTACATTGTGTAAAGCAGCAATAGCGTATTATAATTAATTAAAGTTACGACCTGTAATTTATTAATAAATCCAATTACGAATCCAAATCCTAGTCTTGTTCGCTGTGACACGTGGCAGTAGCTGCTGTCAGTAATACCGCATTCGAAATATAGATTTTAATTCAATTTTTACTCGTCGGATCATCCGAAAAGATTTCAACTGCTAGTACATGTAATTGTGCAGCTAGTCTGGTACAGTTTTATGCTCGGTCTGAGCAAGAATTCTTCTCGGATGTTTGTCAGAATATACAAGACACATAAGGATAAAGTAGGCTATAGCTGCATACTTTCTTCTTCCCCATTATCATCATTTCCACGTACAAGGCTTAACATACAGATTATTAGCTAGGAGACAGACGGGTTGCTAAGCATTATGTACATGCCTGCTACAAACCGCGACCTCATATTTCTCTCTGCTTGAGCTTTTCATAAGAGTAAGTATGGATGTTACGAGGTAATTACTTCTGGAATCGTCAGACACCCTCAAGATACAGACATCAGGTACAGGGTGATTCTAAATTATTGTCGGAGTTTCCGTAGCCTATAATTTTTTAATCGGTTGAAAATAAACTAAAGCTGCTTGCGGAATATACAATTCTAACTCAAATAGTTTTGAAGAAAGCAGTCTTCTGGGACTGCTTTTACCGTTTCTCACGGTCTCTTCGCTTGCAGATTTCTTATAATTTTTCTTCTACCCTGAAGATGAAGGCGATACGTTCCTCCGAAACGTCGGTTAACACCACATATACACGGTGCCAAATCCCAGAAGACTGTTTTCTTCATAGTCACCGCCGTGAAAGCCTCAAATCTTTCAAATAGTTTTGTCTGGCAAAGCAGTATTTGCCACATTGATGTCCTGATTGACTGAGTTACACTTTCATATTACGTAAATAGTTTAATTTTTTGTTTCATGTTTGAAAAATTATAGGCTGCGGAAGCCCTGATAATGATTTAAAATCACACTGTACTTGTGAAACATCGGTAAACTTCTACCAGTCTATACGTCGTCACATTCCAGAAGGCAGCAGTCTTAATCAAGATTTAAGCTCTCATGTTCAGAGGAAACAGAACCAACCTCACCGGATAACGTTAGATTAGGGCAGTGTTTCTGCTTTCACGTCTCCTGCCATGATGAACCAAGCTTCTCACATCAGGCCTGAGTGTGTACTGTATTGACGCAGACTGTGTAGCGCAGAGTTCTCGCTTGTTAAGTCGCTGTGGTTTCTTAGTGCGTCTCTTAGCACGCAATATTGCGTGGTGCCCTCCCTCTCCTGCGGTTGTCACCCCTAATGGGAATAGAATCTACTGGTTGACTTTGTTAATGCGTGGTTTGCTGCAAATTCATTTACAGCTAGCTCAACCTTCACCCCATAGACACATTATTGTAAATTTCAATTAAACTTTCCTAAACTCTCTTCACTGAAGCCGATCACGGTGACCTCGCGGTCTAAGGCATGACATTTCTTCGCCCACTCGAACACTGGGATCGTGGGTTTGTAACCCGCTCGAAGTATGGATGTTTGTGTGCGTTTATTCTGTGTGAAGGTAGCTGCCTTGCGACCGGCTGATCCTCAGTCCAAAGAATCCTACCGACTGTGAATAGATTAAGAAAAATGAACAAGCGGCAGAAGTCCACAAGAAAAACTGCCAAGGAATTCAAACATCATAGCTGTTATCATGCCCGAGATTCGAATAGAGCCCTCTGAATACAAGTCTGCAGCCAACCTGCCCAATATCCGGGACGCTCTTTTGCCTCACAGAGTAGCAAATGAGAGAACAAACACGACAGGTTGCCGCATGTAACCATGTTGCTATATACAAGCATTTAGACACACGAGTTCGCGATCATAAATTCTCACTGGCGTGTTTATACTAGCTAACAAGTTAACGCATGCGCATGATTACATTGTCGTAGGTTTCTTGTATTTGTCGTGTTCTAAAATGGTTGTAATGTGATTCATACTGAACGTGTTAGACTCATTTTGACCTGTTTCATTGGTTCTAGTACGAAGGGAATGCTCATACCCTTGTGGAGTCTGTGTATCTTCTCTGTTTTGTGTGACGGTGACGTTCGAAATAAAATATAAAACGTTTTCTAATTCTTATGAAATGTGCTTTAAAATTTGTCATGTGGCTCTGTATAAATACTCCTGGTATTATATGCTGTGCTGCTAAACACATCGGATGCAATTCAGAGTGATAAACTATAGGCACGGTATTGTAGCTCAGTCAGTATAGCCACTGGCTATGGGCTGGGCGACCAAGGGGTCGGAGTTAGAGCCCCAGTGAGTGCAAGAATTTGTACTTTTCCATGTTGTCCAGACCGGATCTGGGACCCACCCAGCCTTCTATTCAATGGGTATCTGGGAGCTCTTTCCCTAGGGGTAAAGCAGGAGTGGCGTGAAGCTGACCACTCGCCTCCAACTAGTGCCAAAATGAAGAAAACGTGGGTCTATACATCCACTCCCCCATACTCCTTGGCGTGGTGCTTAATTAAGTTAAACACAGGGACAACTTTACCTTATAGCTATGTACTATTTTTCTGTTTGAACTAGAAGACGTTTGAGTGAACGCTTGTCACTGTGACAGACAGGAACATGGTTTTTGTGATTTGGCCAGATCTTCTGGGCCGCTTGACACCACTGTGCATCTGTCCCGAATTCTCCGGTTTGTGCTTCAGGTAATGAAAACACGTCAATAACCTACGTGTGTATGCGAAATATAGCGCTAAATTACTCACTCCATCATTGTAATTCACTGAAAATAAACAAGCACCCTAAAATTTTGTTTATTTATTTTAAAGATGCGACAGAAAGTAAGTATATCAGGAAAAAAGAGTTCTTCCTTGCTGATGTAGTTCACTATGCGGTATTCCTTGTTAGGATTCAACTTGCAGCCAACAGCCATCTTGTATCGATCCAACAAAAGCATCATTTAGTAGAATTATGGCCTATCATAATTCACAAACAACTGTGATGTATAATTTTTGCATTAGCCGAATCTCGCTTTCAGAAATACGACTCTGTTCCACGAAACATCACTCCATTGTGACATTCAGTGGCCGCATCTGAGGCAGAAGTCGATATTAAACATCGTGCAGGAACCGGAGTTCGAGTGAGACACATTTCACCATCTGCTGGACTGACAGACAAGTTCCCCGGGGGGAATCCCTTCATGCATTTGAGTTACAATCCAAATGAGTCTTGTGAATTTACAGGTAATATGACAATTGAAGAAAGCAGTCTTCTGGGATGTGGAACCGTGTAGATATTGTGTTAACCGACGTTTCGGAGGAACGTATCGCCTCTATCTTCAGGGTACAAGAAAAAAGAAAATCAGCAAGCGAATAACCAGCGTGAGCAGAAGCTAACAGTCACCGCCGTGAAAACCTCAAATCTTACAATATGAAAATTTATTATTGGTTTGATCGGCGACAGAAAATTTACCTGCATATCAGTGTTCAGAATAACNGCCGTTGCCTAACATTAAATGGAGGGATACACTTATCGTAGCCGTTACCTAGCAATTCTGTGGGGGACATGGAAATGCAGTTTGAAGGGAGAGTTTTACGAAGTACGCCATTGATATTGGCTCAGGTACAACAGTACACTTATTAAATTTCATAAAAATTGGTTAAATAATTCAAAATTTAATAAAAGGGGGGATACAGGGACATGCAGACGCGCAGACGCAAAGAGAAACGAAATTAAACTAACAAGAAATACATATCTGTATAATTGGAAGCATATTCGCTGTCACTTGAAATACCTGTAGGATAGGAAGATAATACTAAAATGAATTTTAGTGATATAGCTTCTGTGTTGATGATGTGGACTGGAGGGATTTTGTTATATTCAGTTTAGAATCTTCGGTATTTCTTTCTAATGAGTTAGTCAGTTACTTAGTTTATTGTCTTACTTACTTACTTACTCTTGGAGCTGAGCCCTTCTTGAGGAGCCGCCAATTCTGCAGCTACTCTAGAATTTCCCAGCATTTTATGGAACCCGAAGGTTCATCACCGTGTTCACAAGAGCCCTCCACTGGTCCCTATCCTGAGCCAGATCTATCCAATCCATACCTTCACATCCTATCTCTCTAAGATCCATTCTAATATTGTCCACCCACCTACACCTTGGTCTTCCCTGTGGTCTCCTTCCTTCTGGCTTTCCCACCAATAGCCTATCAGTTTATTGTCTAATTGTTTAAATATTCGTATCAGTTTGTTAGTGCATTAGAAATAAAATTTACCTAGCTCGTCAATTTTCTTCACATTTCAATGCATACTTTACATACTGAGGAACTAACATACTTTTCAAGAGAACGAAACATACCAGGCATGTCCTAATGCTTAAAGATGGTGTTAATGGTAATAATGATTTTACTCAGTGATACAGTACTTATTTTAGAGGTTATGTATCGTCGAATGCACTATTAACATTGGATACAAAATAACTAACTTTACAGAGTTGAGCCCTTCTTGAGAAGCCGCCAGTTGTGCAGCTATTCAAGAACTTTCCAAAATTTTATAGAACCCGAAGTTTCATTACCCTGCTCACAAAATCCCCTCCACCGGTCTCCCTCCTGAGCCAGATTATCCGGTCTATACCACCCCATCCTCTCTCTCTAAAATCAATTTTAATATTATCCACCCACCTATGGCTTGGTCTTCTTAGTGGTCCCTTTCTTTCTGGTTTTAACGGCGAATGCCGCGAAATACAAACTACTAAGGAGGGGAGGACCTTGACTTACAGGGAGATACTGTTCTATCAGTCACCTGAAGAAATAAAAGAAAATACAGGAATTATTCTTAGGATATCCTGCAGTCCGCTTTATATTATTTCCAGTTATAATGTGAGGCGAACTGCTGCATAATCCAGCACGCCCGTTTTTCTTCCTGACAGGATATCATATATCTACTCAATTCACGGACTGTCTTGTTAACGCCGGGATCAGGATTCCTACGCCAAGACAGGAAGTACTTCTTTTGGTAAGCTTACATGCGTAGGACGCGATTTAGACTCTGGAAAGTGTGAGTAAGCAAGTTGACAGTAAAATCCTCAAGGATATATTACCTGTCTCGAAAAATAATTTGTATAAATCTTGAACAAAATGTCTGTTTCTTGACCGGCCTGTTTGTTAAACAGAAAAAGGTCTGTCGGCTTTCGGGGGACTATATATTACAGCGTAGAACTGTGAGTGGTTTCGAATTTCCTTGGTTCATGACACTTGTTCAATATTTATGAAATTTGGTACGAATAAAATGGGCATCGGAACCCATCATAACGGCGTACTCATAAATCTCTCCCATCTAAGTCCAAGTCACATTGCGACTGACGGTCAGTCAGTCAGTCAGTCAGTCAGTAAGTCTTGGTGTCGATCCCCATCTGGGAGCCAATTTTCCAATTTGCGACTGGGGGCACCAGAAAATTTGCTTATAAATTAACTGTAACTCGCTTAACATAACTTTCTTAATATCACTTAATGTGTCTGTATTTATATCCCCTTGCCGTTGCTAGGCAACGGCTAGATAAAAAAATTACCGGGGCAACAATAGAAGAATTGTTGAACCCATCGTTTTCTATGCAGTCCGTGTCATGTCAAAGGAAATTAGGTAATTATGTCCTCCCGGAACTTCTTGTAATATTTTCTACCGATGGTAGACTGTGCATGTTAATTAAACTTACAAAACGCTCAAGATATCCTAACCATCAGATGAGATTCCATCTGGAGGATTTTTCCACTAACTCAGAGTTGGTGACTAACTCAGTCACACACCTGTGACTATCAGTTTGTGTCACGGTTATGCCTGTTCATATTGTGGCGTAGATACCCGTTGCTAAGCGGCTACTCTGTATACCCTGACGGTTGCTAGGTAACGCCCGCAACATACACACGTGCAATAATAGAATAACGTTGTTACGAAAACCGTTTATAAGCAAAGAATTGGTAAAAACGCCTAAAAGCAACATTGCTATTGTTGGAAACTGTGTTTTCTATTCGGTCCCTACAAAGTGGTCATAATGAAGAGAATTTGGCTAATCAGTTCAGTTGAGCTCTGCAATGGAGGTAGAGAAGTTGAGAGTTGAAAGCCGAGCTGTGAAGAAGAGTTCAGTTGCGATAGTGGGGCTGTGTGCTGTAGTGAGACTGTTATAATTACTGTGTTAGAAATCCGTCGCCAGGATGCGGCTACTGAAGACTGAGGAGATTTAGCATGTGCTCTAGTAACTTGTAAAATGCGAAAGCAATCTCATGACCTGTAGTACCAAGTTGTGTCAATAAATCCAATATCTAATCCATACCCCGTCTATAGTCACACTCCTAAGTCGTGGCAATATGTTTCCGCTAATATACCGGAAAGGGTTTCGAGTTTTATACAAATTCACTAATTTTACCTCTTTCTAATCTCTTGTTTGGGCGCCATGGCTATTGAACGGACGGCCCACTCACTTGGGGCTCTGTGGCCAATCGATTGAGGTGTTCCGGACATGCCCGTCTAAGTCGTTTCTCCGTAAACAAGAGGTATATGACTCGAGGCATGTACTGGTCGGTGTAAAACTGGGACTGATATTAAGCAGAGCCGTTAACGGTCGTTGATAGTAATTGTTCAACTCTTCCTCGTTCCCTTGGCCATCCAAAATGAGATAACTCCTTACTTAAATAGTGTCGGGACTTCGTTTAAGTATTATTAGCCTGCTTTCCTTATTTTGCAAAAATAAAATGAGGCTTATGAGGTCATCTTTCTGTGTGACTACCCCAACGCCTGAAAGCCGGAATAATGAAACCAGAAGATACCTATATGTCTGTATTTGTATCACCTCTATAGTTACTAGGCAGCCGGTCGGTAAATATTTTCGCGCGGTAACGAAAAACTGTGGTTCGTGTTGCATCCTGTTCGGTCCGTGTCATAGCATAGGAAAGAAAACTATTAGCTAAGACATTCCATATTGTTCCGAACTTACGAATATGGCTTGAAAATAATTTAGCATAATTTAGGGGAACTTTATATTAAAGAACGTTTAAGAATTATTACTGCTACTGCTACTGCTACTGCTACTCTTACTTTGGGGGGAGGGGACACGTCACTCGGCATAGCGGCAAAGTAAAAAAACATCTCTTTTCTATTTCGTGAGGATGGAATTGGGGCCCACCTAAGCTCTTACCGGGGGCGCTTTCCGCGGGTCAAAGTGGCCGTGGCGTGAATCCGACCACTCACCTCCATCTAGTGTCGATATCAAGAATGGTAGAACTATACATCCACTTTCCTGTGTTTTTTCAGTTCATAGTTCTTAATTAAATAATCATAGGGGTAGCTTTACTTTACCCCTAAATGCTTTGATAAGCAAATTCAACACTTCAAAGAAGCAATTTGCACTTTGATGAAGGCTGAATACCGGTGAACTTCACAAGAGGGTGAGCTTTGTTAATAAGCTTCAGCCTTCCTCCGTCAGCAGTTCGCGAGAGAATTATATGCAGGTCTGTTCTATCAATGGGGCAGTGCTACTAGCACAAGTATTCTCACGTGCATGCAGTGACTCTAAACGCTGTGTTGGATAGGATACTGAATTTATTTACCACTTACAGATCGTACCTACAAATAGCTACGTATAACATGCACTATCACTGATTTCCACAGTTTGCAGTTCACTGCAGCACACAACCTAGTCTTCTCAGTCTAATACTAGACGTATCCTTGTAACGGCTTCTAACAGTGGCTGTTCCTCTACTTCCTTACTCAAGTCCTCTCCAAATGGGGGCAGCCTTTCAACTACCCCTTCTTTCAAGCCAAAGTCACTTTGCGACTGACAGTCAGTCAGTAAGTCTTGGTGTCGAGCCCTATCTAGGGCTCGTGACCAGATATTTATTATCACAGTTACGGTCTTGTTTTTGTGGAGCGCCCTCTCTGACGATAGGACGGGTCTTTCTTTGTATATGCTGCTGGCCCTTGCCAGCTCAGTGTTTCTCGGGTCCGAGTCCCTTGGGACTCACGACGATAATTTACTGTCTCAGATTTTGGGACTTCCATTTTCGTCGTTTTCTACGACTCGCGTAGTCACGGTGCAGGTATTCGACCCCGCCTCAACACGGATTATCCCTGCTTTCCTTCAGTTGTCCTTATATATCCTTTGTATGGGCCGAGTAGAAGATACATTTCCAATCTTACTTCTATTCTTTCAAGCTAATCTCTTGCCGCGGGAACGTGTTTACTAAGCCTTTGCCTAGAAATGGCTCTCCTATATTTGCCTATCTCGCCGTCTTTGCATCGTAGCGGCTCTACAAGCTACGTGTATAATATTTTGCTTGCTTCAGTCTTAGTGCTGCGGATCCTGCACACTTGCTTATGAAGGAAATGGACCGTAGTTTAAAGATTTTCTGTTCTTCTCAAGCTATGCGTATTAGGCCCATTGTCCTCTTCATATTCGAAATTAATTGCTACGGCCTGTCCGACCAAGGTGTCGGAGTTCGAGTCCCTGTAAGATCAAAAATTTTCTCCATTTCGTCCAGACTGGCTCTGGAGCCCCTTTCCTTTCCAATGGGTACCGGAGGCTCTTTCCCCATGAGTAATGCGGCTGGGGCGTGAAGCTGCTGCGGTCAAGAATACGTGGATCTATACATCCATTCCCTCATAGACCTTCATGACGTAGTGCTCAATTAGTCAAGCACGGGATCAACCTTACCTTACCGTGGACGGGGATCATTCTTCCCTATGATCTTTACATACACGGAACACCAGAATTACAGAAAAATTTGTGGACAAACATCCATGCCCGACCTAGGATTCGAATCCACGATAGTAGCGTTCAGGCGATTGAATACATTACATGCCTAAAAATTTTTAGGCATTGTTGTTTAAAATACCTAAATGGCTCACTGTCATCAGTATTTTACATTCTTGTCTATTCACACACGTGTGAGTTCAATAGTACAAGTCATTATCATGTGAAGTAATCCTTGCACCTGTCTCATGAAGTTTTGCTTACACGTGCAATTGTCAGTTTACTTATGTGCCTCCTCGCACAGTTGTTTCTGTGGAAATGGGAACTGAACTAAGTATGAGGGAAATAATTATTATTCCTACTCTAGCACATGGGACCCTTGCTATACAATTACCGCGTAACAAACAGTGAGACAACGGTCATGGTTAGGCAGTGCCCCGCTCGCAATAATGGAAGTACTGTTGGGAGCTATATTTCCTACATGGTCCGCTTGGAGACTGTATCAGCTACCGACACAGTTCAGTTCAGCTAATTTCGATAGTGCGGTTCGGTGGGGCGGATTGGTTGGCGAGTGAGGTAGAGGCTCGCTGATGCTCAGTCCTTGCGAGCTGTTGCTGTTACAACCTGGTAGCTGAGGCACGGGGATAGTACGGAAATCCAGAGTGAGGGGAATGTCCGCCTTTGGACCGTTACCAGACAACAATTCTTAAAGACACAGCAGGCTGAGGAGACTTAGTACGTACTGTAGTGACTGCAGAGTGTGTGAATTAGTGATAACACTTTAGTTGCTTGTGGTCAATATTCTGTAAGGGTTCAATAATTCCAATTACTAATCCAAAACCTGACTATAATTACACTCTATCACGTGACAGTACAGTGGAATGAAAACAAAGTCTGTTGGTCCTCAGACTGTTAGTGGCCCAGTGTGTCAGCCCGGGGTGACATGGGAGAGAAATGGAGCATTTGGTGGAATTAGAATTTGCATGGGGAACTCGAAGTAATTGGAAACAAACTGGTCAGGTTCCATCTTGCTCACCTCAAATCTGTTCTGAGATTGAATCCGGACGGCTGCGGTTAGGCCCTAGTGACTGAGCAATGGCCAGTTGAATTTAAGGAAATACTTCACGTTAAAATCAATTTGAAACATGTTGGGGAGGCTGTATCATGTAGTATCTACCCGTATTCCGTGTAGTATGGAGTGCGAACATATCACCGCAGAGTATGACGTAATTGTACATCACTATACATCATAAGCTTTAAGCGTAAGGGTTAAACAAAATAATTTACCGCACAAATGAAAGAAGTGTGCAATAGTTAAATTTGTATTTGAAACAACAACATTTTAACACTTTGTAGATGTAAAGTAATTACTGTTATATATTTAAATATACAACCACGTACTAATATTATTTAAATCATAAACAAGCCAGCAAAATCCCACTATCTCAAAGCATTATGAAAGGAGAGCTGAAAGCCTGAAGTCAAGAAAAGTCGACTATTGCTAAGCAACGGCTGCAGTAAGAATCAAAACGCAACAAGAGAGAAAGTTTTGGAAACCTTAATTTCTATTCTGTACTTGGTGAGAAACGCTTAACAAAACTTTGATTATGTTACTTATGAGTTAGACCTGCCCCACCTGGGAGTATGCGTTAGACGCTCACCTCTTGAAACTGCAGCGCCTGCACAACAGAGTACTCTGTGCTCTTGAACGTCTTGACAGGTTGCACACCAATCAGGAAATTACATGTGTGGGTTCCCGAACTCCTTACGTGTACGATTACATAACTAGATCATGCAGGGCACAGGCACACATAATCCTACACAGTGTAAATCCAAATGTGCGAGATACTAGACAAGGAGAAGCCGGGTACAGGAAGTGTAAGAGGCTTGAACTTGGCGGCGGTCAGGCCTATGACAGTTCAGCTGGCTAAGTAGGTGCATAAGTTGACACATAACGTGCTGCACAGGCCTGCATTGAAAGGAAACCTCTGTATACCTGGTATAACTGTTACTTAGTGCAGTGCAGTACAGTGCAGTGCAGTGCAATGCAGTGACAAACAGAGCCCATAGTGACAGTGCGGATGTACTCGTGCTGAAACTACGGTGCAACAAACGTAGCGCATACACAAACACCGACCCCTCCTTCGTCAAAGAGGAGACCCCACTTCAAAACACGTACATGTCTAGGTGAGAACGAAAATCTTGGTCATGGATTTCGAGGAGACGGAAGCCATTAAAGACTCTGCTGGCGAAGACCATCGGAAATTTAACCGACTAACTGTTTGAGTTAATCATAACCGGTTGTAAATTTATGCCCAGTTGGAAATGACGTAAGCGCGGAATCAAGGTATTCTTGTGATCCGTTGCCAGACAACGACTAGTGAAGAAGAACCGAGAAGACCTGTTGCTTGTTATAGCAAATCTTAAAGTGTCTGAATTAATCGCAGTGCAGAAGTTACTTGTTATTGCGTATTATAAGGGGCCAATAAATCGAATAACCAATCCAACCATAATAAAACAAATCTTAAAGAACATTGATCCAATATAGATGGATTATAAGAAACCCCGTAATCAGCTATAAGGCATAAACGGGGTAAAACGTAGAGCCACACCACAGAGTTCAGAGACCATGTATTACAGTCGGAGATTTCATGCACTTTTTGCTGTGAATTGGAATATTAGTTTTCTAGAATATTTTCAGTGTACCTGAAGATGGAGGTTGCACGTTCTCCGAAACTTTTTATGTCTACAAAACTACACATCACATCCCAGAAAGCCAAATTCTTTGCGTGCTTTAGTACTTATTGTAGCAAACTTTTCCAGACATTACGTAAGAAGTGGGTTATTTCATGACTGAAATTTGGATGTGTTCTTATGGGAAGTTGCAAGATGAGGTTGTCAGACTTACACGCCGGCCTCCCTTTACCCCAGGAAGATTTCTAGTATTCATTTCATATTTTTGGTGTAAATATTAGGTCAATTGAAAATTGCGATGAACTCATCTGGAATCAAACCCTCGATCTTCGGACTTGTAGCATAGTGCCTCAACCAATTATCCTACCTCGTGCCCCAATCAGCAAATGGTGAAATGGTTTTGGTACTGCGTTGTACGGCGCTGCAAGTGAAAATAGTGAATACTCTGAAGGCTAGAGGGAAACCAACCCTTACCGCTAGGTTTGCTGCTGTATTATTTCTCATTCATATGCGTTTTTATTGCCGTGACTGGGTATAAGCTCTTTTTCTAATAAAACATGGACCCTCGTCCCTATAGCAGAGAGTTCTTTAATGGCGGCGGCAAATCCTGAAATATCAGGAAAGCGGATCACCACCACCGCTTCAGCAGCGGACTTCTTGTGTATATTACATTTTCTGTTTGACAAAGTTTATTAAAAAGAACAGAGGGCTTAACTGTATCCATTCACGGGTCTAATATATCATCCACGACCCTCCAACAGGGATGATGAAAGCAGACGTGGAACAATTGAGGGAAAGCTCTTAATTTTATTTGCAACATTATTACAGATATATTTCTGTATTCATTTATACGATAGGGTTGCTAGATGTCTAGGCTCCAAAGTTTTCTAGAAAATAGGCTCACAGATGGTCATGAGTTTTTAAGCCTTACGCGCCGGCCGCTCTTAACTCCTTTGGGAGATTCCTGGTGCTCATTTCTGTTAGAGGTTGAGTCGATCTCAGGGACATTTTGCAGCTGAGAGGATGAGGTCCATTGAAAACATTGAGTGACCTTATCGAGAATCGAATCCGTGACCTTCCGGCATATATCATAGTGCAAACAGCACACCCAGCCTTGGGTCCAGGCTGGAACTTCACACTAAGACAGAGTGTCAGACTGTCGGTCATAACATAAGTTTGACTTTGACAGTTTGAATCTTTAATATTCATATTTTTTCCCCTCCTTGGCGCTCCTGAACCATCCGTGTCTCCTCGATGTTTGAAAATAAAACCACTGCCTGATTCACATTTCTTTAACCCAACATACCTCCTCCGAAATATAGCAGACTTTAGTAAACACTCTTCATATCCTAGCTGTTGAGAGCATCGTATGTATGTATGTATGTATGTACGTATATGTATGTGTGATAATTTACACCTTTTCAGTTACGGGCTAGGGCACTTGATTTTACTGAACAGGTTATGTTTACTTCTGGGTTCGATATTTATCTTGTGGACTGCTTCCCGAACCACCTTCATGGACTAATTTATATTCCACCACAAAGCAAGTAGCCGGGGTAGCGTAGTCGGTATAGCGACTGTCTACGGGCTGGAAGGCGGAGGGGTCGGAGTACGAGTCCCTGTGGGGTCAAGAATTTTCTCTTCTCAAATCGTCCAGACCTTGTCTCGGGTCCACCCAGCCTCTTATCCAATGCGTACTGGGTGCTATTTCCCCGGGGGTAAAGTGTCCGGGGCGTGAAGGTGACCACTCACTTCCAACCAGTGCCGTGGTCAAGAAGACGTGGATCTGTATATCCATTCCTCCATACGCCTTCATGGCGTAGTGTTTAATTCGTTAAGCACAGGGACAACTTCGTTTTACAATACAGCACGTCACATATTGAGATGTAATCAACACCGACAGAAGGGGTAAGGATGAATGCAAAGAGGAGACTACTCCCTCGTGTTGACCTACTTCCGTTAGTTACAGATACATAACATGGTGTCAGAGCTGGTTGCTAGGTGATGGGGATAGAAAATAATCAGATATGTATCACTCGGGTTTTTCTGAAGCTTATTGATATGTTTTTGCTTAAGGTAGATAGCTCATTCCTCCTTCACATGAATTTTAGTGATACGAAAATAATTCTTTCTTGTTCCCGTGCATGCTACATTACTTCCCTAACTTCACTTATTATACACCATTCCCATTGCCAGATTTACTTACTAGGTAAATAATCTACGGGTTTTGCCTTGCAATGTGAGTGGCCTCCAAATACTGACAACCCCTCATTTGTGAGATACACATAATAAACTTAACGGCCAGTTACGTCTCGTCGAAATGGAAAGATAGAAACTGTATACACAAATAGAGTGGGAGCCGGCTTTCCTTTCTCGGTGCCGGTATAGCTCAGTCGGTACAGTTATTAAGATTCGCGCTGGAAAGACATGAATTCTGGATTCGATCCCAGGAGAAGAGTAACAGTTTCTCTTGTCTTCACAGCGCCCACGTCGGCTTTGGACTCCACCCAGCCGTATAAACAGTGGGCTCCTTGGGTAAAACGGCCGGGTCATGAAGCTGAACACTAATATTTTAGTATTTGGAACAGTTACTAAGCAACGAACACGAGATAGCTGGACATACCAGGGCCGTTTCTGAGCAGCGGCTTTGTAAACACCTTCCTGCAGCAACAAATCGATGTGCAACAATGCAGCTGCTATTGGAAGCGGGGTGTTTCTGCGTTGTCCGTGCCGAGGAATTATCTTGAAGGAAATTGGGGCGACAAAGTCAGTTCTGTAAGGGAGTCTGTGAAGAGAGGACGTGAGAGCGTGAAGCTGAAGAATCTCCACTGTTAAATCCGTTACTAAGAAACGTGTAGTGAAGACACTGCTGCCTGGAGAAGACTTAGCATGTAGTGATTTGTAAATTGTGGAAACCAGCGATAGCGTTGAAGTCATTTGTAGTTACGACTTGTAGTGACCAATAAATCTAGTCACCAAACGAAACCCCGTCTATAGTCACTCATATATGCATTACAATATGTTTGCTGTTTTCTCCTTATAATATTATAATAAATTGCGATATTAAAGAGTCAACAGTTTTCTTGGCCTCTACAGCAGTACATATTTATCTCAATGTGACGCCGAAATTCGGTAATATCTCAGGCGAATTTCTTATTTGGGCTCAGGAAGAAGGGGGCCAGTATTTCTTATTCGTTTTGTGAAATACAGATTAATATATTTACGTATGAAATCTTTTTAACTTCTGCGGAAATAGGATTTCATCACGTTTAATCATCCACGTCGCAGGATACAATACAAGAGATGAATACCTCTCAGTATTTTGCATGTTGGGATGTAATGTTCTAGTTTGAGTCTCGTGAGGAGGTTAAGCATGCGCAGGGCTATGCCGCTGAGCCCTCCTATATCTTCAGGACATAGTTTTCAATTAAGATCAGAGACAAAGTTACACTTTCCACCGTCGCTTCTGTCTCTCTGGTCTCATGCTATTCTTGCCAAGCAGATGTTGTCTTTACATGCTTATGGATCTCCGCGTTCTTGGCAGAGGCGGACTGAAACATAGGCGAAATATGGCATTACCTCGGGGTACACCCGTGGCGAGTATGCAACTAGTCTGGCATGTGGGGTTCGTGGGTTTCTGAGGCCTTAGCTTCAGCAAAAGCAAAGGAGTTTTCTCCCCCATCTTCAGTGGTTGTAATAGATAATAAAGCGTCTGACATCCACCCCGTCCCGCAACAATATTCAATGCCCTGGTTCTCCGCGGAAGGTCTCTTTTTTCGAATCCCAGTGAGATCATTGGATGTTTTTAATTGACGTAATCCTTCAGCTGCACAGTGGCTTTGGTGTTTACTCGGTCTGTAACAGAAATGAGTACCAGGAATCTTCCTGCGATTAAAGAGAGACCGGTGCGTAAGGCCGATAGCCTCACTGCCATCTGTGAGCCGATTGTCTAGAAAATATGGGAGCCTCAACGTCTCACAATCCTATGGGCCTCCACGGCCTGTTGCAGGGGTAGCTTCACCGTTTTGTTATTCACATTTGTGATCATAGTACTTTTATTACAGTTCGTTTCATAGACGTGGTATTTAATTTGAAGAAATAAATATCCCGCTTTTGATATATTTCGTCAAGGAGTCTCAGCACATGATTATCAAAATATTTATCTATAATAATTATTAATTATTCTTTTCTCGACACTTTTAAAGGACGGCCCTTGTCTTCCAGATAGCTTAGGGCCTCGCGATCCCTACATCCGGCCTCACTCTTTATTGAAGAATTAGGGACTGCCTACCTATATGCCACTGCTTCATTAGTTTTATCTTTATTAAAATTATTATGATTTTGCTTGGAGCCACGATAGCGCAGTCGGTATATCGACTGGATACGGGCTGGGTGACCTAGGGGTCGTTATTCAAGCCCCGATGTGGGCAAGAATCGTCCTGACTGGCTCTGGGGTCCACACAACCTCCTATCCAATGGGTACCGAGGGATCTATCCCCGGGGGTAAGGCGGCAGGATCGTGAAGCTGACCACTCAGTTCTAACTACTTCGTAATGCCGAAGTCAAGTAAATGTGGATCTATACATCCACTCCCCCATACGCCTTCATGGCGTAGTGCTTAATTAGTTAAGCACAGGGACAACTTTACCTTTACCTTTATGATTTTGCTTCATTTTAAAATGTTCTGTGCCCACGTACGAGTATTTTTATACAGGATGTCCCAGAGAAAAGGTCAATATTCGGGGAGAGCATACGGTGTAGTATGGGTCATTCTAAAAAAAATACATACATGTGTCCTGTTCTTAACGGTTTCCGAGGTAGAGATATTTCACTGTAAAGTTCCAAAACTGTTGATAAGAAAGAGACATTACGTACTGTTTCTAATACCAGTATTTATTGTTCAAGTGACAAGGTTGGTAGAGTTTACCTAGTGCAATTCATTTTCGAAAATTCCACCGTCAACATCAATGAAACTTTGCAAACCTTGTGAGGATATGGCTTGTTACTCGTCTGTACAGTGTACAGTGAAATAGCTCTATCTCGGAAACCGTTCGGAATAGGGCACTTATACATATACACTTTTTCTTAGAATGACCGAGATTGTGACCTCAGGGAATATTGACCTTTCCTCCTAGGACATTCTGTATAATATAGAAGTAAATATTAATCTTTATTCTTTACTTTCTTTCTTGTTTTTTAAGTATAGGTGGGAGACACAAAGCTTTTAATTATTAACAAGAATCTACTAAATTATGCTTTATTTCGCCTCTCGTTCTCTTCAAGTTACACAGATACGTCACTGTAGAAATTCTTATATTGTTAAGGAAATTTTAATTGCATTTTCGCCTTCTCTTTACAATTTAATATCACGAATTACTTACAATTGAGCTAGCTGTGGGCGTTGTTGGAAACTTGTTCAAGTATGCCTTTCACGGGGGAGCCTATTATGAACCCCTCGTGTCTGCAGTTTTCATGCACCTGTAATAAGCTACGCAGACGATTCTATGGAAGAGAAGGCTGCCCAACAAGCTCATAACATAGCAAGTTATTCTGACTGCTGAAGTTGTGAACTCTGCTACAGCTGCCGTTTCTCAGCCTCGCCTGCCGACTCAATTTCGTGATAATATAGCGAACTGGAGGGAAGAGTTCCCGAGGAATGTAGGGCAGCATGTAATAACCAAACGAGTCTGTCTCTTTCCGATGCATGTGAAGCGCCTTGATTCCTTGCGGTTCAATAAAAAGAAATCAAATTAACAGTGATGGGTCCGTCACTGAGCAGAGGATTCTCTACTGGTGTTTTACAATACCTAGACATAACCTAGAACTTTACGAAACCGAAGACCGATATTAGACATATTTCTTTATATTGTCACGTGATACATTAACTATAGACGGGGTTCTGCATAATTGGATTTGTTGAAAGCTTACTGGTCGTAACTGCAAATAACCGTAACATTATCGCTGTTTTCCACACTTTACAAATAACTACATTACGCGCAGTGTTTTTCAGCGTGAAGTGTCTTCGCTAAATGTTTCCTGGTAACGGCTTCCAACAAGCAAATACAGTTCCAAAATTGTTGAAAAGAAAGAGATATTACGTACTGTTTATACCGGTATTTATTGTTCAAGTGACAGTGTTGGTACAGTTTACCTAGTGAAATACATTTTCTAAAATTCCACCTTCAACATCAATGCACTTTGCAACTCGTGTGAGGACATGGCGTGTTGCTCGTCTGTACAGTGTACAGTGAAATAGCTCTATCTTGGAAACCGATCGGAATAGGACACTTATACATATACACTTTTTGCTTAGACTGACCGATCATGGGACTTCCCAGAATATTGAGCTTTCCTCCTGGGACATCCTGTATATGTTTGCTCTACAGTTTGAATTACCGGAGATGCGAAATAGACGGTTTCCTTAATCGAGCCACACCGCATACCAGCTGAGGAAATTAAACGCTCATATGACATCGCTTTACCACAAGCGGTAACAGCTATATTCCTATAAAAGTAAATTAGACACTGATTGGTAATTAATGCAACTTGAATTCATCATCCACATTCCATCCACAGCCGAGACAGAGCAATCCTCTCTGCCATTCGACCAAGCTGAGTGAGACAAAGAGGCCACAATCGCCTTCGTCAGAGCCCTTCCTTGTTTAAAATTCATCTGCCCCATCCTTTCGCAACTTAATGACCACAACAGATGAAACAACTTCGATAAATAGCATAAGACTGAAAGTTTATACCATGAGAGTGTGTCCGTTTAGGACTACATTTACGATGAGACAATGTTCTCAAAGGCGACGGGACGGCAGGTTTCGACTCAGAAACCTCTTATACTCTGCACAGAGTTCGGAATGGTTCCGTGACCAGTGAGTGTCGGCGCGCCTTCCCCCATAGCATTAGACCGGCGTGCTCCTCCACCTCTGAGGCAGAGGTAACAATGCTTCGGACGCTGCCTCCATGCTGCCATACAAATTACCTGAATGTAATGTTTGTGACTGTAGACGGGTTTCGGATTGGTGAATGGATTTATTGACCATTGGTACACATGACTGGGAACTACAATTGCAGAATCACGGCTAATCTCCACAATTCACAAATCATCACAGCACGAACTAATCCCTTTTGCAGCCTGTGTAACGGCTTTCTCATCTGTTTTTACTAATCCTTCTTTCAGCGGATATATGTGAGTATATTACATTTACGTTGTAGTTATATGGATGATATACTGACATGCATGTCTCTGGAAGTGAAGAGGACTAATTTCCCCTAAGAAGCAGCCTGTTTTTTTTTTCTGGGGAAGCATTCCTAGACGAGGGTCACCACCTGGTGAAAGAAATAAGAACTGTTTCCCGAAATGTGGTTTGAAGAGACTGGGACGACTGATAGTGCCCAAAATGACAGCGGAAAAGTAGGCCTGTTCTTCAATGGAGTTCTTTCGCTTTATTTTTATAGAAAAATGTCGACATAAACCCTTCAGAAATATTCCTGCCGTCGTAATCGGTATCCTCTTGCGCATATATGTATATTCAATAACAAATGTTTGCTTTTCGTCTCAGTTGTTTCTACAGAATATGTCCCAAATTAGTCAGTATATAGCTCCAACAATTTATTAAGTTTATTGAAATTCAGCAGGGAATTCCGATAAAGTTGTTTACTCTTACAAAGGACTCATATAACTGCACATAACACATTCGAAATCAATTTCAGTGTTTACCTCTCCTTATTAACGACATGTAAGACTTTGTTCAAGGCTGCAAACAACGGAACATTAAACTGTTGCTCCAGATTGAGCGATATATTGCTCATGAAGTCTCTAAGTTGTCCTTAACTGGATAATTTATCACTTGGCATTTTAATTAGCCAATCTCGGTAATAAGAATTCCGGAGACTTCTTCAGTTGTGTGTGAATTACTTGTAGTTATGATCAGTAAGTGTTCACCAAATCCAATTACCATCAAACCCCCGTCTATAGTCATGCAGACACATCAAAATATTAGTAATTAGGAATAATTCTTCAGATGTCAGTCGCGGAAGTCAGCGCCCACCTGGACGGGCGGTGCATTAAGTATGAGACAAGGTGAAAATGGAAGGTGCGTGTATTGTGAGTGCAGTTGGCAGCTCAAGAACTGTTTACCATTTGTTGAAATGTTGTAGTATAGTTGCCATGGGGAAATCAAAGTGGATTGGGGCGATAATGTGGATTTAAATCCTATGTACGTGTATATTCGATTTGCCGGAAGGTATTTGAATAATCTGGCTCACGACAGAGTTCAGCGTTAATTTTATTTGCTTCTCTCATTTAATTAGTGGTCGTGAAAGAATTAGATATTTGCATTTAAGTATGCCTCTTTGTTTTCCACAGCTGATCAAGCCCAGAAGGTGGTTGTGTTCTGAGTGATTGTCGTCTAATGAATTGTTCGAAGGAAGTTTGATCGAGTTGTTGAAGGTATATTTCTTCCTGCAGCAGGCAGCTTGCAGCATCTTTCTTTATTGTTTCATTACTTTTCGATTATGAAGATGGAATTGATATGTTAGTCCGAAACATTAATTCGCTTCCGCCGGACTACACATCGAAGATAAAACTAACTTAGTGGAAGACTAACTCCCCCTCCAGCAGGAACATTCAAAACAGCCACAGCCAACAAACCGAACAAAACCAAAGGGCAGACACGAGCAACTGAAGCAAACCAAAAGCAAAGATGACCAACGCACATAACGTAGAATTAACCAAAGACAATTACTTAAGAAAAGAAGAAGAGCATTACAGCAGCAGATTCTGTCATCACAACCACCTGTACACCTGGTGATGCCCGGTTAGGCCGAAACATCTACTGGCAATAAGAGAAGACGGGAGGGTATTAACCGATGTTGCACATGGACGGAAAACAAGTAAAACGCAAAGTCAGTAACTTAACAGAGCCGAGCCCTTCTCGAGAAGCCGCCAGTCGCTCAGCCACTCAAGATTTTCCCAACAATTTATGGTGCCCTAAATTCCATTACTGTATCCACAAGAGCCCTCTATGTGCCCCCAACCTGAGCCAGATCAATCCAATCTATACCATCCTATCCTATTTCTCTAAGATACATTGTAATATTGTCCGCCCACCTGCGTCTTCATATTGGGCTCGTTTCTTCTGGTTTTCCTCTTCTCACCCACTCATGCTATGTACCCTACTCATCTCCTCCTCCTTTATTTGTTAATTGAAATTAGAATTGGCGAACAGTACAAGTTATGAAACTCCTCATTATGCAGTTTTCTCCACCCTCCTGTCGCTTCATATCTCTGCGGTCCAAATATTCTCCTCAGACACCCTCAGTCTATGTTCCCACCTTAATATCAGAGACCAAGTTTCACACCCATACAGAACCACAGGCAATATTGAATATTTATATATATTCTACATGTTATAATATTTAGATTTAAGACAGCCAGAAAATGAAACTAATGCTATTAATATTTTGTACCAAATTTGTGTTTGTATGCTCGTAAGTTGTGAGATCCAATAATTGCAGGGCAGAATTTGAAGTCAATATTGGGAGGGGGTCGATAATGTTTGCAGTATGGTTGGCAGAAAAATGACTAAGTTTCCATGCGGCGGTCCCTCAAGAAATTTAAAGTTGGGCGGCCCTTGTGAGGGACTCCTTGATTGGGTATCGGATCACCTCAAGGGGGTTCTCCTACATACGCAATACAAACAGAAAAGAACGCTGTCAGAGATCGATACACCGAGTGGAACTCGAACCCACTTATCCGGTATCGGCTGTTCGATCGGCCGAAGCTAATGCATGTCTGTATCGTCCTGTCGCTGTATTCAGTATATGCTCAAAATAATTTCCAATGTGTGTTCAGGAATGAAAAATAACAGATAAAAATAAGTTCTGGGAAGAATTAATAGCCTGATTTTCATTGATAAATACACACATCAATGAAAACAACACGTCCAAAAATTCTTATACTGTTGCGTGTGTATTCGTTACCGTGGGAACGTGTTTACCGAGCCGTTGCGTAGTAACGGTAAGGTTTTACACACAGTTACAGAGCAAAATGATCTCATAAGCGTAATTTCATTTTTTTTTTAATATAAGTATGATAGAAAACAGTTGGGCTTGCCCACGCATATACAATAACTTAAAGATATTGCCTAGCAATGACTATCTCCTTTGTCTGTTGGGCGTTACACTGTTTTTACTTCGACCCACCCCACAGCTCTGCTCAGTCAATCCGCCTAGGCAACACAGACTCTGTCATGATACTTGACGCACTTATAGTTAAGTGTCCTCTGTGATTTCTATGGTCCGCGCGGCGACTGTTGCTGTGCAACGCGCTATACACGCTGCCAACAATACAGGAGTGGTGTTTTCTGTGCTGTGTTCAGACACAATGCTGCATAACGAGAAGCCAACAGTAACTGAAAGTTTTTCAGTTTTTTAGTTGTAAACAATTGAACATCGGAGCTGGTACGAGAGAAATTGTTCATGAGCCTGTGAAGACTTAGCTTGTGATTTGAAGACTCTACGGTGTGTGCTGTAGTGCAGGGATATCTGGAGTGCAGTCCTGTGTTAAAATCCGTTGTTAGGAAACGGATAGTGAAAACATCACAGAGGGATAGCCATTGTTGAGAGCTGTTATAAAGGCTAGTGAGAGTGCACTGAGAAGATTCTGTGTGGTGTAATTCGTAGTGTGAGAATCGGCAAGATTGTAATAATTATTTGTAGTTACCTCATGTAAGTGGTCAATAAATCTATGAACCAGTCCAGAACCTGTTATTATTCGTCACGGAACCAAAAATTTGGTGATAGTATTTTTACAATTACCTAGATTAATATTAAAATATGTTTACAGATAAGCCACTTTAAAAAAATAGTGAATACAGGGGTTCCCGAGCTATATGTATGCAGAATTTCGTAAGTGTAGTGCTTGTGATTCTTGAAAGATCCATCTAAACTTGCTAAAATTAGCATTACCCATATAGGGAACACATCCTCCCCCTGAGAAGTTCTAAAGATGTGACACAGATCTCATTACGATGTAAGGATGCTCCCTTGACATGGCCCATTGTCTCGATTTGTAATTATGTCCTAAACATTTCAGAGACTGTTCTATATACTGTTCTCAGGAGGCTGAAATTAAACTTTAGAACATAAACGTAGCTGCAAAATGATGCTGTCAATAAGGACTATGTTGTATCCATCAATGAAGAGAAGGCGAAGCAATTATTGAAGGCCGTTTCGCATGTTCTGACGATCTGAATACGTCAGAATAATTTTCAGAAGATTCTTATTCTTGCCGTTTGTATACAGAAACTCGATACATCTTTACATCAAGGTCAGTAGCTTCTAACCACCACTTGCCTCGCCTTCTTACTGCTGCAGTGCTTCCCACTTTAATTTCGTTACTCCCACTCGTTAGCACTCGAAACCCTTTAGCCGAAACCTTATTCATTTCTTCTATATGAAGCTACGAAAATTCGTAGTTCACAAAGAAGAAATGATAATTATACATAAGTCTTTAAACGAGGATTCGAGGCCAACATGTTACTTTATAGCACATATTTATAGAAAATATTACATTTCGTGTACGGGAAAATGAAGTTTAAACATTAATATCCCAGAATTTCCAATCCGAAAAACGGTTTTCCTCTTTTCTTAACACTTTTCTTGTTCTGGATATTGGGAAGGTTAATTCCCACATATGCAGCTGCATTTGTTCTATTTCCTTCCTTTCTTTTGGATCTTGATAATCAAATTGGAACAAGTACGTATATCCTCCAAAATTAAAATTATTTTAAGTGGAATTTGTAATAACAATAAATATTTCCATTTTTATATTCTAATGGATTTTTCTTTCGGAACCCTTATTTTCAAATTGCTGAACCCTGGAGTTCCGTGCCAAACCATGTGGAAAAGGCGGTAGCTTTGTTTAATGGGCCTCATTGAGTAGGCGTTGCTTCTCCTTCCATGCATTCACCTGAAGACAGAGACAGGAAGCTCGTTAAATAAAGCCGGGATACATGGACATTGTGGACTTTATCCTTCCACCATGAAATGAAGAACATTCAGTAAACATCCATGGCACGTTTCTTAAGGGGATGGACAATTGAATGAGGCAGATCGAACTGGTTAGAATGTTGAAGTACAAGGGAGTGTTAGTAAATAGGTCACAAATGGAAGTAAAACAGCTGTAATGAACGTAATAAATTTTCTATGTCTATCACTAGGTAGCAGCACAGTCCAGCTTCATGATAGTCTAAGTAGCAGACGCGCATGCGCATATTCAGAGGCTGGTTTCATTAGTCAAAATAGCGACCGTGCTTGTGGCGTATACTACTGAAGAGCAGCGTTCTGTTGTGCTCTTTTATGCACAAAAGGACTCAATGAAAAGGATGTTCATAAAGAGATATTTCCTGTTTTTGTTGGGAAGTGTTTGTAGCGTAAAGAAGTTCCACCTTGGTAGCATACTTTTCGCTGATGACGAATAGGTTGAGAAGGAGGTGCATAAATTGCTGAGAACAACAGTTTTGGCAGAATGGTAAAGCGATGGGACAAGCATATCAACGCTAATGGTGAATATGTCGAGAGATAAATGTTTCTCCCAGTTTCGAATATTACGTATTTTTATATTCATTTGTGACCCATATACAGGCTCTTAATGTGGAATTAACTCAAAAAGCACATTGTTAAATTTGCACCAGGAGGTGAAAGAACTATACGAAATCGTGTCTGAAATACAACTGACTTTTCCATGGGATGCAACAGACAATATATCTGATTTCTTGATTTCTGTGATGATAGTTCCCCGTTAAACACATCCAGCAACATAGCATCTTATGCTGTTATCGAACAAAGGCATTAACTAGAGATAGCGAATGTGTTTCGTTCACTAATCGCTGCTGTAAATTAACTGTGCTGACGAAAATTTAAATTTCTCATTATTATGCTCTTAACAATGCTGTGAGTATTAATTTCAGTTGATACTCATACTCTTGTAAGGCAGTAGGGTAAATTCTTGACTTTACTGTGAAAAATAATCCACGTGAGTCTTCATTATACACTAATTATTTCCTAATTATCTATGATCAGCTCATATTACTCTTGAGCTTTATGCAAGAAGGGCTTAAATGTAAAGAAGTGGGTTGTGTAGAGAAATAAAGGGACGAACTCCAGTATGTGGACTTTCTATGCACGATTTCATAAATAAAGAAGGAGAGGCCGACCACAGTGACCACAAAATGTCTTCACCCATTAGAACATTTGAATCGTGGGTTCTATTCTCGGTCGAGGCATGGTTGCATGTTTGCGTATTACTGTATTTGTGTTCTCCTGTATAAAGATAGCGGTCACGTGGTGGTGTGATCTCCCGCTCAAGGAGTTCTACCAATTTCTGTAATACTCTTATCTTCAGATTAATAATGAATAGGAACAGAACAGAGGACCTAATCCATTGAGGAAGGGAGGAAAAGAAGGAGAAATACCTGTTCCGTAGTAGTCCTCTAACTCACTAGCTCCTACCTAACCGTCTCCACTAACTTGTACTGCTTATAACATCTCGGCACTTTCCGCACAGAAAACACCGTTCCTCTGTTCCTGTTTACGGGCCGCTGCTTAGTAACGGCCGTTGTTTGCAGAACTATAACTAAGCAACGGCTGTTGTATAGTTGCTTATCTCACTGTCGTTGCCTAGCAACGGGTTAGCATGTCACAATTTATTGTGCAGGGCATTCAGAATGAGTTGAACCCAAAAAGGAAATAAATGCAGTATGAAGCTGCAAAGTCATTCGAAGCAAGCATCCAGTTCTCTTTGCGCACGTTGGATGGTGGATGTGGCCAATGTAAACATCTAATTAAGAGCTCTTAGTATATTAAATTTTAAATTAGGAAAAGTTTAAAATATATCTTAATTTTTAATGCACAAACGCCCTGTCCTCTCTTTTATAATCTGTGCGTCGATTATTCTGTTATTATTCTGTGCATTGATTATGCGTGAGGAAGAAGTCCGCCCACCTTTAGTTTTCCTTCGTTGAATTTGATGGATGTGTACGAGTGCCGTTTCTTAATACAGTACAGCATTTTGTATTTCAAAGAATTCTAAATTTATCATGGTCTTATGTACCCATTTCTTATAGCCCACACAGAATCAGTTTTAAACTTGGAAATTCATAGACAATTTCACGGATGACCTATCACTGTAATATTTGAGGACGTCTCTGTTTATAACGCTACCCGAAAATTATTTTGACAAAATGTTATTAAGACAATTATAAGCGGATCGCACGAAACAGTGTGATCAGTGTAACCGTCCATTCTGACTGGAGGAGTGTTGTGTGAAAATTAAATTTTGTATAAAGTTAAGATTAACAATATTACACGCGGAAGGGACATAGTTCAAGTTTTGCTATGTGAACAGGAAGTAACATCTGGTACTTTCCTGGAATTCTGGCAGTTTCAACAACGTCGGAAAGGCTTTGAGAAAATGAGAGCTGACAGCTTGGGACAGCGATAACTTAGAAGTGGGACGGCCGGAGCCTCACACCCTGACTGTAATGCATCAAGGGGCTGTCATCCTTAGCGTCAGGTCAGCATCTGCCAGAATCACATAGCAGAGCAACATGATTGGGAATTCAAAATTTAGGGAACCTCCTAGTTTGAAAAATTAACCAATGGCAGAAGTGGAGGAGTGGATTTCTCTTGGAGTCTGGGGTTCGTGGACCTCAGAATTCAGAGAGAGGGCATTCCACCTCGGAGAGTCTTGACACTACTTTCGGCAAAGTCGGACACTAAATTTACCACTACGGCCCTTCCGTAAAATAGTATAAGTACAGTTCAAATCAATAATATTAATAAATTCAGTTGTATGCAGAAAGCTGGAAGGGATTAAAGGACTACTAAGTGCAACCGTCGAAAGGTGGGTGATTGTAGTGAAGTGTTCTTCCTGCCCTGTCCGAGCCAGACCCTTATAAGACCCTGGGATAGGAACCCAGCTCTACTGATTAAAGTAAAGAACCCAAAGACGTGAGCGGTGGTGGAGTGGCGCACAACGAAAAGGGCACAAAGGAAGTGAGCGGTTACATCAGGGCTCTTTCTTGATTAAGAACCAAATAAAGCTCTTAGTCTTTTCATAAATATCTGAAACAAAGATACCTATGTAAGATTTGAAATTCCCAGAGGGATATAAAGCCATGTCGTCCGCCGAAAGCGAAATGACGTTTCGTAGAAACATTTCGCCTCCATCTTCAGGGTGGAAGAATAAGCCGAGCGTGAAACTAATATGAAACAGTTATCAAGCAAAGGCTTCAACCTTGAAAAAGGTGGAGATATGTTCGTCCAAAATTTCCATTAATTTTAACAGACTAAACGGCATTATTTTCCAGGAGGTACGACCCTTCAAAGGAATATACCATATACTCTAATGGGTTACTAATCTTCTACTTAAAACAATACAAGTATTAACATTTCTGGAGGAAATTGATAAGTCGTGATAGTACTTGTTGTCTCATTGTAAGTGGATCAGTTGTATTCATTTATGCCACTGCAGTAATATACGCTATATTCTCTGAAGTGGTGCGTTAGTTTACATCAACTGAAAAGTGATGTGTGAACACCATCTGATCCATATTATGACGTTGCTAGGCAACGGCGCGTAAACACATCCCCTCATTATCCAACGCGTGCAAGTATAGGACGTCTATTCCTACGCAATGAATCAGCAAACACACCACCTTAACAATAGAGGCTATGTTTTCCGCTAGGTCCGTGCAAAGCGATAAGGAAGTGTTCGGCAGTATAGAAAAGTAGTAGAGTCTGAAGTGAAGGCTGCGGTTTCGGGAAGCCAGCGTGTCGGGATGTAAGCTTAGGAGCAGAGGAGCAGAGTCGAGTCTTCTAGTTGGCAGTTGCAGAATATTGGCACGAAAGCAATTAGGCGGCGAAAAGAAGGAATCATATGTGATTTGAAGTGAGAGTGAGGCGGTTATATATCCTTTGCCAAGATACGACTAGTTAAGACTGAGAATCATAATGGGTGTGTAACAGTGAAGTGTGAAGTGTGTATATCAGCGATAGAGCTATAATTGCCTGTAGCTCGGAGCTGTGAATGTATAAGTTGCAATGAAACCAATCGTCCAATCCAAAATCCCGTCTATAATCACGCCTACTCGTGACAATACTGATAGCTTACAAGTTAACTTAAGTGTAGTTTAATGAGGGTGGCCTATAGATCGGAAGTTCAAGTTATTAGACTGACCTTTCGAGCGATTTGACTCGAGTTTAACGACATTTCGATGTCGGACTGGCTTCTGGTGCGATTTGAATTAAGCCTAGTTTAGCGAAACTGACTTATCGATCTGAAGATGATGCCAAAAGACTTAACTTTTGGCACGATATGAATATGGGTTTTGTTTATTGAGGGTGGCCTGCAGATTTGAGTGAAGTTGCAACAAACTAAGTTTCTCTTTTTCAGGAAACAGTTAATAAAAAAGAACTGCAGAATTTTCAATGATGTTTACTTCAGCTTGAGTGGGAAGCCGCGCTACCTGACTTCCTCTTTTGTTCACTTCAGGAGCATAGTACGGAGAACTGAACATCTTCAACGTTGCTATGAAACTACTGGATTCCGGGAAAGTTATTTTTCCTTGTTTGTTACATTTTGTATTCTTTCTTTATTCTTATATATTTGAAAACAAGGATTATTTTTATCTCACGTTGCTAGGTTGGTTGCCTCTAAATTTTGACCTAAATCTCAAAAGTTCTTCAAAGGAGAAAAATAAAATTTTGATGGTGTTTGAGCCGGCTCCATCTTCACTCTTCATGAGTACTGAAGGAATCTTAACTTTGCCTACAAGAGCTTTGTCACCAAAGTCATAATTAGAAAGAAAAAAGTCTCAATTACTTTACATTTCTTCTCAGGTCGTGCCTTGCACCTCAACTATCTGTTCAAACGTTATTCCAATTGGTCGACAGTTTCAAGACATTTTCTTGCGTTAACCTGCAGAATTCATTAAAACCTACAACAGACATACAAATATGTTTCTGGACATTATCCGTCTTCCTATTTTTATGAAAACACGTTTCCTAGACCGGGTTCTGTCTCTATGTTCAGGTGAAACCTATTCATTCCTCAGATAGGGAGTAGCTATATCGATTGGGCCCAACTGAGTAGATTCTACCTGAAGACGAAGACAGAATCCAGCCTCAGAAATGTTGTATTTTAAATAAAAACAGAACAATGCATATGTCCACAAACATAATAATTGTATTAATATAACATCGTCGCAAATTTTAGATCTTATTTACATGAAGGTATTAGGATAGCCGGTGTTTCGGGCACGAATCTAAGAGGAGTCTCTAAACTAGACGCGCTATACTACGTTCCTATAACCCCACAATGAAAATTCCAATATAACGATAGGCCGGAGTTTGATTCCTGACATTCGCAATGTTTTTCTCTTCTTCATAACTTCCAGACCGGCACTGGGGCCCACCCGACCTCCTATCCACTGGGTACTGGGTGTAATGCGGTAGAAGCCTGAAGCTCACCACTCAACCTCAATCTAGTGCCTAGGTCAAGAATCCTGGAGCTATACCTCCTTTCCTCCATATATCTTTATGGTATATTGCTTATTTAATTAATCACAGGGGCAAATTAACCTTACTTAACTTTTACCTCAGTAATAGGCCTGTTACGGGACGTGAAGTTGACCATTCACCTCCAACTAGTGCCGAGGTCAAGAAAATGTGGAACTGTATATCCACTCCCCTATACGCCTTCCATGGCGTAGTGCTGAAGTAGTTAAACACAGGGACAACTTTATAGCCCTGTTAGTGTTTTATTGGATGTGGCGCAGTGTTGTCTGGAAGTTTACTGAAGTCTCGGGAGGACATGCTGCTTCCATGTTCAGAGAACTTCCTCCGAAACATCGTTCAAATTTCAGAGTACTCTGCTTTATATCACAGAAGTCCCCGCATCGAGATCCTCCTGAACAACAGCTTGAAGCTGGCATATATTGTATAATATTTACTGTCCTTTATCCGTTATATTCCTTTAACATAGTTATATACAAGTATATACCAGGAGATTGGTTCCTGCGTCCACTAGAGCTCTATAAACACATTCATTTTAGTGTCATGCTCTATTCTACATGTAGCTGCACCAAACGGTCACTTTTCTTTGCATTTTCCGATACATTTTCAGCATATACCTGAATTTCCCATCGCATTCTACATATCCCGCCCATCTCTTCATCCGCCATTTCATCATCCCGGTAATATTCACTGCATACGAAGCTCGTGATGTGTCGACATGTGCTCAGAGAGTGGAGGCTTCTGTTGTTTTGTTCGGGTTCGTGAAGCGCGGAAGCTTTTCCGGTATTGCGCATTGCGAGTGGGGTCTAGGAAACGGTGTTACTGTCCTTTTAAGCAAGGTTGGCGTTTCGACGAAACAACATTAACGATTTCCGGCGCTAGATACGAGAAAAATCCAGAAAGACATTTAAGGGATTAGCGAAGGCTACACTTCAGACCATGAACACAAACAACCTTATGTTTAATTTTAGTAAAAGGTTTAATTTTTCAGAAGTTTGCCCAGACCTGACTTAAATATCGCTCTCATATATGTCGCCTTATGGGAAGTCGGTATTTACGAATATCTCTGCTCGCAGACATTAGAATAGTTGACAAGAAATTTGTACGAAATTATATGAATTTAATGACTAGTGCGTGCCTTGGCGGAGGCATTCAGCTGATTCAAGGAACATGCATGAAATACTCGAGTAAAGAACGTGTAAAAATGTACAGGCGATATGTAACAGTGGACAAGGTTGATGTTAGAACATGAGATTTTACATGAGAATTTGTATTTCGGAAATGGGTCATGGCACAACTTACCAGCGTAGATTAGTTAAGTGATTGCAAGACCTAGTTCACTTCGGTGCAAGTAAACGCTAATCCTAAGAGCTAGAAGCTGTCGTTACGTATGAATACTAGAAGCAAATGCTTGTTTCCATTCACACTGTCGCTTCTGCTGTGTTATGGCACGCCAGGGAACTCAGCCTCAAGCCGCCAGCAGCAGGATCTGCCCTGCAGTCTCTCAGTAGTGGAATCAATAATTCAAGCTGATGGAATTTCCTGCCGAGAGAAGTTGCCAGAAGAGCGATTGCATTCCTTTCTAAGCAGATTTACCTTGAATCAAATCTCATCGTCTCTGATGGAATTCATTGAGCCTACAATAGACGTCTTTCTTCTTCTTCTTCTTCCTCTTCCTCCTCCTCCTCCTCCTCTTCTTCTTCTCGTGTGTCTTGATCAGTGCAGTGAAGTAGATATTTCTGTAAAGGTTATACCCCGTTGTAAACGTGTTTATGGCTCCGTGACTAATAATAACGGGTTTTAGATCGGATAATTGGATTTATTAACACCTTGTACAATCACTCTTAATCACAATAAATTACAATAACTCAGAATCACACTTCATCCGAACCTTTCTTCCTTGACTGCCGAGGACTCACTCCTTTCTCGTTCTGTAACTGGACTGTTTGTGTAGTCTCGAGGCGGACCCATAGAAAACAAGTCAGATGCCCAGCAATGGATATATATGAGAATCACATAGAAAACACCTCTCGTATATTGTTTTATTTGCAGCGGTTTGCATTTCAACGGAAGATATCCGAATTTTGTCTGCGTATTCGCTGTCGCTGGAATGTGTCTACAGAATCGTCGCCCAGCAACGGGTGTTCATATCATCTGATGCAGAACTAAGTTCTTCAGTGGCAATGTGACAGGCTTATATCAGAAATTAATCGCAATTTCGGTTGGGACATAAGCAACGCCATTCACGGTCAATTTTTTGTGTGGCCTTTCCTGCCTTCCCATGAGATTTGTATTGTAGCATATTTAAAATATTACTTACTCCTAGGTTGCGCCATAGCTCAAGTGGTTAGTCGCTGGCTTCCCATCGCGGCTGCCCGGATTCGATTCCGGGTCTGGTCAAGTAGGATTTGTGGTGGACAAAGTGGCGCTGGGGCAGGATTTCTCCGAGTACTTCGATTTCCCCTGCCAATCTTCATTCCACCAATTGTTCCACAATCACCCACATCCATCATCTGGGGCTGGTACAATAGACCAGAAGTGGCCGCAGTAGTCCCACCCCACTAGCAATAATAAAATAATAATAATAATAATACTCCTAGGTTTATTAAACGCACCTGTGTGTAAAATCTAAACTTTAAATCTTATCTCGATATGACAGAGTAAGAGTGACAGACCCAGAATGAGATGGGGTAGTGAGTGTGATTTAGAGTCAGTATCTTATGCTCCATTTACTTATGATAATGCTTCCGTTTTGTAAAAAGACTATTAGAGTTTTTTAAATTGTATTATTTCGTCTTAGCTCTCGCAGATGATTTGCGCTGTTCAGTGCTTGTATACCCTATCTTGGTGCTAGTACAGTTTTCCGGAGATAGGGATTAGCTTTATTGATTGGGCCAAAATGAATACATCTACCCGAAGACGGAGACAGAATCCGGTCTCCGAAACATTGTGTTTTTGGAATGTAAGGATAAAACGTAGATAAAACAGTCCACAATAATAATAATAATTGTACTGAGAGTTTAATACAGTTTTTGCTGCAGCTGGCTGAGTGGGCAAGCTGTTTTTGTTTACCACCTTCCTTCACTGCGACAGTTCGACGGGGTACCTTGAAGCTTCAAAGTTCCAAATCTCCCTCCCTTATATTATAAGCGCATAAGAGTGGGTATTTTGAGGATTTGACGAATTAAACTCTACCGTCATCAACGTTTAAAAATTTCAGGCAGTATAAATATAAAAATTCATATATATAATATTCACCATGGAAAATATTTTGTGTCTTAAAAAAAGTAATTTGAAGTAAATAATTCCTTTGTACACATGTTATCGTATGTTCTAGACAACTCTTATTAGTTTCATTCGAGTGAGAAGCGCCGGCCTGTTATATAAGTAAGCGCTTTTTGCTTACCTGTACAGCACTGAGGAATGCAGTGTGACAAGGGCTGCATATCGTGTAGGAGTCCCTGCCCTTCTACTATCGGCTTCAGGAGCGTGTGTCTCACTTTGGGAAACAGGCTATACAGTTTGTTTTGAAGGCCAATTCGGGGTTCCAATCGAATGGTTTTCCATTTAGAGTTACATGAATTAAAGCAGGCACCATTGCTCCGCGCGCAATGGTCAAATAATTATGTAGAACAGTGACAGAAAAGCTAATTTGTTGAATGTCGCTCTTGTACCCCGCACGACTGAATGCTCATGACTGAAGCGGGGTTTCCTTGAACTAGTCACATGTTCATAATTGGAAACGTCCACGCTCATTTTGATTTCCATTTTATATGTTCCGGCCTCTTTTCCTGGTTATAATAATCGAAACGTAATGCTATGTCACATGCATTGTACAAGGGCGTTATAAATGGAACCAAACGGTCACGGCCAAGTAATGTGTTTCTATTTAGCTTGTTCTGTACTTCAAGAGTTAGAGATTCAATCTGTAAATGCAGTTGTAAGATGGGGGTCAATTGAGCCTCGTGTTCCTGTGGCCTTGATTTCGTTTCCATTTTTATTTTATTTCATTCCTGTGGCATATACACGTGTCCAGGATCCGTTAGGACTCTTTTTTTTTTGCCCTGCAATGCCATCTCTTGGCGAGTTGTGTTAATATTCTTGAAGTTTCAGCTGTGGCTGTCTATAATTTCAAAGCGCAAACATTGCTGCATCTTGTGTTCTGACCTTGAATGTAACAATACTGTTCTGACGCTCGTCGGAAAATGGCGGTTGAACAGAGAGCCAACATCAAATTTTGTTTGAAGTTAGGCCGAACAGCCGGAGAAGCGTACGAAATGAACGGTACGGTAGTGACTGAGTCGCTCGAACATTTTTCGATGGTATGCTGTATTTCGTGACGGCAGGGAGGACATTGAAGATGCTCTACGTGCATTAAAGCCGAGAACAAGTCGCACTGAAAAAAATGTGAAAAAAGTGACCGAAATCATTGCATCAGACAGATGTGTTTCTGCAAGACTCATCGAGGAGCTTATGGGAATACCAAAAAGTACTGTGCATCAAATTTTGACCGAGGAGTTGGGCAAACGGAAGTTCTGTGCCCTGTTTGTCCCGCACGTGCTGTCAGGCGATGAAAAACATGCCAGAGTGGAACACTGCAAAGACATGTTACGCTACGATAGGCCCAAAGTGATACAAAAATTTACAAAATCAATTGTTACTGGTGAGGAGACATGGTGTTTTCAATACGAGCCTCTCACAAAGCGGCAGAGTGCAGCGTGGGTGAGCCCAAAGAAGCCGAAACCAAAGAAAGTGCGCATGCAAAAGAGTCGAGTAAAGATATTGCTAACCGTTTCTTCGATTCCAAAGAATCATTCACAAAGAATTTCTGCCAGAACGTCAAACAATGAATTCTGATTATTATCTCGGAGTCCTCAACCGTTTGTGGACAAGAATTCTTCGAATTCCACCTGAATATCGAGACCAATGTTCCTGGTTGCTCCTCCACGACAATGCCCCACCCCACAAATCGAAGATCGTACGCGATTTTTTGGCCAGAAAAGGGATCACAGTCCTTGATCATCCTCCGTATTCGCCAGATTTGGCTCCAGCAGATTTCTGGTTGTTCCCAAAAGTTAAGTTGGCGATGAAAGGAGACCGTCCGACACCATCCAGGGCATCCAAAGGGAACGTACCGCAGTTTTCAATGCGATTCTACAAAGGTACAGTGACGGTTTTCGAAAACTTTTCAATCTATTCTAGCTATGGATTTATTCAGAAGGAGACTGTTTTGAATAAAAAGAGTGAAATTTTGAAAATAATTAACGTCTTGTATTTTTAATGAACACAGCTCTAAAAGAACCTGGGCATACCGTGTAGACTGGTTACCGGGCCGCGACCGCGAGATAGGCGACTGTACAGCGGGAGCGACCCGCTAACGACAGAAGAATAGTGTTTTCTACGCGGTCCGCTAAACAACATTTGAACAGCAACAGAGCAACAAAGCATGATCTGCTTTGCAAAGACTGGACTAGCAAAGTTAATTGTATATAGTGCAAACAGGAAGAATTCGCAATAACATGTTATATGTGCAATACGTACACTTGATGAAAGGCCAAACATATTCATAAGAAACAAACCTATCTTCTCGTCAGAGAGAATTTTACATAACGACTATAATCGCAAGTGTTCCTGTCCTTTACAGAATTAGTACTAGACTGTTCTCGAATAGTTCAGTAGCGTCAGGTACTTTGTTTTTCAGATCATTTAGTTTCTTTCCTCGGACGTTGTAATGTTTGATGTAATTGTTTTAAATATCATTTCGTGAATCAGGACATTCTGCTTCAATTAGCGATAACTCGTACCCTCCTTGGCCAAAGTGTTCATATTCTTTGCAGCATTTTCCAAATCTGCTGATATCCACATGACCATCTAATTTTTCCAAAGCTTCGAGCCTATTTGATATTTTAACCTGAACTTTTTCTTTACCTTTAACCTAGATATTGTTCTTGGTATGAGACTACAGCCAGCGTTGCTCTTTTATTTCCAGTCGGTCTGTCCCTAACTTATGCAGCAAATAGTAATCATTATCACAGTTCGCTGTTCTGAAATGTTGGACATCAGGTACACTTGAATGCCGTCTCCTATCAGTGCGAATGTGTGTCTTACCCTCAGGAGATTCCCAAATGAATTTATGAATGTTACGACATTGGGACGTGGTGCTCTTCAATTTCTTTGGATGTTGCAAAATGTACTGCTAGTGTAATTGCTTGTTTGTGCATACGCTTCCCAATTATTGATTTGAGAAAACTCTATCTACTTACGGACTGAATTTTTTTAAAAAATTTGAAGTATTACTTAGGGAATTAATCGAATACCCTATCTACTTGTTCATAGAAGCTGTCCTTTTTATCTGAGTTTAATCGTCCGTTAGGGAAATGCAAATTCAGAAATAATTATAATAGACCATTAACATCTTAGTGTTATATTATAAGACATCCTATCACTCACAACTCTGCATTATTTATTGCTGATGTACAGAAATTCTTATCCCTAATTCGTAATTATCATTCTCATTTCCATAAAAGATACATATACTGTATAATCTCCTGCTGGTTCAGTGCCGCCCCTGTCCCATGTGACCTCCTGTAGTCCAACTAAATCTATTTTTTTATTGCTAGTGTGGTGGGACTAAGTTCCTTGTACTGCGGCCACTTCTGGCCTATTGTACCAGACCCAGATGATAGGAGAGGGTGATTGTGGAGCAATTGGTGGAATGAAGATTGGCAGGGGAAATTGAAGGACTCGGAGAAAACCTGCCCCAGCACCATTTTGTCCACCACAAATCCCTGTTGACCAGACCAGGAATCGATCTCGGGCCGCCGCGGTGGGAAGCCAACGACTAACCGCTTGAGCTATGGCGCGGCCTCCAATTAAATCTAACTTATGCCTTGTTAATTCCCTTGCAGCTGTTGACACTGAACGTTCCCGAAAAAGAGCCCTCTCTCGTGTCTGTTTTCTTTGTTTATGTCGTTCCATTGAACCCACCAAATCCGTCTTCCTGTATAACATTTCGTATTAAACGGTCTCTTTTTTACGGCGATGGTTGTTTTAGCCCCACGCTCAACCCTGAAACTTGAGGAGCACCTTGTCTGCTGTCGAGAGTGTTTATTGCATATTATCTCTTGGGGCTGCTTCTTACACACGCAACTCGAGGACCTCGAGGACTTAACATGGGTCTCCTTACAGACGTTGCAGTTAAGTAACGAGGTAGAAAAAAGTTTACGTTAGTTGTCTTTTCCTGTCTTCTCTTTGCCTTCAGCACTGGAAAAACATTACCTTCAATTTCTAACCATCTCAGTTAGGGCCTCTTAAAGCCCTTTATACTGAAAAATAAACTGGAAACCTTCCAAGTAGCATGATATAACTTTCTTGTAATATTTTCTTAGCTGTTTCTACGTATAAACCACTTATCCGCCATTATGTTTCTCAGCATATTTGCCTTCAGACTGAAGGTTGTTAGCCCCACTCCCAACCCAATTTGGCGTTTCAGATGGTTCTTGAGTCTGATCCCCACCTTTCGATCTAATTTTGGTGGCATTTCCTGAGGCTTAAGTCTCAGTTGGTGTATACGTACTTGCAGGCGGTAATGGCGTGTATACATTTTAGTGTTTCTTAAATAAATTATGCACACTTTTCCCACTTATTCCTTAAATCTCTTCTTCTTTATTATCTGGCGCTTAATCTTCAGCTTGGTTATTTGTTTACTTAATTAAAATGCCTTTATGAAGAAGTACTCAATAAAAGTCTGCTCGTTAAGTAGCGTCTTGGGCATACACGTTTAAGTAAATTTCGTTTTATCAACATCTTGTCGTCAATTCCACGAAAAAGAATCACTTAAATTTCCTTTATTTTCACCATTTTCAGTCCATAATTAACTTGATAACTTTACCGGCTTCAGAAACTTCTATTTTAGTCTTCTTCATCTTCTTTCACTGTTCCTTTCGTATTTTTATAATTCCGAACATTCTTCAAACATTTGCTTTCTTTCTCTTTTTGCACTTTTCATTTGTGTGCTGTGTTTTGTTTGTGTGCTATGTTTTGTTTGTATGCTGTGTTTTGTTTGTGTGCTGTGTTTTGTTTGAATTTGTTTATGTGTTATTTTTCTGTTGTCATATTATATTAACACTACCACTGGTGAAACAGCATTTCCAATTAAATAATAATAATAAGAATAATATACACTTTACCATTTTACCGGACTTTTTATTATTTCGGTATTTTTGTTGACCACAAGTGCATGATGGAAGTTTTGCTAATACGGAGGTGTCAAAAAATATATATTCACTTTTAAAAAAAACTGTTCATATATTCATGAAGAAATCCAAATTTAATGTGTATCTAAGTAGTTTAGCACGCAATTAACAGATGGTGTTAGTCTCAGTCAAGAAATGCAAAATAAGATGGACGAATCAGAGCAGGTTTCCTTGTCACCCGAACAACGCACTTTAATTTCGAAGAGGTACTGGATATCCGAAAATGTGTGTCAATTGCAAAGTCAGCGGAAACGTGAGTTTGCACCTCAGCTCACATACAGAGAACGGTTTCGTCATTTCGTGATATACGTAAGATTGACGGTGATGCTGTGTCACATGAAGACAAGGGAAGATAAGAGCCCCGCTCTTCAGCGGATGGGGTAAACTCTGCACGTGGCCTTATTGATTTCTTGTTGATCGTGTGAATTGATGTAAGACCCCACCTCCTCACCGCAGCACTGACCTTGGGATCTGTGGGAACTGATTCCTAAGGAAGGTTATAGGTCGTAGCAGGAGGGGCCCACTATTTATCTGCTGCAGGAAACTGGCAATATACGACCCTGAAAGTGCACCGAGTCGCCAACCCCAAGATTTAAATATATCGCACGTAACACTTAGACCGCCTCTGTGGTCTTCTGGTCAGAGTTCCTGGCTACAGATCCTGAGGTTCGGGGTTTGATTCCCGGCGCTTCCAGATTTTCTGAGCAGTAGTAGGTCTGGAACGGGATCCACTCAGCCTCGTGAGGGTAATTGAGGAGCTACATGAATGGGAAAGGAGAGACTCCAGTCTAGAAAACCGAGATTAACAGCCGTGGGGATCCGTTGCGCCTACCCATCGACACCCTCTGTCCGCTAAAGTTGGCACTAACTTCGCCGACAAGCGGCAGTCGCTCGGTTGGTATAGTTCGCTTGCGGAATAAAGCCACGGAGTTTGTTTCTTTTTTGTGCGTAATAGCTGGTGAACCTAAGTTCGAAACATTGCCCCAGCACATAACTAGAGCTAGGTACACGTAGACTGCGTATGTAAAATTCCCACTCAGACACTAATTAATCCCATGAAAAGATATTTCTATCATGAAAACCACTCAAATTTCAGCCACAATGTTATCCCTCACTGTATTCTGTACAAAGACGCCGTTTGGGTCCTTTGTAGGGCAACAGTAACTGTTTGTAGTTCTCTCTTTAACTTTGAGAAAGGCGACGTTTCGTCCACATACTTTGTATAATTCATTTGATTTTTGCAACAAAGATAAATGGAAGAATGTTGTCTTCTGGAATTATTCTCGAATGTGGCTGCAGCCACCTACTCACGCTGATTCCTCGCTCGCGGATTTCTTATACCCTGAAGACGGAGGCAATAACTTCCTACGAAACCTCGGTTCACGCACTATCTAAACGGCGCCACATCCCAGAAAACGGCATTCTTCATAGTCACCGCCGTGAATACCTCAAATTCTACAAATATAAATTGTTTTCCGAAACGTCATATACCGACCGATCTTTATAATGGATATGCAATGTGTATCCTTAGAGGCAATATTCAACTTGTAAAATATCTCTTAATAGTTTATTTCTGTAAATGTTATAGAAATCTCGTGTTTGTAAACAGATCGACATGATGGTTGTCATGCTTGGGTGACTGTTGAGGGAGTAAACAGGGCGACATCGAGCACTTGCTAGAAAAGTAAATTATTTAATGTTTTTAAAATTGTAACTAAATTTAAGTAAGTATGAACAAAATTTACGTGAGATATTGAATATTGATAGAATGCTCACAAAAAAAACGTATTTTCTTCCTATCATATTATCCGCATGATCTTGCGGTAGGTTGGTCAGGTCAGGTACGATGTATCATGTTTTTTGTAACGTTTATCATTGACTCAGACTGAATAGGCTTGAATTGTAGGGTTATTAATGAATAATTAATTGTAAAAGGTTTGGAAGGAAATTGTCTCCTCATAATTTGAAATTCGAACCCGGAACCTTTCGAATGGAATTCAGAATCGTTACGGCTTCAACCATCTTGCTGGATGATAAATGGCCTTTGCAAAAACAACAAAGGAAGAGGCTAATAAATTGTCCGTACACAATTAATTAGCTCCTAATTATAAAACACTTCTTCCCTAAGTGGCTTAGTGAAGTAAGAAGCCATTTTTTATTTGCCCGTATTGCCAGAGAACTAGAAGGAAATTTTTCTCTTTTTCTTTTCTCCCATATCGTCTGTAGGGACTTGAGAGCTCGCGATGAGTTACATAAGTTTCCTTTGGTCCTTGTCATCCATTCAACATGCACCCGTAACCTTTTTAATTTCAGTTCGTGACAGCGCTGTTCAGTCGGCACTAGCAGCGAGTGCTCCAGCTAATTGGCTTGCTTTCTCTAATAAGCCACATTCATGGTGAAAACATTCGTGGAATTAAGATCTCAAGTCCACGCTACACGAGAGAATTCATTCACTGCACTAATCAAAGAGGCTGAAATTTAAGAGATTCCAGTCGCATGTAAGGACGCGGACATATGCATTGACCCATTTATTAACACTGTTCACAGTCGTTACAAAGGCATTGGCAGTGCTCAATAATATAAATGTATGGTACATTCACCACATTAAATTCCACATGTAAAGTATTTAAATTCAGTATAGAAATACAGCTGAAATTTCTTGCCCCAGAATAGAGAAGACTAAATTTACTTGAAGCAAGCTACTCAGATGTTAATGTAGTTTGTTAAAGTGCTTAACAACAACTATGGAATAAATTACTGTCTAGCACTACGAAAGGAAAACTGAAATAGTGCGAAATGTAAACAGACAAACAGACATAAAGAAAGAAGAAACATTCGCAGTTATGACTAGGACTAGTGAAGACAAGACCACACGCTTCCAGAGGGAACAACACAGAAGCAAGGGGCATATTGCAGATTGCAGACGTAACAAAACAACGGGCTCACGAGCAGAAGAACAAGCTGCAGAAACGAACCTTCTGGAATATCACATAGCTGTAAACAAGTGGACGACACCCCTTATGAGGTGTAATAAGATTTTACAAAAATAATGAAAAAAAGTAATAGAAAATTTTAATGGGTTTTAATTAATTATTTTTATTTTATTTTATTTTTAAGTGGACTGCATAGTTTTAGCGCACATCAGAGCAGTGTAACAGTTGCGATACACTAAGACACCTGAAGATGGCCATCTATGGCCGAAACATGTTGTGTTAAGTGTTAAATGGTGAATAAACAATTGTTGCATTGAAGAAAGCAGTCTTCTGGGATTTGGCACCGTATATATGTGTTGTTAACCGACGTTTCGGAGGAACGTATCGCCTCCATCTTCAGGGTAGAAGAAAAAATATAAGAAATCTGCAAGCGGAGAGACCGTGAGAACCGGTAAAAGCAGACTGTTAACACCACATATACACGGTGCCAAATCCCAGAAGACTGCTTTCTTCATAGTCACCGCCGTGTGGTGCTCAAATCTTACAATTATTGCATTATTGACGGATTTTGGATACATAGACGTGTCCTTTTTTGTTTGTGTAATTTTGTATGCTGTGTTTTGTTTGAGTGTGGTGTGTTATTTTGTGTGATGTGTGATATTTGTGTGTTGTGCCTTATTGTAGTACCACTGCCACCGGGTAACACCCCATTTGCAGTTTAAGTAAATAATGACATCAACATAAACGGGAGACGGCAGAACTCAGCATGGTGACTGCATTACAAAGTTGACGCTAGAGGTATCGGAGTTCAGTTCCTGGCAAATGAATTCCTTAACCAAGATGCCCACGGCGGGTGCTGGATCCGCCCAGTCGCCTTCCTATCCAAGGGCTATCGGGTGAAATATCGCCAGTGATGAAAGCTGCCTGGTCACGAAGCTCATCACTTACCTCCATCTAGTGCCGAAGTGAAGAATACGCGGAACTCGACCTCCTTAGACGTCAGCATGGCGCAGTGGTTAATTAAGAACTTGAACATGTTTACATGCTCAGTACTGTGCAGTGTTAGCCTATCTACAGACACAAGACTATATTGTGTTGAGCGGTCTGCGTCACACCCTTGTGTAAATCGATAAGAGCTTAAGACGCTGTCAGATCACGTCTTTACATTGGCGGCCGGCCATGTCTGAACAAAACGTAGAGAAATGAAGCCCAGGGGCTCGCGATGGAACCTCCACAGTGTGACTGCTCCCAGAAGGCCAGAGATAATGTAAATATTCAACGAGACGACAACGGACGCCAAAGATGATAAATCTTACGGTTACTCTAACAACAGTTCTGTAAGTCTAGAATCATATTCACCATGTCTTCATTATTTCGCTCTGGAGACTAAGTTTTCGTGTGGAAACGGTACGCTCTTTTTCGTGCGCTATGCGCCTGAAAGCATAGACCGTTTCTCTCTGTCAGTTTACTTGTACTTGATTATGTTTAATCATTTTTATAGCAGGACGGACCATTTCCCGTTGCCTTTTATTAGTTCTGATCATATTGTATGGCCAGAACGTTGCTAGGTAACGGAGTGATAAAAGCCCCGCTACCGAATACACACAAGGCAACAATGGAAGAAGTATCTCAGTGGAGGAAAGTTATTACGCGTAGCTAGGCAACAGCGCATCAATGAAGACGCTGGCTACGATCACGTGACTTGTTCTCTGTGTGGTCTTCCTTATGCAACAGTAGGATTGGGTTTTCTTTGCGTGGTCCGTGCGGACGCTGTATAATGAGAATAACACCAGCTGTTCAGTTCAGTTCTCGATAGGTGACAGCCACAGTAAGTTCTTAGAAGTCCTCTAAAGACTCAAAGTGTGATTAAGTGTGTGCTCTGATGTACCGCTGTGCTTGCCTCCCGTCTCCAGTTTGTTCCACGGTTAGTGAGATCAGTGATGTTAGCCATTAAGCCCTCCTAACCAGTGGGATCTGAGACCGCTGGACAACTAAGCAGACCTCATCAGTAATCCACAAACTAACCAAATACCAGCTTTGTGTTGACCAACTGGTGGTTATTCAGACCCGCTGTTAGTACTGACCCAGACAGTGTACCATCATGATCACAGAATCTTGCAACTGGACGTAGTTCAATAACCTCCACAGCTTAACAAACTGTTGTCGAAATGAATTATTTCCAGCCTTCTCGCGACATAAATATGCACCGCAGTATGATAAATTATTTTTATTATACAACTAACTCAACAAACTTCTTGGAGGTGAACCCTTCGTGAGAAGCTGTCAATTTTGCAGCCACTCAACAACTTCCCAGCATTTTATAGTACCCGAAGGCTCATTACCGTGCTCACAAGAGCCCTCCACTGGTCCCTATCCTCAGGCAGAACAATCCCGTCCATACCATAGCATCCTATCTCTCTAAGATTTATTTTAATATTGTCCAACCACCTACGTATTTCTCTTCCTAGTGGTCTCTATCATTCTGGCTTTCTCACCATTCGTACTACATGCCCTGTCCATCGCATCCTCCTTGACTTGATCATTCTAATTATACTTGGTGAAGATACAAGTTATGAAGCTCCTCATTATGCAGTTTTCCCCAAACCAGATATACTTGGATGGTGATTATATATCTGACTCTAATATAGGAAGTGTATCCGGAAAATGAACCTTTTCACCACATGCATTAGGTCGCAATAGATCCCTTTCTTGTCCTTGAACAATCATTCTGAGAGCGCAGTAGCAATGTGGCATCAGGGAGCACTCTGTATTCTGTTTGAGGGCCACCAACGTGTTCTATGCAGCCGGTGTGAGGCTCGGTCTAAGAAACCGAGTCCCTGTCCCTAAGGCAAGGCTTCCAAACTTCTTGCTATTGCTGTACCTTATAAGAATGCATTCCCTTCGAGACCTGTCATCTCTGTCGGCGAGCGAAGAGTGCAGGTTGCACATTGCATCAATACGACAGAATGAAATTGTTAGCTTTACGACCTCTCTACAGTTGTAGTAAGGTATAAAACAGAAGAGGCCCATCTGTGGCTCGCGAGCTGCATGTGACTTTCTTGAACTTTTTTTAATACATCTTGCCGGAAAGTATTGTCACGTGTTACAATGACTAGAGACGAGGTTTCAATTGGTAATTTGATTGATCGAACTACTACATAACATAGCTACAAGTAACCATAGCGCTATCGCAAATGCACACACTCTGAATGTTACTGCAGTATCTACACAGATGGGTCCCTTAGAAAGAGGTCACCTCAGTCACTGGCGAGCTCTTTCTAGGGGACTCAACTGAGTAGGCGTTTCCCCCCTCACCTGAGGACGGAAACGGGCTCGGTTTCCGGAACGTTGTGTTTTCTAGAATACCGGATGCTGGACATAGTCCAAAACTACAGTCATTCTGAGTAATTTCATTGTAAATTTTTAACAGTCAATTAGATATTTATAGGAAAAAGAAGTGTTAATATTAAAGCAGTCTTCTGTTCCTTAATTGGGTTTCGAACCCACGATCCCGGCGTTCGAGCGAGCGAAGACGGCGCAACCACTGTGATGGGCACCTTTTATAATACGTAGAGAAAATAACGCAGATTTCAAAACCGGAAGCTTGTAGAATGAAGGGTCACTGTTACATAAGGAAAGTAGTAGCAAAGCAGTTTATGAGCAAAAATTCAGGTGTTTAATGAGGAGAAAATTATTGAACGAGTTTACTGCTGCATAAATGGCCTGTAATATGAAAGCATTCACGATTTTTTCACCCGTTTATTTCAGATTTATTCAGTAAGCACGATAAATGTTATCGTGGTTTACATAAGCCACTTTTTTTGAACTTAGCACTGAATGAAATGCCTTATTCCCCAATCACGTGTCTCGATGGTTCAGAAGATAAAAGGCATAGTAGAGAGTAAAATATACGCCCGTCAATCCATCTTCCAGGCTGTTTTTAATGTTATTGAATTTGGTACGGCTTTTCCCTTAAATGAAATCCGATCAAACGTGTCCATCCGTGTTTCCTCCTACATCTGTTTTCTTCTTTTATTCTTAACAACCAAATAAATCATTTTGAGAGAGATAACCTTAGACTTTAAATGTTAATTCATGGGAAATCATTTATTAACATGAGAACAATATCAACCATAAACTGTATATCCCATATTGGATTCGCTTTAGAGGCCATCCCTCTGGATTGATTGCTCGATAGATCATGTCCCCTGACACGGATATCTATCTCTGATCCCCCTCTTTGCCCACTGGAAGACCACGTCTTTCAACACCGTGCAACCTCCCCAGAGTCAAGTCTAGAAAAGGAAGAAATTCATCAGTCAATCCAAGACAGCTGTGACCTTTAGAAACTGCTGCGCTTGATCCTCTGCTAGAATGTCACTTTCTCGTGTTTTGGCAGTTAACGTGAGCTGTGGTGGGCAACGCATGCTTAAGAGTCATACTTCACATGATGTGTTGGAATGACGAATGCTGTTTTATTATGTGTGAGACCGTGAAATCTGCTACAGTTATACGGACGTGTCGAAGGAACGTCCTGCCTCCATTAGGGTTTGCCATGGTTGTTGGAGTTTTATGTATGTTACTTTCGCTATTTCCTTACGACTTTTATTGCTTATCTGCAGTCTGGTGACATCACTGGTAGTGGGTTTCCAAGACAACACTGAAATATGCAAATTGAAGTGCATACATTCCAAAAATTATGTCGGACAAACTCGAAATGTGTTATGATTTTGTGGTGTGACTGCAGACGGGGTATGGTTTGATGAATGGATTTATTGATCACTTATACACACCACTCGCAGATACAGGCACTTAGAGAGCAATCGGCACTCTTCAAATCACTGGGAGGGCAACAGGAGCAGAAGAGCCTGTGGTGCTGATATAGAGTTGCGATGCCGAGCGGGCGGACATATCAGCTTTAAACTCCCAGTATGACCGCTAGAAGTCCATCTACTTTAACATTACTTCCAACTTAGACTCTGTAAAAGCCTGGCTTCAGCGGCAACAGAATTTGTATATTTCCTTCTGCCCAAAACTTGCGCTTGAGTGACAAGTAAGTCTCTCTTCTGACGGCGTTCTCAGTGACATATGAATAGAGAGAGACACTTGGAGGGAGAGAAGTACTGAAACTCAGGCGGTCAGTCGCCGGCTTCCCACCACGCAGGCCCGGATTCAGTCCAGGTCATAATATGGGATTTGTGGTGGACAAAGCGGTACCGGGGCGCCATTTCTCCAAGTACACCAGTTTCCCCTACCAAGTTTCCTTCTGACAGCTGCTACAAATATAATAACAGTCCTAACGTCAGTGCTGTGTAGTCGCCATACTGGGAGAGTCGTTACATAACCTACTTAAAAGTAGAACCGAAAACCTTAGGATAGCCGGAGAACATGCGGTTATTCTCGTGGGATGGGGTGAGACTGCCGGCCACCAATTAGCATATTCTACCAGCCCCGGATGATTGATGAGTATGCAACAGTCGGTGGGACGGGAATTGTCTCTCTGTCTCTCTAGGGCTGTACAGCCCTTTGTTGGGCCTTGGTAGCCTTTTAAGTTTCTTGATCTCTCACACGGTCAGTAGGACTTCTTTGACGGGGGATCAGTCCGTCGCAAAGCCGCCACCTGCACACAGACATTCATGTTTCACTTGGGGTTCGAACACACGGTCTCAGAATTTTAGAGGGCGAAGACAGCTCATGCCTAAGGCCACTGTGATCGGCGGAATGAGAATTGTCAGGGGAAACACCGAAGTACTCATAGGACACTTGCCCATGTGTCACTTCGTCCACCACAATCCTACTTGACCTGACTTGGGATCGAACCAAGGCTGCCGCTGTGGGAAGCCGCCGACTGATCGTCTGAGCTATGGCACGCCCTGCGCTAGATTCTAACAGAGGACCTCTAAATACTTGTCCAGAAATTTACTGCTACATCAGCCTGACCGTTGTAAGCCTATTTCGTATTCAGGATACTTTTGGTTTGATTTTCGGGCGACATTTATGACAGATTATTTTTTCTGGTTTTCTTCAGACCCTCCAGGCGAATTGACCTTAAAATATACCGAAACCTCAACCTCTGCTCTTCTCTGTTTTCTATCCCTTGCACGGTGCGATAGAGCTCTCCTAACGACAAATAATATATGTTGTTTTCATCAAGTACGAGGAGGATCCAGTAAATAGGACACAAATGAAAGTAAGACAGCTCTAACGGACGTCTGTATATGGCTCTACAGCCTTTTTCATGGGCCTTGGCCGCATTTCCGGTTTCTTAATCCTATAGGCAGTCGGTAGGACTCCTTGGACGGGTGATCAGCCTCTCGCGAAGCCGCTACCTACACACAGAACAACACAAACACAGAATAAACACACACAGCCATCCATACCTTGTGTAGAATTCGAACCCATGATCCCAACATTCTAGCGAGCGAAGAAAGTTGATACCTTATACCACGCGGTCACTGTGATCGGCTTTTGAACATGCAGTACACAGTAATACATTTCTGTTTATCAATGAGAGTAGAGGGCGTACAGGATTATTGAGTTCGGGGCTACTCCCGCCCTCTGATGTGCTCTACATAATTTGATGTGTTGGTAATTCGATCTATCCCCATCCTCACATAAAGAGTGGGAAGTAACTACTCTGTGAGAACTGCCAGAAAGACCTAACCTCAATCACTGGACATGCAGAGTGAGTGTAACTACACCTGTATAGGCACCCGGGAAAAAGGTTTCGTCTACGGATGATCACAGGACAATTTGAAATAATCGGATTTATTGCACACTTACGCAACTCCTTCCTGCACTTCACAAATCACTATAGGACGCATTACATCTTCTCAGACTGTTGCGGTCTTCACTAGCCGTTGCTCGACAGCGACTTCCAACGGGGGGGCGTTCATGTTCCCGAACTGTCCCCTGCCTCAGTTACCAGCTTCTCACAGCAACAGCTCAGAACGAGTGTACCGTAGCAGTTCTCTAACTCATTTACAAACCAACTGTCGCCACTCCACTAACCAACTCACTCATTCCACACTAACTGTTCTGCTTATAACAACGCGACACATACCGCGTAGAGAATACCGTTCGTCTGTTGCAGTGTAATTGTTGTTTAGTGGTAGCATGATTCATTCCTTTGTTGCATGCACAGCCATCAGCATAGACTGCGCAGAAAACAGCATTTCTCTGTTGTTGCATACAGGCCATTACTTAGCAACGGCTTTACATTTGCTTATTTCACGGTCGTTTTCTAGCGGTGAGTTTACATTACAAAGTATGAACTTATTCCCAGATTATAAAGCGGTAATTTTCCTTAACGGAAGTAGCCTGTTGGTTTTTGTAATGGAAATGCTGTGCACTTCAAACGTTAAGTAAAATTTTTAAACAGGAGAGTGTTTCCAAATACACGAGTACTGAGTTTACTATGTGTACTATTTGCTTTAGAATTAAAATGTGTGTATGAGTTTATTTTCTCACGTGATTTATAACATAAATAGCCTTTATTTCCTCTAAAAACGCTGATCAGTCCGTTTCACTGACGGAGACACGCTGTGTAGGCTGTCGCGTAGGAGTTGAGTTTTTAAATAATATTTAGATGAATTTCAGACTTCAAAGGGTTCTGCCTGAGACATCTCATATTCATGTGGTCAGGTACTGTTTCACAAACGGTTGTCTAGAGGTATAACCATTTGTGTTGGCGCAGTGACAGTTCCAAACGTGAGCTTCAGTCCATAGGACGTCAAACTGTAATGTTTGGTTTGATGCGTTCAGCTTCACAGTAGCGAGCATTCAGTAGAGTTCAGTCGATCATACACCTTTTAATTAATCGATAGGACAAATCCACTCACACTGTACATCTGGCCTGAATACGTTTGATTACGTATTTATGGCGTTTGTCTTCTATTTCGGAGGCTACAATTCGTCTGTCTAATCTGCATAACCTCGCTTTGCCTCTCCTTATCACTGAGAATTCCTCTACAATTTAAGTTATTTCTACGTTTTATCAGGAAACAGGAGAGCTCAGTAAGTGTTGTAGACTAATGAATGTATAATCGTTGAGTCAGGTTTCGGTTTTTGGTAGAGGCTGAGATTTTTCTCTTCTCCACAGCGTCAAGATCAGTTCTGGGATTCACCCAGTCTTCTCTTCTGTGAGTACAGATGTTCTTATCCCAGGGATAAAGAGACCAAGTCGTGAATCATACCGCTTATGCAGTGATAATTGTAAGAATGAATGGAGGTGTGCCTCACCCATACATCTTCAAGACTTTGGTCTTTAATAAGCCTAAGAATAGAGATGTAGTTTCTAATTTTTATCGATGTTTCTGCCGGAATGTTTTAATTCTGGATATGAATACAGTCAAACAACTTTCATACTATTCTTCGCCTTGAATGCAACGACTCGAGAACACTGAACGGATTTTCGTTAAATTTTTAAATCTGAAGATTTTGACTCTAATGTGTGGACAGTTTCCAACTTGGCTCAAATCGGGTACCAGTGACAGAAACTCTTCATGCACACATCTTCGAAGGAAACTGGCTAAAATGTCATCGAAAGAAAACTATTTCTAACCAAAGTTGTAGCGAGTAATAGCTATAGCGGAGGTCGTGGAATTTTTAAGGGCGGAAAAATTCAGGGAACAACAACGTTTTCTAACTTCCCTTTCTATCGCTTTGTTTTTATATAGTTGAGAATTAGTATAGGTGATTGCTAAATCAAGAAAGTTCTTGGCTTTAAGCCGTGGGTCCCGTGTCGTAGCTTTACGGCACGTAAAAGAACCTCATGTCCTAAGGGGACCACTGAGCAAAATTCAGGACATTTCCCGCCCAACAGTAGTCTCTAACGCCTCTGGTAGATGGGGGAAGCATTGAGATACCGCTGAGCCAGTAGAGGCCGAACTCGCTGGCTGAGTCGGGACTTATGGCACGCACCAGTACCGGTAGGGAATAGAGACTGGTAGAATATCACAGGGGGACTCACAATGGACCAACAGTTGGTCTAAGTGCATGGGGAACCCACCCTCTCCAATACAATACAGTACAATAATATAGCGAGTAATTGTTAGGCCTAAACCGATGTAATGTATGCCTTTAAGGTTCTCTAGCGTTTAATTTGTGTTAATAAAATTCGAGTGGGGAAACACGCTAAAGTTGCTACCCTGCGCGTACGTTTTCTAACTTCCCTTTCTATCGCTTTGCTTTTATATCGTTTAGGATTAGTATAGGTGATTGCTATATCAAGAAAGTTCTTGATAATCACGTGACAAGTTTCTTTTTCTATAAAGTGATGAATAACAACCAATATCGATAATTGAAGAAAGTTTTATCAGAAGAGACCTGCACTAACACGAAGTGTGAATTAATACATAATATTTATTCGAAATTTCAGTCTTGGTATTGTATGAATGGATGGTCTAGGATATAGCAAAAAACGAATGGTAAACAATGACGAAAGTTGTACTAAATATTACATTAATTTCCGGCTGATATACCATGGAAAATTAAAATATGTAAAGTTACATATTGGCACATGTTGGAGTGACTATAGACCGGGGTACAGTATCCAGTAACCGTTTCCTGGTAACGGAGTTAACATGGTTACTGTAAGAGTCTCAGTGAATTACACACTCCACACACATAAGGTCTTCTCTTCACAGCCTGACTTTCAACTGACTAGCTCCCGGATTTGCGGCCATTTCACAACAACCTCCTAGTCTTCTCTTCACAGACTAACTTACCAAGCTCTATCATTTTCCCTTGTTTATAGCATCTCGGCACGGACCAAGTAGAAACCCCCCGTTTCCAACAGTCGGTTGCCGCGGGAATGTGTTAACCGAGCCATTACACAGAAACGGCTTAAAACGATCAATATTCTAGTTGTCCTGCAACGAAACCACGTGCTACTGTAGATGGACACGCCACAGTACCGCCATTTTTAGCTTTGAAGTCAATGATAATTGGTTAATGGTGTGTTCTGTTTGCTTCCTTTAAATTATTTCCATTTTCTTATTTTCTTGTATTTTTGGGTTGGAGATTGTTGGGGTTACTTATTTATATAGTAGATGGACCGACCTTCCTTGCCTTGATATCGAGCACCGAATGGGTTCCTCACAAGATTGCGACGTACGGCTGACCTTTGCGGTTGATCTTTTTTTCTTCTAAATTCGCTTATGAGGGGGGTGGAGTCCAACTGAGTCCACTCGGCACGGCGGCCACTGATTGGCCTATTGTAGCCTGCCCTGGGTGATTATGATGATGGAGAATTTGGTTGAAAGAAGATTGGTAGGGGAAACCGAAGTATTCGGAGAAAACCCGCCCCAGCGCCACTTTGTCCACCACAAATCCCACTTGACCACACCCGGGATCGAACCCGGACCGCCGCGGTGGGAAGCCAGCGACTAACCGCTTGAGCTATGGCATGGCCCTGCGTTTGATCTTCGTTTTTGCTCTCCCCTCAGAGAAGAAAAGGAATCAGACCCGTCGATAAATGTAACATGTGCTGCTCTTGCAGTGAGGCAAGGAGTCACTTGGGTTACACAGGCCGGCTGTAAGCAAGATGGCAACCGAGAGCCACGAAATGGGGGAGGACAGATCGTCACCACCGTTTACGAGGAAACTTCTGCTTCTGTCTTCACTTTCGTGCCCTGATGATAGCCCACGTCACGGAAGACAACAATCTCCTTAATCACCTCCATGAGAAACACTAGCAAATTTAACGACACTGGATCGCTTCAGTTGACTAGTTGACGTAAATCAGTGCCCCTTGTTTTATTTCGTGGTTACAAATCTGTGTTGACGCAGGATAAGTAGAGAGCAGCTTGCTTGAAAACGTTAGTGGATTTTATTCTATATTATCATTTCCCAGAAATAATAAAATCAGTTGTGCAACCATGTTGTAAAGCAGATAACAGCCACTCTGTGTGTTGCATTCTGTTTTGTCTCATGTACACTGAGTGTTTTTACACCAGTCAACACAACAGTTTCCCGTAAAAATATACAAATATATATTATTTACATTAAAATCTTAAAAACAAGACATGTTTCAACCCTTATTGGATCATCATCAGCTGTATTGTTTGTGCTTAGGTACTAAACTTCTGAACTTGTTTTTCAATGTTGGTCCAAATTTTGAATATGGCTGTATAATATATAATATAATGCTTGGTAGGAAAACTCTTGGTATTATCTACATTTTAGCCCAGTTATGTTGGTCTCGGATATAATTAGTTAAATTAATATATATCTATTTGAATGTTAAGTTAAGGTCGAAATTATGATTAACTTGTGTGTATACTTCTCTGGTGTACTGGTCGCTCTGGTCTGGTTCCTCCCTAGGTGGGTATCAGGTTATGAACTCCTGTATGTTCAGATGCGGTATCTCCCATTTAATCGGGCTGCAAGTTGTGTGCAGTGGTACTATCGTTGAGACGTTTTTATTGTAAGGCATATGAAGAATTCCCGTGTTATCTTGTAGGTGGTCGTTTGAACTGTGTCGGGGCTGTTGTCTCTCTCCCAAACAAAAGGCAGGCTCCAACGTGGCGTAAAGCCATGCTTTGTTACGTGTTGGCACTTGTATATCTCCTTATAAAAATAAATTATTGAGATATCGGTTTCAATTACTGTGTATTACTGCCATCTCTTGTTGTATTGTCGTCTTGTGATTTCCGTTCCGTGAGTGGTTGCAGCTACAGTGGCTATTTGTCTCTTCAGATGTGAACGCGAGTCGGATGAATTGGATGTCATTCCATTCGGAGCTCAATATTACTGCGAGATGTTCCCTGGCTTTGTAGTTTTGCGAAAGGAATTTTGTATAGTCACATTTCGAACTTTGGTCAGAATAATGAAAGCATTTCATAGCAGAATCTGCCCCTTAAAATTGGTTTTCCTTTATGATATGTAGAGACATCCGTCTTCTGTTGTAATGGCTCAGGCACCTGCTAATCATGTGGCCAGATGCATCATAAAGTAATGGAAAATTAGTAAGATGTTCCGAGAAATATTTATGCCTTTGCTTCAATATAAATCGTTATACGTATCGTCACATATTAAGGGTTTGCGTGAATTATAAGAAAATGGTTTGGATTTGATGATAGAATTTGTTGGACCATTATAAAACTTGTTACATTTCAGAAATCACTGTCTTCGATTGGACACTACCGAATTCTGACCAAACTCCTCTCTCTATTCCCATCTCTGTCCAGCCAAGTCAGAGTCACATTATGACTGACGGTCAGTCACTCAGTCAGTCAGTCTTGGTGCCGAGCCCCATCTGGGGCTCATGACCAGATATTTATTGCCATGATAAAAAGTGGTGTGTTGGAGGTCTCAAAAACGACATGTATGTAAATTCAAGGGCTACGAGTATTATGTGTGTGTAGTCATTATGCAAAGCGGAAGCTTTTGCTCAAATTATAATAAGATTTTACTAATCGGCTCGCTTTCAATATAATGCTAGAATAGAAATAACACAAAACAAAATAATAGTAAAAATAAAGAGGAAAATATTGATAAAAGAAAACGTAGAAAATAAAAAGGAAGAAATAATTATAAAAGAGAGGAATGATATTGGCACAGTTTAGTGCGTTTTGTTGTTCTGTCAAGTTCAGTGTCATGGGGTAGTCCCACGTGTGAGTACTTTTCAAGGTACTGTGGTTAGCTATTTCTCACAAAGTTAGTTTGATTTTCCGTTGACATTCCCCCGGGATTTGTGCTACGAATAAAAATATTTTTGTATTATTTTGTTAAAGCAAGTTGGGAGTGGAAATCAGTCTGTCAGACTCGCTTTACGAGTCGCATAGCACATCTGCATTGTAGTGTATAGGGGCTGGGATTCCGTGCGTCACCCAAAGTACCTCAGGGCTAAAAGCAGTGTGTAGGCTGCAAGTCTTACACTTTGTCGTGTTTCCTGGCTGCGAAATCCACTTCGTACGAAGTGGGGCTACCACACGAGGAATCCCAAGAGACCTTCGCAATTTATGTTGTCTGAGACTGTGGCATGCTTCAATTGAGGGTTTATTGCCGGCTCGGAGGATAACACGCCTAAGATCCTATCCATTTCTTACGCTAATGTACATATTGCTGAAGCGATGGAACGTTCAACACGACTAGTAGCAGTAATCACAAAGGTTATCATAATATAACAGTAAATATATAAATTAGTTTCCATATCTTTATTCCAAACCTAGAAACATATTTTTACATAGAATCGTTGCTACGCAACGGCCGCGAAATAAGCAACTATACAACGGCCGTTGCTGGGAAGTGGCAAATAAACAGTGACAGAAAAACACTGTTTCCTACGTCATACCTCCCAATATTGTATAAGCAAGGGCATTTAACTTTGCAGTTGTTTGAGACAATTAGTTGGACTGAGTTAGCGAATTAGTTTGATAACAGTTTGGGTTTTAGTCGTTGTTAGCTGTTGCTATGAGAAGCCGGTAATTCGGGAACGCAGAGGAAGCGGAACGTCCCCCGTTGGAAGCCGCTACCAAGCAACGGCTAGTGGAGGCTGTAACATACTGAGAACACTAGTCACTGTGACAGTGAACTGTAAAATTTATCCATGCGCTGTATCACGGAGTCCAAGAAATCCGGTCATCAATCCAAAACCCATCCATAGTCACACTCTATCACATGGCATCAGGTCGCAGTTTGGTCTTAGCTATTCTGAGGAAAATCTGTCATTATTTCCCATTTGTATTTTCTTCCTATTTTATTTATTTTTTTGTAAAATATCTGTAGTGAGACCGAGTCGATTTGGTACTGCGACCAATGCTGTCCTATTTTACCAAACCCAGGTGATACATGGTGATCGTGGAGCGACTGGTGGAATGAAGCTTGTCAGGGGAAATATTGCATTTTGCCTCCACGTCTTCACTTTCAGATCTCTTAAATCATCTCATGTATCTTCCAGGATTTTCTGTGTGAGACTTCTTCATCGTGCTGCCACTTTCTGTGTTATGAATCAGAAACTCTTTTAACGTTTTCTTCTGAAAAGCAGTGCCTGCTATCACATGATGAATGACTTCATAGCTAAAATCTTCAGAATAATAAATTTTGCTGTAAAAGGTAAAGTTGTCCATGAGCTTATCTAATTAAACACTCTTGCATGAAGGCGTATGGGGGAATGGGTGTACAGACCCATGTTTTATTGACCTAAGCACTAGTTGGAGGTGTGTGGTCAGCTTCAGATCCTGTTACCCATTTGATAGGAAGCTGTGTGGGCCCAAAGCCAGTCAAGACGACGTAGAGAAGTGAAAATTCTTGCCCCCACCGGGACTAGAACTCCGACCCCTTGGTCGTCCAGCCTGTAGCCCGTCACTGCGCTATCTTGGCTATCAATAAACTTTCATTTCCTTCGCAGTGGAGAAGAGGGTGTGAATTCCAGGCTTTATATATATTGTCCAGATGAAAGGTATCCAAAATAAAAAATTTATATCTCGGAAAATAATTAGCATACACATATCCGGTTCATGTAATCGGAAAGAAAACTGATTTCTTTTTCCATATCCGGTTTACGCGGATGCCCCGCCACATTCTTGCCACCATGTTAGGAATCACCCGGACAGAGAGATGACTGGATATGAATTGCTAGAGGTGGACCAATCGCTTGGCCTCCTATATCACTAGATTTAACTCCATTGAATCTTTTCTTATGGGGTTATGTGAAGAACATTGTCTACCAGGTTAAGATCAACGACCTTCAACACCTGAAAGACCGCATAAGGGAGCTTGTGGCTACGGTAACACCAAACATGCTTCAAGCCTGAATATTTGTCGTGCCACCAAGGGAGCCCACATTTAAATTTATTGAGAAAGTTATATACGCAGAAAAAAAAAACTTTCCCTTTGTAATAGTGTAACCCATTAATGTGGATAATAAATTCTTTCTGAAAATTAATGATTTTGTTTTGGATAACTTTCATCCGGACACACCGTACTTTACAGTCAACCTTTTCAACACGAGAAATGTTAAGCCTCTATACGCTTTACTGCATAGATGTCTGTCTGTGCTTTGTTCTCATGTTGAGCCAACAGTGTGGAACGTATCACGTGACGAGCAGAGCAGAACAGTTCCTGAATCGTATGTGGAGGTTCTCGTTGCCAGGTCCCGGGGTGTGACGTCCATTTAAACACAGCTTAAGTGGAATTTAGACACAAACAGACTGGATAAAGCTGGACATGTCTACGCTGGGCTTTCCAAGTCTTTGTTAAACATAATTGCAAAGGTTTCTGCCATGCTTAATTTAATATAATTTGAAACATTTTCTTAAATGGTAACTTTTGTTTTGTATATTGGGAGGTGTGCGGTTCGTGAGCGTCGGTTGCCACACTGGCCATTTTGACAGGGTTTTTGTAGTTTTCCCCAGACACCTAGACAAATATCGGAACGTAATTTTATATTAGGTCATCGTCGCTAAATTCCAAAACTTTTCCAAGTCATTATTCTACAGTCATTTAGACATTCAAAGCTTTATGTTCAAAACTGAAGACCGCTTCGTTCAGTTCCCAATAATAATCATAATAATAATAATAATTGTAACCTGCCGTGCTATTAATGCGTACAACGACAGTGCTTCGTGTCATTATCAGAAAATCTAAAATCGTTTCCGTATTTATCCACCTGATTTTTTTTTGACAGCCAATTGACCTCAACATAATTTCATTTTTTAATGTGTTAGAATTCAAAAATAATATCTGTTTAATGATTTATGAAATATTTGCGAAAATTTTGTTCTAAGAAAAGGGTGTTGAATATTAAATTGGAAATATTCAGTTAATACGATTCGTGATTATTTAATTTAGCGTCTCATTATTTATTTTAAACTAATACAAACTCCTTAGCCCGTAGTCCGCAAGCGGACTATACCGACCGAACGACCGCCGCTTGTCGGCGAAGTTAGTGCCAACTTTTGGCCGCTCTATAACTCAAGCGGTTACTCGCTGGCTTCCCACAGTGGCGGCCCGTGTTCCATCATCCCGGGTCTGGTCAAGTGGGATTTGTGGTGGACAAAGTGGCGCTTAGGCGGGTTTTCCGTTTCCCCTGCCAATCTTCATTCCTTAAAATTCTCCAACATCATAATCACCCGAGGCAGGTACAACAGGCCACAGTACAACAGTTGGACACCCCCCACTAAGCGAATGAATTAAATTGGTGCCAACTGTAGCGGATAGAGGGTGTCACGTGGTCAGCGCAATGGATCCCCACGGCCGTTAATTTCGGTTTTCTAGACCGGAGCCGCTATTTCCTTGAAATAGCTCCTCACTTATCCTCACGATTCTGAGTGAACCCCGTTGCAGACCCACTACTTAGAAAATCTGATAGGGCCGGGAATCGAACCCGGGACCTCTGCATCTATAGGCAGGAACTCTGACTACTAGACCACAGAGGCGGTCTTGTCGCTGGACAACTGTTCAAGGAAATTTTCCACATCAAATTTTGTGAAGATTATTTGATTGGTTCTCGAGTCGTTCCATACGTGCGGACGGACCAATGGACTGAGGCAACTTAATAGGCGCCCCGCAGGTTTCCAAACGCTATTAAGTTAGGGTTATTAATTGCCTGTATGGGCAGTTTGAATTTTCGATTGTGCGGACTGTTGTGATATTAATCCATCATGGCGATACGGCGCTCCGCAGGAGTTTCAACGCACACTCTCTTTGAAGTTTGTACTGTAACACCAATACCCCGGTTTTGACATGCGGAGAAAATCAATATGGAGCGTCTGGGGTAACTCTAATCCTGATTAATTGTGGACACTCGCCGCAGGGTAGATACAAAGTCATATTTACGTGTTCATACTGTATTACCCAGACGGCTAATTTACAGCACTGGTGAATGAGAACATGTTCTTGTTGAATTCCTCAACACTTAATTAACAATCGATCGTCTCTGGCTCCGAGTATGCAGATTTCTATTCGAGAGGAGGTTGGTTCGATTATCGGACAGAACACCGGCTATCCCGACTAAGGTTTTCCGTGGTTTTTCCTCAGTTCCTCGAGGCAAATTTTGCAACAGTAGAGCGATGAGGCTATGACCGTTTCCTTCCAAATCCTTTGTAATTCATGTATTATCTTATAGTTCGACGCTATGTGGTTCAGCTGCAGATTGAGCCATAAAATAGTCCACGATATGAAGGTTGTTTGCAAACCCTAGTGTGTGTTTGCAGCGGTGAGCTGTAAAGTGCAGATCAGCTGTATTACTTGTAGTAACGTGTTCAATGTATAAGATATCGATTCAATCATCCAATCCTAAACCCGTCGATAAGTCACGCACACCCTCTACATGTTACAGTACTTTACGATCAATGCCGTTTACTCCAAAATAAGATAATTATATCCTATGGATTGAAATTTATTTTAATTTTTCAATAATTTTGTTATTCAAAATCGATTTTGATCACACCGTTATGCAGTCTGAGATTTCAATTAATTATGTCTTATTTATGTGTTCTGAAATTGCATTTAATTTAAATGTTCGTAATTTGCATACACGTCTCTGTTTTGCATACTCATTATCCGATATAATTACTTTGTCGTGTGCTAATTGCGGGGTATAAATATATTTATGAACATACACGTGTATTCCCTAATTTTAAAGAACCTGCCAACTTCTTTCTTTGTCTTTCGGAATTCTATAAATATAAATGAAACAAAATGGCTGATGATCTGTGCCTTTACCAACCCCAGTGGGCCTACGCCTACCTCCATGAACTTCTCCGTTCACTTCGGTTTTTCTAGATCTTACACATTCGGTAGGACTCCTTGGGCGGGTGATCAGCTCGTCGCAAGGCCTCTACCTGTACACAAACACAGAAAAACGCACACACACAGACTAAACATCCATGCCCTCAGTGGGATTCGAACCCACGATCCCGGTTTCCAAGCGAGCGAAGACAGTGCATGTCTTAGACCGCTCGGCTACAGTGAGCAGCTTACCAACTCTTACGTCTTTTAATATTTCGCCATTTCTAATTTGTTAGTTTTGACACAGATTTGTATGTTGTCAGGTGTTTATTCCTATATATTTATTATGCTTTTGAACATATTTAAAATCTAACACTGCTAGTTTATCAGTAAACACTAAGCGGGTCTTGCAGTTGTATTATCTCCTCTTTCTTACTACATATTCAGTTACGATATTTATTACCATAGCATTACCAACATTTTGTAAATTCTGGTTGTTTGACTATTAGTATAGACTCTATTGTTCACTTTAATGTACTTGTTCATTTTTCTTACACAGAACTATATCCAACATTCAAAGAGACCGATATCTCTATAAAGGTCACAGTCTGCTTTTACCCCGTTCTTGCAATTCCTAGGCCTGCAGGCAGAAGTAAATCTTAAAAGTCAAATAATTACACAATTAAAATACACGCCTACAAACTCTATCTTAATGTNCTTACACAGAACTATATCCAACATTCAAGAGACCAATATCTCTATAAAGGTCACAGTCAGCTCTTTCCCCGTTCTTGCAATTCCTAGGCCTGCAGGTAGAAGTAATCTTAAAAGTCAAATAATTACACAATTAAAATACACGCCTACAAACTCTATCTTAATGTTAGAGCAACTTTAATATTAATTCGTTCCCTACCAGAAACCGGAGATCAGTAACTGCAGTCACAACGGCCAGCGAACATGTACGAAGAGAGGGGGAGGACAGCCAGTTCCCTCTATGTAGATAGTGGTGCAGTGTATCATCACTGTGGCAGCTAAACGGGTTGCCATTTACAATTACTTAACAATTATTACTTTACAATTATTTAACTGATTGCGGAAAATTTCAACCCAGTTTCAGGATACGGNACCTCTATGTAGATAGTGGTGCAGTGTGCCATCACTGTAGCAGCTAAACGGGTTGCCATTTAGAATTACTTTAACTGATTGCGTAACATTTCAACCCAGTCTTGGGATACGGGATTTTAAATGCGTTTTCGTGACTGTCCAGCTAAATTCGAGACGTCTGGTCACGTCTTCCACCGGCAATTGTCCTTAACACATGGAATATAATTTAAACCTTATTACTTCCTTACAGACTAAATATGAAAAAGTGTGTGACACTGCGGGTCTAATAGACGGGCGATAGGACTCCTTGGACGCGTAATGAGTCCTATCGCAAGGCCGCTCCCTTCACAGGGTAAGACAAACACATAAAAACACAGACAGCCATGTCTTAAATGGATTTCGAAACCTCGACCACACTTTTTTAAGCGGGCTAAAACATTTCTTGCCTTCTGTCTAATTTTGAGGGCGAATTTTTATGTTCGAACAACTTGAAACTAAAACGAAAAATTCGAGGAAAATCCGGTTTTGAAACTCAACAAAAACTCGAAAGTCGAACAAAGAACCACGTGATGGTCACGTGGTAGCACGCGCCTGTGCTCAGTCGGTTATGGTTTATTGAACGTCTCGCAAATTCAGTCTGTTTTAAGTGTTTTATTTACTTGGGTTATTTTTATAGACAGTTAGGGAAGCATCCCCACCGCCAACTGTGAGCCGATTTTATAGAAAATGCTTGAGCCTTGACGTCTCTCAATCCTATGGGCCTCCGTAGGCTGTTACAGGGATAGATTTACGTTTTTATATAACAAATATTGGGTTATAATAAACATGTGATAACTGAAACTGAATTCGCGAGGTTCTCTGAATCACGTTTAATCGAAATGTGCTCTGTAATTTCATATATGACTCCTGCCAGTAGATGGTTACAAGGATAAACATGGACGTGTCATGCGTTCATTTTATTTCTAGAGATAACTCATACAATCCGTTTCCGGCATCCAGCTCTTGTGTTGTCGGTGTGTGTGTCGGTGTGTGTCGGTGTGTGTGTCGATGTGTGTCGGTGTGTGTCCTGTTCCGTTAGTTTCCAGCTCCGCTAAACGAAACGTAGGTCTACAAACGGAAACATCAAATTTTCGCAAATCAAACTTTTGCTAGCTGTTATGGTAATGTGTTTAATTGGATTGTTAGCCTCCGGATTAAACTGTCTTTATCCTACTTCTCTTCATGCACTAGCTCTAAACTTGTGTTTCCTGCGGGGCAAAATAAATTACTTTTAGTTTTCGTAAAATAGTCTGGTAAACGTGTTTTACTTTAAATTGCATTACCGGAAGTAATTGAATTTTCCCTAGCTGGATGTCATTAAATTTTCGAACGAGTTTTAATTGCAGACTGTGCACATATGGTTCATATAATCGAGACTTTTAATGTCCTGTAATTCGTGACGTGTTTGTATCACGTGCGGCCTTGAGACTGTCTCATACTCAACAGCTTTTCGCGTCATTTTGAGTGTGGTCTGTAGATTTTCCTCTTTATTTTCGTGATGGGTGTTTTTTTGGAAAGTTTTAATTACATTTTATGTTAAATTGTTTCATTTTCTACAAATTGTTTATGAAGAACGATTGGAGAACGTTGGTTCCCAGGATTAACGTTGAAAACTTTGGTTGATTTCATCTAATTTTAATTATCTTCGGCCACGTTATCAACATTTAAAAATGTATGATAATGTTTTAACATTTCTACAGGGGGATCTGTATCAAATGCTCCAACCATCGTTTGCTAGACTGTACTGCAGTGCCTGTCCTTAACAGTAACAGTAGCTGGTACCTTAAGGGGCCCATACACGTACGAGTCTGGCTCGCGATTCCGACTCAGCTCGGGTTCTAATGAGCCAAATTCGTCCGTGCGTGGGTGGCAAAGTTGGGAGTCAGCTCATGCCTTTTTGGTGAAATTAATCCGAGCCCGGCTCCCTAGTCAAGCTTGCCGAGCCAGACTCGTATGTGTGTGGGCCCCTTTAGACCTCCATGTTGACAGGAAAACGTGATCACCCAAAAGGTGATATATTCTCTTATGGTGCGGGAAACTAGAAACTGCTATGAAAGTTATATTTCTAGGAACTGATATTGAAGTTACATTTCTACGAGCGTTTTGAAAGCCGGAAACCGCCATCTGAGGCCTCTCCATACGTCTGTCCGTCTGTATGCGTGTAGCAGCTCGATAATCGCTGAAGTGATTTTCATGAAATTTGGCTTTAGAAAATTTCACTAATTTTTGTCGACACTTTACGTGAAGACTTCCATGCGTTTCTACGCAATGTTGTGCATAACTCCTTGAATATCTATCCGAGCCAACATTCTTATCCAAGAAATTTTGTAAGGAAGATGCGTTTGACTTATATTCAATAGAATATCCAATTAAAGTTTTCGGTTCTGGAGATAATTAAACAATAAATGTTACATGCACGCTCATTTGCCAATTTGTATGTTTAACATCCGAAGATAGACGAAGTCACTTATTGTATCAAATAGTTAAACGGCTCTTCTTCTCGCTGGAATTTAGAGGTCTTTGTGGTTTCATACTGGTTTAAAATAACATCTGAATTTATCCTTTCGACATATAGGCGAGTCAGAATTTAAAACCATATGAATTGACGATCCCGCACAGAACCGGTACGGCTGCTCTCCCTTGTTCCGGCTATGTTCTTGTTTTGAGGTTCAAGAACTCTTTAAAATTTCAAAACGTTCAAATAGGTTCACAGACCATATACAGAAAATATACAGCGAATTCCACAGTCATTTGCATGCATACTGTCACGTATATGAGTGAATATAGACGGGGTTTGGATTGGTAATTTGATTTTTTGAACACCTACAGAACGTAACTACAACTTACTATAGCGCTATCGCTAATTCACACACCCTAGTATTCACTACAGCATGCACTAAGTCTTCAATTTGCTGTGTCTTCAGCAGTCGTTGTCTGGTAGCGGCTTCCAATGCCGTAGTTTCTTCACCTTCCGTGTTCATGTCATTACTGGCCGGCTACTCTTTCCCAACTGACTAAACTCTAGACTTATCCTCGTTATTATACCAAGACGCGGACCGCAGGGTGTTTCGTAATAGTCCCTTCGTTGCGACTATCAAATAGATTGAGTTACTTGCACTAGTTAACACTGAACATATCCAAACCAAAGAGCTCTGTAAACACTTAGAATCTGCAGTGATGTTGCACAGATTGTCAATAAAATATCTCCACGCTGTGGGCCACAGGTCGAAACAACATTCGTGTTTATTCAACTCTGGCGTGGTTAACAGAGTGAAGTGTGACTTGAACACACAACATTTAAAGCGTGGCTGATACAAAGTCGAATTCTCATGGAAAGTCGGTTGCCTCAAACAAAACAGTTCACAGAACTGCCCATGCCTAGGCGTAGGCAACTTTCGAAGATTTCCTTGTTTCACGATGTTCATCTGAAAATGCTCCAGGAGCTAAAACAAAAAGTAAAGGTATCCCTGCAACAGGCCGTGGAGGCCCATAGGGTTATGAGATGTTAAGGCTTTCACATTTTCTATACAATCCGCTCACAGATGCGGTGAGTTTGTCAGCCTTACGCGCAGGCCGGAATTTACCCTCAGGAAGCTTCGTGGTACTCATTTCTGTTAGAGGCTTAGTCGATTAGGAAAACTGAAAAATCCAATGGTATCATCAGGAATCGAAACTGCGACCTTCCGGCTTGTAGCATAGAGTCTTAACCAACAACGCTACCGCGTGCTCCCAACTTCGGAATTATTCATCTATGGCTGTACAGCCCTTTGTTGGACATTGGCCGCTTTATCAGTTTCGTAATTCTATGCACAGACGTTAGGATTCCTTGGACGATGGATCAGCTGGTCGCAAGGCCGCTACCTACACACAAAACACTAACACAGAATAAACGCTCACAGACATCCATGCCTTGAGTGGGATTTGAATCCACTTGAATCCCTTCTATCAGTACTAAGCAAAGGCTCTGTAAGGAAAAGTCACTGCTGCAACAAAAAGTCCAAGTCACATTGTGACTGACTGTCAGTAAGTCTTGGATGACCAGATACTTATTACTGTTTGACAGTTACGGCTTTGTTTTTGTGGGGCACCACGTCTGACGAGAGGGATGGGTCTGTCTTTTATATATGCTGCTGGCCCTTGCCAGCGCTGTGTTTGTCGCGCCCGAGTCCCTTGGGATTCGCCACCATATTGAGACTTCCCTTTTGGTCACCGCCTATGACTACTTCGGCAACGAATACACATGCAAAAATAAAACTGTTGGACGCGTCGTTTTCTTTGCGGAACCTGTCGTATCAAAGTAAAGTAGGTGATTAGTTCTTCCCAGAACTTCTTGAAATTTTCTAATGGTTTATATTTGTTACATGGAGTTTATTACGTGTCGAAATGTTACCTTTGATCTCTGTTACTGTTATGGTGAAATCAAGAAGGAACAATAATAATTTTAAGGAACAATATACGCAAGTCACCTAATTATTGTGTATTATTTCATAGTTCTGCAGCAGAACTATGAAATAATACACAAGAACTTCTGCTTACCCTATAAATAATTCTAAACAAGATTATTGGTAGAATTGTATCCATTATATATATATCGGTTGTTCAGGAGTCTTCTCAGTAATTTGGCATTATTTTTATTGCTAAAGTTAAACAGACCATCCTTAGGCTATGCCTCTCGCCACAGTACTTTTCGGAAATTAGCTCTATTTCCGTTTTAAGGTAAATAAAACCTTATGTTGAGTCTGCAAGCAGCAGTGCTCTCAAACAGTGGAGCCAACAGAACAAACATAGCGCGAATGGGTGTTTGATTATGGCTGTGTACATACATCTCGGGCTTTCCATTGATGCTTTTGCCTGAGTGACTCAACACTGAAAACAGAGTGAAGATAGATTCATTTAGAGTTGCGTTATAAATACAAGCAAAAACTTCCCTTCTACTGGAAATCAGCTGTTTCATTTTCATTACGCAACAACGAAGTTTCATTGTTGTAGAGAAACTCATCATAAAGCACCTCACTACGCCGTGTTTATAAAATGATTTCTTTGAAAACCCCTGCGGGGTACTTCCATGTTACACGCTCGCTCTAACAATACTTCATCTCATACGTAATATTCGCTAGAAAGTGCTTCGAGTGGAATGTTGGCGGATATTACAAAGAACGAGAAAAATGAAAATTGTGTAAATCCCATTGTTCAATAAAGCACCGTCCAAGCGCTCAGAATACACACAGCATATCACCAGTAGCTCTGCGTGTGTTAGAACACATCTACAGTACACTGTGTTACTGACATTGGCATGGCATTCAGAAAGTAACGGTTTGTATCCAACGCGAAGCAGTAATCCTTCTTCCTTTCCAGACAACTTTGTGAATAACGCTTTGAAACACGCTACGACCACTTCCCTCCAAAGTTTTATATTTCCCATTCGCCTTTTCTATAGACACGGTATTTAATTCTCCAATTCCATAAAATCGGAGAATCATTTGACCTAGTGAATAACAACCAAAAGCTACACATGGACTCTATATCAGATAGATAACAGTTTCTTAACTTGTATGTCTGCCATGGCTGTAAACAGTAATTTAATTGCATTATTTTTTTTTCAAAATACCCAGTGTAATTGGTTGACTCACTATGCTACAAGCCGAAAGGTCACGGGTTCGATACCCCATAAGGTCATTCCATTTTTCAATTCATCTAATCCTTCCAGCCGCCCTATATCCCTGGGGTTGACTTAGTCTCTAACAGAAATGAGTACCAGGAATCTTCCTGAGAGTAAAGGGCGGCCAGCACGTAAGGCTGACCTCACTGCCACCTGTGAGCCGATTGTCTAGACAAAATGGGAGCCTCGACGTCTCACGGCCCGTTACATGGATAGCTTTACCTTATCATTAAATTCATGGGTTCTTATACGAAGTTTTGATAGTTATTGCGCGGGTTTCTCTGCGCACAAGTGTTCACGTGCCTGTAATGGAGCCTAGCATGCAGTTCTCACAGATCGGCCCCCAGTCCATCACCTTCTTGCACCACTTTCTCTACTGTTACTCTTCCACTGAACTAGCAATTCTGCACAACAAGAAGTCGAACCTGCCCAGTGGGCAAATATCCCAGATACTGCGTAGTACAATGCACTAGCGCTTAGTTTGATGGCTGTGATATGTCGAACTCAAGGACACAGTTTCCTGCAAATGACCGGCCGAACGTCGTCCGCCACGCTGTTGCATTACATTCTGAAAGGACAGATTGGCCGCCAGTACTTTCGGAACACATATAATGTGCAATATTCCACGACTCTACAGCAATACCTCTGTAGTACCATTTGTCATTTCCGTGTTACAAGTTTACATGGCTTCCATGCTGGACTTAAGCTCGGTACAATAATATGATATGACCCCCAGGAGGAAGTTCTTCATGTCATCCTTTATATAAGTCAATTTAAAATTATTACAGAGGACAGACTTTCGGGTACACGGAAATGATACTCTCATCTGACGCCGTCTAGTCCGAGAAATCATTAACTTTTCAGATGAAGTCCCTGTCATCAACTTCAAGGTTAGAACAGTCACTACTCTGCGCTGAAGGTGGAGGCAAAACGTTCTACCGGAAAGTGGGTGACGAAACAAACTACCAGACTATACAACCCTCACCTCATCACTGACATTTCACACAACGCCACAAGGTCAGCTTCTCTAGCAGTCTACAAAGTTAGTCTATTTGTCAGGTGGTTGGAGAGCAGACAGCTTCCTGTGAGGCTCTGTTCTGAATCCAACAGCACACCGAGAACAACGCGCAGGTCCATCAATCATTCATTTTATTTTGAAGAAAGATTTATGTGTCACGAAACGCTACAGATCCGCTTGCATTTTGAAGTCTGGCGGCTGCCTGATGTGTGAAGCAAATGAATCGATATTGGCAAGCGCCACGCACATCAAGTAAATACGTAATTTGCATTTAAAACCTCTTCTTCTGCCTGTCCCTCTTTGTGCTGCGTTGCTAATTGAAACTTGAGAGGAACCAAGGAACACCGCGCAAGATGGAGACAAGCCGTGTAATCTTGAAGCTTTTAGTATCCCTGCATTCATGTTCCTTTTCAACGTTTTGTTATTGCTCCTTCAGTCGGAATTCACAGAGACCGGTACCCGCGTAACACACGGGTTACTGTGGTATGCGGCCCTCGGGTATGTTACATTTTCGAGTGCTTCTGAAATTATAAAATATTTCATTTCTATTTATTTTATTTTATTCCCACAATTCATATCCTTTTATTCTCAACTTCTAAATTTTTGGTCTTCTTTACTCAGATATCCAATTTGCAATTAATCATAATATTTTTTCTATATTTCTAAGATAAAGTCACATGACAGAGTCGCTACAGACGGGTTTTAAGATTGGTAATTGGATTTACCGCACACTTACAGATCGTAACTACAAGTAAGAATAGCGCTATCGCTAACTGACGTATTATACAACTAACTACAGCACGTACTAAGTCTTCTCAGTCTGCTGTCTTCAACAGTCGTTGCCTGGTAACGGCTTTCGACGGCGCACGTTCCCCTTCCTCTGTGTTCCCGGACAGTCCCCGTGCCTCAACTGCAGCAACTCTCAGCTGCCTTATCCTGTTTATAATATCTCGTCACGGATGGCGTAGAAAACACAGTTCCCTGTTGCTCTTTAATAGCCGTTGCTTACTAACGGCCATTGTCTAGTTATTTGTTTCTCGGCCGTAGCCTAACAACGGATCTACGTACCACGATAATTTTTATAGTACACCTTACTATTTTGTCGTCACCTAATTTATAATTAACAAACCTAGCGCTTCTTAGGCAGCGGTCCGTCCCTATACTTGAAGAGTTCGATCTTGTAGTATGTAACGCCGTGTAGTCCACAGAAAGATAACAGAAATTTCGGTGTAACGTCTCAGCTCCATCTTTTAGGCCTAAGAGCAAGTCAAGCAAAAGACTAACATAAAGCAGAGAGCAGCCGGATTCTACTTGCTAACTTCTTCACGTTGGATTCTTAAGATTATTCTTCGCCCCGAAGATGGAGGAAACATTTTTCTCCGAAAGTATGTTGACATTCAACGGACTATGCAGCGTTATATCACAGAAGATTCCTTTCTTCTTTCGGTACAGTTTAGCGATTTATGTACCAAACATGTCTCTTCTTGTCACAGGAGACATCTTCCTGCCTCTGCTTATCCTCTCTTTTGTCTGATTTTCCTTATTCGTCTCCACCGTAATATACGTCTGGCTTATTGCTTCTCTACTCGCAAACAGTGTTTCTCCCTACCCCATATATATCGCTCATACCGCGATGAAGCACTAATCATCTCTCTTCATATATTTAGAAGCCATTTTGTCTTTTATTATCATTAAAGGAAACCCCATTTCATCTTCAGTATAACTCATGTTTATATGTAATAAGTGCTCATGTTACATGCACCCCAACACAATGCCCACCTGTCATATAATACGGTTATCAATTTGCCATATGTATGCAAAATGTATTGTCACGTGCATGGAGGTACGCGTGAAGAAAATTATGGGTTTTAGGTCGTATTATTGGATTTGTTGGTACTTCGGTTACAATATCTCTTAATTACAATCAATTGAGCGCTCTGGCCGATTTGCATTTTATGATTCATTGTTACACACACACACTCGGATACTCGGTTTCCGCTAGTCGTCTCCTGGTAACGGAATTAAAACAGTCTCACTGTGACTAAATCTTCTAATCACGCGTCAAGTCTTCACAGACCGACTTCTAACTCTTCTCCAACTACGAACTTCCCGTGGCAACTGAACTGATTCCCCTTTCACACATTCTCCTACCTTAGTTTCCGGTCACAGTGTTTGTGTGTTCTAAAGGGGCCCACACACGTACGAGTCTGGCTCGCGAGTCCAACTCGGCTCGGGTTCCAATGAGCCAAACTCGTCCGTGTGAGGGTCGTAATGTTGGGAGTCAGCTGATGAGTTTGTGGTGAAATTAATCCGAGCCTGGCTCCCTAGTCAATCTCGTCGAGCCGGACTCGCGAGACAGACTCGTACGTATATGGGCCCCTTAAAGCCTGAACTGTCTTCGCTCACTAGAACACTGGGATTGTGTGTTCGAATCCCACCCGATGCATGGATGTCTCTATGCGTTTATTCTATGTTTGTGTTTTGTGTGTAGGTAGCGGCCTTGCAACGGGCAAGTTCGAACCGAGTGCCTCTCGAACACAAGTCTAGACCGTTGCAGTTACACCAGCATTTTCGACGCGAAATAATGTATGAAAGTTGTCATCACATTGCTGTCTTCCACTGTGTCCCAAAAAGATAACATTTTAAATGCTTTAACAAACATCCTAAACTTTGTCATTACGATGTGCTGCTGTACTTAAACTCGGCATTTACCATTGCAATCCAATGAAAATGTATTACACACCGCGAGAGACAGTTACTGCAGACTTTTCACTGCTGTTCAAGTATTTATACATTCCATTTGTGTGGAGACAGAGAGTCTAATTCAGTGCTGAAGTTACCGACTTCCGGCCAGGAAGTATATGGTTTGAACCTCGATAAGAGCACAGACAGTCCTGTTTAAGGGTTTCACTATTACGTAGTAATTGCAGTACTTTAAAACCGAATACCGGTATGCTCATTTCGTTTTCAATGAAATTAACAGCGCTTTCTCAAATGCCTTGTTAGCGTAGCATTGAGAAGACAAGATGGTTGTTAGAAATAAATTCAAAAGGTGTACGGGGAAAAGATCTCTTTCGATGCAACTCGCTTTTCAGATTTACCCCACAAGATTTGTTGATCCCCACGTGGCTGGTTTCCGATCCGAGAACCTAATGGCACGACCTAGAATACGAAGCATGAATATTAACTAGCCAACAGCAAAGTTAGTTACAGTGCAGTAAAATAGGTCACAGGCGCTTCGTTCCTCATCCTTCCATCTTAGTCGTGTTCGAGCTTCTTGCTTTTCGACTCAGCATTTGATAACACGTGCAGTTAATACACGTCCATAGCCGATAGCAGTGGCTCCGCAGTCAGAGGTATGCCGCTCCAACACTGGGGTCGTGGGCTCGAATTCCACACAAGGCATGGAGGTCTGCGTGCGTTTATTCTCAGTCTGTGTTGTTCTGTGTGTAGGTAGAAGCCTTGCGACGAGCTGATCCCCCATCCAATGAGTCCTACCGATTGTGTATAGATTAAGAAACTGAAAAAGCGACCCAGGCCCACAAGGACTGTAGAGCCGTAGAGATGGAATTTAAATAACCAAAAAGCCAATCATTAACACCATAAACCTCGTTTCTGATGATCAGTAAGACATTGAGTTCAGTGGCCTGAACATGTCTTGGATTTGAAGTATGAACAGTGCTGTCTTCTGGGAGATGAGTTTCTACCAGACTACACAGCGTCATATCCCAAAAGACAGCACTGTTCAGCCTCCCTACTGTGTTGTGTGTTGACAGCAAGCAGGAGGCCAGAGAAACTTTGAGTCGTTCATTTTTTTTTAGTTGTCCTTTTGGCTAATGAATTAGATCTGCAAGGAGTCCCAAAACCAGGGTTCCTACAAACCATTGGCAGGATAAGGCTAGACAGAGGGAACCAGAGAATTTACTTACGGTCGTGCTTCGAATTCATCATCATCATCATCATCATCATCATTATTGGCAAAAAAGCCCCTTTTAAGCGATAGCTTTCCTCAGAAGATCTTGTCAAATTGCATTCTCTTTCCACTCTTTGGGGTTTCGCAACGGCAATTGTTTCACAGAGCAAGGCCGTCAGCGTGCAGGACCAGGCCACTAGGAACAGAGTGGTCTAGTATATCCTCAGGCACTGGGTTCCATTTGCGCCGCATTCTACGGCTCGCAGGGCTCGTTGGAGGTATTCTAACTGGCCTCCACACGAATACACACTTTGAATTTGTTCTTGTAAATTTGACTAGACCAGAAATATCGCCATATGGAACAGACATGTGGTAGGGATTTGGAAAGAGAGATGGGGGAAAATAAATAAATGGCTAATGCAAAAGGTATTGTCTGCGACGTTACCCTGTTGAGGCTTATATATTGTGACACATTGCTAGGCAACGGTTAACTAAATACTGTGACGTGGACGGCGCAATGCTCGGTAAATACCCTCCTCCATCGGTGACGTAACAGCTTCTGAGAGACTGCCGCTGCTACGGTAACAGACCAGTCAACACTCCGTCCCCCTCCCCCAATGTGATTAACAGCACATCCCATAGTGACGTAATAGGGGACACCGCGGTTACTACACAGCAATAAACAACGCTCGGTAGCGTTCCCCAACAAAGCCTGTAAACATGACGTTACTCAACAGTGGTAGCTATCACATAACTGTTTTCTGTGTTGTCAGTGCGGAAGCTACATAACAGGAGTATTCGTCAGAGTAACCAGTCAGTTGCAGTCTAGCATTCGCCGGAGTGAATGGAAACAGGATAAGTATTTCTGATACTGCCGATGGAGGTAGTTGTGAGATTGTAAGAGCGAATGTTCAATAAATTCGCTAGGCCCAGAACGGGGTGAAGTTATTTACCGCGTGGCACAAACCCAACACGTGACAATACGTTCCCGAGCGTTACGCCGTCAACGAGAATTGACGTCCGTTGATGGACAACGGGCTTTTTTACCACGGTATTACAGGCGTATACGGCACAACGCAGACATAAGTAGCAGTACTGGAACCCTTGAAGGCGGTGATTTCTATTCGGTTCTCCCGAAATTATACAAATAGAGGAATTTGCAACACACGGCAATGAGTCAGTCGCAGACAAGTAATCAGAGAACTGGTGAGCCGCAGGAATTAATTAATTAACTAGCCAACTACAGTGGAAAGGGCGACGCTCATAGCCCAGAACGAAACGGAACGAGCCTGGGCAGTCACCGATTGTGAGCTCTTACAGGTGAATGTAACAGTGTAATTGTAACAGCAGTGCCAATGCATCCAATCCGAAACCCATTACTATTCGTCACGTGTAACTCCTGCATATGACAATGCTGTTAATTCCCCTGTGCGGGATGAGGGATTGATTCTGAATACTGAAACAGTCTTTTGGGGGAGGGTTGATCTATATTGTGTCTGTGAAGTTATCATATGATATAAACTGTTTCCAAACCAGTGGCTTGCAATGTATGTCCTCAGATTATACTTCACGTCTGTACGTTTTCTTTCTGTGTTGTTTCCTTCTTCATGGCGACTATGAACTTAATGTTATAACGTAAATGTCTTTCCTCGCTTCCTCTTTTTGTGGTGTTTAATGGTGTAAACATTCCAGTAGTGCGGTAGATGTTAAGGGCGTTATGCATTCTCTCGTTGCATCTCCCAGAAATCGAGAAGAGGAACTTCTTTGTACGGTCTTTGTAACTCAGAGGCGACCCGCCGGAAAGTTTGTTTATTTTAGACTTTAATGCTACGTGAAGGGGACAGATTTGTGCTGTGAATGATAACGCTTAGACCTGCGAACAATACGAATAATTTTATTTTGGAAGTAGTGAGACATTTCCCGCATAAACCATCACTCCTTACGGATCCGTGAATTTGAAAACCTTCAGTGACATCTGTACTTGAGATCTAGCAATGTGAGAATCGGTGGCACAGAAGTTATTTGTCTAAAATGGCGATATTGATCAGTTGAGACTGTCTACTTTATCCCATAACAGAAAAAGAAGCAACTGAAAGCATGTTGTTCGCGAAATCTAAACATAATCAAATATATTTACAATCTGATAATATTTCTTTCGTTTTCGAGAGTTCTGAGTGTGAGGGAGAGAGCTTCATTCCTATTTCGTTAAACTTTTTTTTCCCCCTTGGCACTACAGCCCCAGTGGGCCTAGGCCTACCTTCATGAACTTCTCCATTCACTTCGGTTTTTTTCTCGATCTTGCACATTCGGTAGGACTCCTTGGGCGGGTGATCAGCTCGTCGCAAGGCCTCTAAATGTACACAAACACAGAAAAACGCACACACACAAACTAAACATCCACGTCCTGAGTGGGATTCGAACCCACGATCCCGGTTTCTAAGCGAGCGAAGACAGTACATGCCTTAGACCGCTCGGCTACCATGGCCGGCTTCGTTAAACTTAGTAAACTTTATTCATTCGTTTACCATGATATAGCTCTAAAAGAATTCTTCGGTGTGCATGAAGGTAAATACTCATACACAATTAAAAAATACTTGATTATAAGTGTTAAGAAATAATCACACATTAAAGGGAGTTACAATGTACATATTAAAAATACTATATCATATAATAATCATGTTGTGTTTCCCACCGATACAGTCCATATACAGAATATTTACGCACAACCTAACCTTCACAGATGCACGCTCCCCGATATAATATCATATAAGCAAGAACTGCAATGAAGTCTAACAACGTTAAAATAGGACAAGAGACTGCAGTACAACACGGCACAAAAACTGAATTGCAATCAATTCAACAATTTACATCCAACGATCATATTTAATACATTCTAATTAATGTCATAACGCCCAGCGCTCACCAGTGCAGGATCAGACCCAAAAGAACTCCAATAAAATGCCACAGACACTATGGCACCGCACAAAAACTGCAGCGCGCACAATTCAACCATTATATATTCGTCGGTAATAATTAAGGCAATTTAACTAACAAGAAACGTCTATTGACTGGAGGTAAACCGCCAGTTGTAAAGTAAGCCCGACTGTGAAGAATAGTTGAGTTGGAAGGGAACCGCCCTTCAGAGGAGGACTTGAGTCCGGAGGCAGAGGAATAGCTTTGTTAGAATCCATGATTTATGCTAACCGTCTTACAGTGCATACATTTTTTCACCTTACTCTTCTCCTTTGCAAAAGAGAAGAGTAAGGTGAAGAAATGTATGCACTGTAAGACGGTTACATGAGTCAGTGCAACAGGACGCTAAAATATAACATTGTTAGAATCCGTTACCAGGAACCGCCTAGTAACAGCCTAAGAACATTAATCATTGTGCTCTAGTAAGATGTAAAGTGTGGAAATTAGCGATGGTGCTATAATTAAATGTAATTACAAGTTGTGTGTTAAATGGTCAGTAAATCCAATTCAAACCCCCGTTTGTAGTCACACATACACGTGACAGTAGGTCTGCAGTTATTATTGCTGCAATTCACTACATGCCATGTCCTCAGACCACAATTATTAGAAAATAAATTGTTGTTTTCCTCGCATGCGTTATGAATGTAGGATCCACGTTAAACCTGTTACAGCAGTAACATTGTACTGGGCTTGCATTCCGGAGGTGCTCTCTTCGAACCTCGCCCGAGGAACCTGCTGTCCGGACTGAGGGTTTTCGCGGTATTCTCAGTCCCTCGATTACGACTCATCCTGTTGCTTAGGCAACCTTTCCAATTCATTATTGACGTCATCCTGACGGCTGTCGCTGTATGTTCTGAGATACTGAGAGTGTTCTAACAGATACCACAGTACTGCCCACCAGATAATGAAAGCCATGCTAATTGCAAGTGAGGGAAGATTGATACTGTTTACATCTGCCACTTTAACAGTGCTACCAACATCAGTTTTGAGGTAAACTAAAATTGCCTTTAGACTGTGGCCTTAATTTTTATGTGATGACACAGGCCTACAGTTTCTTTTGTCTAAAAGACAGCTTCTTGTACACTGTGTAAGATTTGAGGCTTTCACGGCGGTGACTATGACGAAAGCAGTCTTCTGGGATTTGGCACCGTGAATATGTGGTGTTAACCGACGTTTCGGAGGAACGTATAGCCTCCATCTTCAGGGTAGAAGAAAAATATAAGAAACCTGCAAGCGAAGAGACCGTGAGAACCGGTAAAAGCAGACTGTGTTGGAATACCGGTTCTCACGGTCTCTTCGCTTGCAGGTTTCTTATATTTTTCTTCTACCCTGAAGATGGAGGCTATACGTTCCTCCGAAACGTCGGTTAACACCACATATTCACGGTGCCAAATCCCAGAAGACTGCTTGCTTCTTGTACACTGTTGTTAATCTCATAGGAAATATATCACAAGAAGGACAGTTCAAAGTGAGCAAAGGTTGATATTTTTTCCATCCGCCACTTTATCAGTGTTACCAACATCAGTTTTGAGGTAAACTAAAATTAACTTTAGACTGTGGATTTGACATAGGCCTACTACAGTTTGTTTTGTCGAAACGCTAGCTTCGTGTACACTGTTGTTGATCTCATAGGAAAGGTGTCACAAAAGAGACAGTTGATTTAAGTGAGACGTCTCCAAGTGTGAGGGTGGGGAGTGTTGCAGCCTGTCAGATCCAAAAGATATTAATGAAACATATTGGCTTCTGACTCGTAGTGACGTGGCTTTGTATTACTTTGGAGGGGGTACAAATTACCAGGATGGTTACGAGGTCTAAATTTGTAAACTGGAAGGCTGCAACAACAAAATTGGTAATAAATTCTAATATACGAACTTATTATCATATTAAAAGTAATATAAATCGTTTGCTGGCCAACAATCTGAAGCCAGCAATTCGCAACAAAAGCAGAGGCCTATTGTCGAAGAAAGTGTTGCTGTTGCATGACAGTGCACGCCCACACACACACACTCACACAAGGACGGCCAGACCGTTGAAACCATTAACCATTTGTGTTTCGAGGTGCTGGAACACCCTGCCTACAGCCCACATCTCGCCCCTTCCGACTATCATTTCTTTGGACCGCTCAAAGTGCTTTACGAAGTCGTCGATTTTCTACGGACAAAGAAGTGGTGCATAAACGGTTGCGCGACCAATTGGAAACCTTCTTCTTGGAGGGAATACGCAAGCTTGTGGACGGCTGGAACAAGTGCATCAAAAGGGAGGAGACTACGTAGAAAAGTGAAGTACTTGTTCAATCCCTACATTTGTGTATATAAATTGGAAAAACAAGAGTACGGATAATATTTTACTTCCTTACGTATATCGTCCTGTTTCTGTTTAAAACAGAACTTTCCAGAGACTGCGTTCTGTCTCCGTGTTCTGGTTGAACCTACTCGGTTGGGCCCAATCGATGGAGCTAGTCCCTATCTCCAGAATAAATAGTGACTCCACAATATGCAAATATGAAGAAACTCGGTACTGAATTCTGTTACCTTTCAACTTTTCAGTGCATATTATTCAAATTCCGGCATTGAATAGCATAACCTGATATTCCACAGTATTTTCATGAGAGCGCACCCTCGTGTTCTGAGAATTATTCAAATCTGATCGGTGCTCCACGTTAGGCAGTTATACACTCTAGTGTCATGCAGTGTTCTGGGTGCGTTCGCAACATTAGTGACTGCTAGATATTTTCGTCTGTCATGGCGAGTCATTACAGTTTTTATTTAGACATGAAAAGTTACATACAAACATATTCATCTGAGAGAAAGAATATTTCAGAAAAGAGCTTGAATGAAAATAGAGTTTGTCTTATATGCCCCCTATTTTACCTGTAGTTTAGTATACATGTGCGACATGGTCTCTGACATTAAGGGAGGAACATAGACTGAGTTTGTTTGAGAACAAAGTACTACTACTACTACTACTACTACTACTACTTTTATCTACACTGCGCGGTGTCTGGAATTGGCCTTGTGGCTGTTGGCTCAGCACATAAATAATAAAGAATTGAAATTAATTCTTGTTATTACCAATATTATTACATAAACTGCCTTATTCTGTATTTTGTTTGTGTTTTATTTTTCTTTCTACGTACTCGTGCTAACTTTGTGATTGTCCTGTGGGCTGTTTTATTTGAACTTCAGTAAACAAGAATTGAATTGAATTACTGCTGCTATTGCTACTGTGCCGGTCACGGTAGCCGAGCGGTCTAAGGCATGTACTGTCTTCGCTCGCTCGGAAGCCGGGATCGTGGGTTCGAATCCCACTCAGGGCATGGATGTTTAGTTTGTGTGTGTGATTTTCTGTGTTTGTGTAAAGGTAGAGGCCTTGCGACGAGTTGATCACCTGCCAAAGGAATCCTACCAAATGTGTGAGATCAAGAAAACCGAAGTGAACGGAGAAGTTTATGGAGGTAGGCCTAAGCCCACTGGGGCTGTAGTGCCAAGGAAAAAAATTGCTACTGTCACTATTACTAGATAAACTGCATTGTTTTGTACTTAGTTTGGAATTGTTTTGTTCTTGCTTCGTTCACACTCATGCTAATTTTGTAATTGGCTTCTGGGCTATTACGTTTGTTAGTAAATAAATAAGAATTTAAATTAATTGCTATCTGTTGAGGTACGTAGAGAGTGATGCAGTATAACGCAAAAATTTTCCGCTACTAATATTGTTGGTCATTCGATTGATGGCGTAAAAATCTATTTTCCAAATTGTTCTGCAAAGAGGCGCCAAGTAATGTCCATGAACTCCACGAAATTAAGCAGTGAGGGACTAGCTGTTGTAGAAGACAGACGGAGAGACAAGTACCAGTTTATCCGCAAAACAATAAATCCAGCCTAATTAGAATCTGCATAAAATATTTTACGAACCATCAAACCATAAAGTAGTTAGTCAGTTGCTACAGAGTCTAAAGCCATTGAAAACAGGCTCCACACCACATCACCTGCCAGAGTCGTAATGTCAGGGTACATTATCCCTGCAGTCAGCCCGGTTTAATGGAATGACTCTATATTTAGCTCAACCCACCGCATACACAAATGACAAATGAAGGCCCATAATTCAAGTTGACCCCTACGCAACCTCGTGACGAGGACATGAATACAACGAGACTAATAGTAACATTTTGATGGTAACGTCCAAATCACAGGAGCAATACTAAAACGTCTCCCAACCAGTTTTCCCTTAGAACTCAAATTGTATACAATCCTTTGCACAACAGATACATAACTTGGCGTTTCATTTCTGTGGGAACTCGGGTAGAAAGGACGACTTTTATTATGCAGCACCAGCAAATCAGTAATGCATGAAATGTGTTCCCTTCCTCGAACACTCGGATCATGATTTCGAATCTACTCAAGGGATGGAGGTCTGAGATTATGTTATGTTTATGTAGTGTGTAGGTAACGACATTGCGACAGGCTTATTCCCCGTCCAAGGAGTCCCCCCGACTGTGTAAGTTTGAGAAACTGAAGTGAAATGAAGCGTTTCACGGATTCCCTATGCTTCGAGTGGGAGCATCAGGAATAAAGATTAAGTATATACCGAGATATATAGACAGACGGACGAATGGATTGATGGATGGACAGATTTTTTCTCTAATAATAGTTTTATTTAGCAATGGGATAAGTATTTTAACAATGAGAATGCTTTTTAAGCAGCAGGATAAATAATTTAACAACAGGATAAGTATTTTAATACTTACTTGCTCATGGAGCTGAGCCCTTCTTGAGGAGCCACCAATTCTGCAGCTACTCAAGAATTTCCCAGCATTTTATGGAACCCGAAGATTCATCACCGTGTTCTCAAGAGCCCTCCACTGGTCCCTATCCTGAGCCACATATATCCAATCCATACCATCCCATCCTATCTCTCTAAGATCCATTCTAATATTGTCCACCCACCTACGCCTTGGTCTTCCCTGTGGTCTCTTTCCTTCTGGCTTTCCCACCAATAGCCTACGCGTTCCTCGTCTCCACCATTCGTGCTACATGTCCTGCCCACCTCATCCTCCTTGACTTGATCATTCTAATTATACTTGGAGAAGAGTACAAGTTATGAAGCTCCTCATTATATAGTTTTCTCCAACCTCCTGTCACTTCATCCCTCTTCGGTCCAAATATTCTCCTCAACACCCTGTTCTCAAACACCCTCAGTCTATGTTCCTCCCTTAATGTCAGAGACCAAGTTTCACACCCATACAGAACCACAGGCAAAATTATAGTTTTGTATATCCTAATTTTTATGTTTTTGGACAACAGACGAGAAGACAAAACGTTCTGGACTGAATGGTAGCAAGCATTACCCGAGTTCAATCGCCTCTTAATTTCCTCTTGAATCAGGTTTCGATCTATTATCGTTGCTCCCAAATATCTGCACTGTGCCACATTTTCAAAATATCTGTTTCCTATCTTCATGTCATGATATTGCCTTGCATTTTGATGACGAGACAGACCCCTCACTTCGGCTCCGCTGGGCACGTCACCGCTGGAGGGGGGGGGCGTCCTCCATAGCGCAACACGTCACACTATACTTAGTTTTCTCTCTGTTTACTTCTAGACCAACCTCTTTACTT
>NW_019720560.1:509287-535359 GCF_002891405.2 Cryptotermes secundus
CAGAATATTGTACAGTACTTCCCTCCTAACTGAATCTTGGGCTTTCTTGAAGTCTATGAATAGCTGATGTACTGTCGCATCGTACTCCCATTTTTTCTCCAATATCTGACGAATGCAAAAGATCTGACGTGTAGTTGATGTTACGTCGAAACCCACACTGATGATCCCCACTAATTTCATCTATATATGGACTTATCCTTGAGACAAGAATATTGGACAAAATCTTATATGAAGTTGATAGCAGTGATATCCCCCGTTAATTACTACAGTCAGTTCTATCACCCTTCTAGTGAACTGGTACAATAATAGACTCCTTCCACTGATCAGGCAATTTTTCCTTATGCCAAATAGAATTAATTAGATTGTGGATCTTAGAACGTAATATTTCGCCTCCTACTTGAATAATTTCTGCCTGAATTTGATCACTACCTGGCGATTTATACCGTTTCAATTTTGCAATAGCACTTTCAAACTCAAAAGGGCTAGGATCAGGTACTAACGGCTCAGCTGTATGGATTTCTGTCTGCCTAACATCACTGACCCTATGCACATTCAATAACTGAGAGAAGCAGTTCCTCCACCTATTAAAAATATTGTGGGAATCTGCAAGCAGATCACCATTCTCATCCCTCACTAAGTTAGTGCTAGGCTGGTAACACCTCTTAAAACCATTTATTCCTCTATACAGGTCTCTAATATTCTTGTTCTTACTGTTCATTGCAAGCTCATCAAGTTTGTCTTTCAGATATTCCCTCTTTTTTTCCCCGAAATGCCTGCTGGTTTCACGTCTTATATTGTTCAGATTATCTCCATTTAACTAAGTATTTTAATGGTAAAAAAAATTATTTAATTATATTCTGCATCCTAGTAGACTGTTAGTATTCATGGTGAGGACGTGACTGTGGACACTAATTTGTGTGTGCGTGCGTAGTTACGCGCTATATCAAATAGACCAATGTAGACGAATACATTCGATGATGAATCCAAAACCAGTCTCTGGTCACCCTGAACTCATGACAATATATAAAACCATATTTATTTCATATATTTAATTTTGGAACATGAATGTAACATTGTAATTATGCTTCTTCAGCTACAACAAACATGTTTATAACGGATTGGTGTTGTACAAGATTGGCTCTCTCTCTCAAAGTATCTCTGTTCTGTCTTGATTAATACAAGATTTTAGTATGTTAGATTTGAGGCTTTCACGGCGGTGACTATGAAGAAAGCAGTCTTCTGGGCTTTGGCGCCGTGTATATGTGGTGTTAACCGACGTTTCGGAGGAACGTATCGCCCCCATCTTCAGGGTTGAAGAAAAAGTATAGGTAAATCTGCAAGCGACAACACCGTGAGACACGGTAANTGCGACCTGCCATAAGATAAAGTTTCGTATTAATGAACTTCGTTTCATTTTGTCTCATCAATAGAAAAATAATATTCAGACTGAACATTCAAATTATTTTCTGCTATATCAATCGTGGGTTCGTGAAATTATCAGTGAAACTACAGAACATTAAAACATTAGTACGAGATTGTGCTTTGGCAATGTGTCATTATGAATTGTTTACTGACACACAGCTAAGTCCACAAATGTCTGAAAGACTGAGTAGGCAGTACTATCTTTGTAACTATTGCGGACTGAAGCACTGGTTTGAGTCTAAGCAGCAATAGCAGTAAGAGTTGACTTTGTGCTTAGCTCAGCATCACGCTATGACGCTATGTAGATGTGTAGGTATAGCTCCAGGCATTCTTATTCTCGGTCCTGGATGGGGATTAGTAATTTTCTTAACGCCCTCTTCACTTCACCGGCGGGATAAAGGCCCCGACAACCATTTTGTATGGAGCTATGTAGACCCCAGGGCTGTTCTAAACAATTTCGTAAACAATATCTTACTCCTGTCGGGTATACATTATTCAGAGCCTGTCCCAGTTGTGACGACTGAGATGTCCAATTTCTAGCAGAAGAAGATAATTTGTCATTGTGAGCTTCCGGTTTACGACAACGTGTATGGAGCTGGAGGCAAAGTGTCCCTCCGCAAACAGAGCAGTGTCGCTGTGCACAAGCGAGAACTCCCACGGCGGTGGAAACTGAATATCAAGAAGATATTTTATTTTCAAAGGCTTTGGCTGAAGGAATGAAATGTTAGGTGAGTGAGGGCACAGTTTTGTCGTCTGTCTGTGATGTCACAGCGCCGTTACAGTATAAATCAAGAGGACTTTCAGAGCTTGCCACACGTCGCAGAGAAGGCCCCCAGCATAAGGTGACTCAAGCGGTGAGCCTGCGAGTTTCTTGTGCCTCCCTTTTCTCAGTTGAAATTCCGACACACAAGAAAGTAGGAACACCTGTTTGTGTCACGTGACCAGTAGAGTCTACTTTCAATTGGGAGATTGAATTCTCAGCCACACGGCCTCAGTGAGCAGACAAGTTGGTTTCAGCAGGAACGTTTGTCCGCTTCGAATATCAGCAGAGATAGCGATTAGTTTGACTGAAGTATTTTATGTTTTTCCTCAGTTCCTCCAGGTATATACCGGGATTGTACCCTGAACCAGTTCATGAATGTTCAATTGCTCATTCTCTGTATCTCATTCACTCCTGTGTTAACATTCTATGCCACGTTGTCAACTACTGAGAACGTCGGTGAATGTAACAAATGAATAAGATGCTGTGTTCAGATGTTTCCAACAAAAGCACTCATTTCCGCAATGATCTCTCTTCTTACTCTCACTCCTCTAGTGTAATTGATGTTCTTCTCTTGCATAAATTTTCTGTTCGTAGAGAAACGTAAAATGCAGAAACACTAAATCTTACTGTTGACTCTTATTGTTTTTCCTTTTGGGTTTTATTTTTCCATCCTGAAAATGGAGGCAATGTATTCCTCCGAAACATCGGTAAACTTCTACCAGTTCTATCTATCTATCTATCTATCTACTTCTATCTTAACTCTCAGTATATTTTTGGTTTCTTTACAATAAATTTCTCAATGATTGATATTAGCTATTTCTAAGGGGTCCAATTCAGTAGGTGTCTTCCTCTCTCACCTGAAGACGGAAACAGGTCCAGTTTCCGAAACGTCATGTCCTCTTGTTACCTAGAATTCCGGATGATGGAAAAAGTCTGAAAAAAAACAGTAATTCTGAGTGTCATCCACCATCGTCAGAACCCTTTAGAATCTAGATTCCTGGTGTGTTGCTAGCATCTTCAGAGAGGACTGGCATATTGGAGAACAGAGGAGAAAAACGTCCCTATCGGCAGCTCTGCATATATACGAGTATATATTATCTTCAAGTTTAATTTTAAATTTATCAAAACAGATGGGCTTCTAATGTATACTGTAAGGCGACTTTGCATCATGACCACTGCGACAACTGCCCGAATGCTCCCAATTTCAATAAAGTTGCTGAATTAGTGGTGGAACATTGTACGATTTGCTGTGATTGCTACTTACCACGTCCCGTGAAGCTACCCATTGAGGAAAATCTCTGTCACTACCCTGAGGTGCTCCATATCAAACCCACATATTACGTAATTGACGGCGTGCTCGCTACAGCCCAGATAGCAAGTACGGGTCTACTGTACGTGTTGCTTAATCACAGTTCAGTCACATCGGTAACCGTTTCGCGTGTCAAGGACGTTCGCAGTGCTTGCTTATTGCGATTCTTGTGTGAGGGGTCGGAGGAGGGAACGGCTTTTGGAGCTGTGAATAAAATGTGTACGTGCGGGGTGATTACGCAGGAAAAGGAGATGGTATCACCACAGCGTGCTCTGCAACATTTTAGAAGATTATTGCTTGTACTTACGGGTCTGCTAGAGTGTCCTTGAAGAGGTATATAACCTCATAAACCAACACGTGTTTCGATAGTGCATACAGACATTAAACTGTAACAAGGCTATATTATGTTGTTTATGTTACGATGCTGTTTATGACTAGACTACACAGGAATGGTATAATGATTGATGAACTGGAAAGAATTTTGGGGAAAAATGTTATGACATAACAGAGGTACTGTCCAGCCATTTTCGTGCAGGGAAAAGGACAATTTTGAAAAACTCAGTCACAATAACCGATGTCCTGTTCTGAAATGGGTACGTTTGAATTTCAAGTCTCAGATTACGGCCTCTTGAACCTGCTAGATATAACAGGGCGATAAAGAACCGGGGAAAGCCGTGAAGTTCTTTTATAATACGACGCTTTCTAATCGGATATCGAGGTTCAGCTCCGCACTGTTTTTCAGGCAAGGTTTAGGCCTATTTGATATGCATTGCCCCTCTGCAGTTGGCTTTAATGCTGTCTTCAGCCGACTGGCACATGTTTGATAGTGTAGTGCAGCAGTGTCAAACATGCGGCCCCCATAGCCACAAAGTGCGGCCCCTCAACTTTTAGAGCTAATTGATATTAAAAGCAATATTAAAATTTTAGAAGAAATATTTTTTGTAAAGACAATTTTCCAACAGACCAGAAGACAAGAAGTCTCACGCAGACATAAATTAGCAGGCTGCAGGAAATTCGATGTTTTTATATTTCTAACATAATTTCTTGTGTAATCTCTCCTTTTACATATTGAAAAGTTGTTTGATACTTGTCAAAAATGGCATTTTCTTGCTTTTTAAACTGCAAGATATGTGACTTTAGGTAATTATATTGAAATTATTCCTAAATAATAAATAGAATTTAATTTACTTCTATCAAAATCTAATGTAAATTTCTATTTTGAAATGAGGCCCTGGACTATTATTTATAGGGCTGAGGTGGCCCTCTGTACAAGTTGAGTTTGACATGCCTGGTGTAGTGTTTATATTGTCACGTGTATTAGCGACTGTAGACGGGATTTGTATTGGTGAAGAGATTTATTGAACTCTTACAGATCGTAACTACAAATAACTGTAACACTAACGCTGATTTTCACACTACAAATCACTCAACACTAAGTCTTCTCGGTCTGCTTTCACTAGTCTTTACTCGGTAACAGCTCTCCACGATGGCTATTCCTCTGCAGTGTGTTCACTAGACGTTTCCTGGTAGCGAATCGTAGCAATGGAACTTCTTCCGCTTTTGTTGCCGACTGATGAGCACTCCACACCTGAACCCTCAACTGCCTTATATCGCCAATCGTTTTCAAGATAACTCCTCGTCACGGACCACGCAGAAAACACATTGTTTCATATTAAGGCGTGTTTACTGAAACTTTGCATAGCAACGGTCGCGACACGGACCCCGTACAAAATAGCCTATTATTGAGGCTTGCTTACCTACACGTTTGCAGCCACCTCCTCAAGCTGGTTCCTCGTTGGAGGGGTTTTGTACCCTGAAGATGGAGGCGATACTTCCCTCCGAAACGTCGATTTCACACAGGACCTACACGGTACCACATGGCATTCTTCAAGTGAAAAAATGTTCAGCTGAGTTAAAATACTTCAGTAAGTGTTTCGGCTAGGACCTGGCTAGGAGCGATCACAGCTGTAATGTAACGGAACACTGGGCTGCGATGATCGTGTAGTGGGAGACGGACTGATAGCAATGAAAATTGTAGGAGTAAGTTTTACAAGTAGCACACAATTACAGAAATATTCTGCGAGCAGTGCACAGAAATATCACTAAATTGGCAACACTGATACCGGTACACGTGTACACGCCTGTTCTGGCAGTAACGTCAGGTTGCCCGCGCAGTGCGTAAGAGCAGCCCGCGCAGTCACGTGCCACTAGATCATGCAAATTCAAGGTCAGTAGCAGTGGAGAAGTTGAATGCAGTCATGCCGTCGTATGGGTACAGTGTGTGAGACAGCAGTGTATGTCGTGTAGTCGGTAATAGTTTACCACCGTTTCGGAGAAATGAACTGCCTCCATCTTCAAGAACGAAAAGTAAGTAACAAGCTAATTTTCTGCCAGACCACACGGTGTCACGTAACACTTTTTGGGCTTTCACAAATTAGGGTGTTAGGTTTGTTTCGTTTTGGAATTAATTTGGAAACTCTGAATATTGTAGAAGTACTAGTGGGAAGAAAGAAACAAATTGTGTGGGAAATGATTCTTTTCGTACTTTAATCCTCTTCACATGTTTTCCAGTTGAAACAGGGAATTATGTTACATCTTAATCTTTTAAATGATACCCTTTCGATCATAAAGCTGACATTTGTTTAAAAAATGTAAGTCTCGTCACCAAAATGCAGGGCAAAATCATGATATGAAGATAGGAAACAGATGTTTTGAAAATGTGGCACAGTTCAGATATTTGGGGACAACGATAACAGATCGAAACCTGATTCAGGAGGAAATTAAGAGACCATTGAACTCGGGTAATGCTTGCTACCATTCAGCCCAGAACCTTTTGTCTTCTCGTCTGCTGTCCAAAAACATAAAAATTAGAATATACAAAACTATAATTTTGCCTGTGCTTCTGTATGGGTGTGAAACTTGGTCTCTGACATTAAGGGAGGAACATAGACGGAGGGTGTTTGAGAACAGGGTGTTGAGGAGAATATGTGGACCGAAGAGGAATGAAGTGACAGGAGGTTGGAGAAAACTGCATAATGAGGAGCTTCATAACTTGTACTCTTCTCCAAGTATAATTAGAATGATCAAGTCAAGGAGGATGAGGTGGGCAGGTCATGTAGCACGAATGGTGGAGACGAGGAATGTGTATAGGATATTGGTGGGAAAGCCAGAAGAAAGAGACCACTGGGAAGACCAAGGCGTAGGTGGGTAGACAATATTAAAATGGATCTTAGAGAGATAAGATGAGATGGGATGGATTGGATATATGTGGCTCAGGATAGGGACCAGTGGAGGGCTCTTGTGAACACGGTAATGAACCTTCTGGTGCCATAAAATGCCGGAAAATTCTTGAGTAGCTGCAGAATTGGCGGCTCCTCCAGAAGGGCTCGGCTCCCTGAGTAAGTAAGTAAGTAAGTAAGTAAGTAAGTAAGTAAGTAAGTAAGAAAGTAAAGGTATCCCTGTAACAAGCTGTGGAGGCCCGTAGGGTTGTGAGACGTCGATGCTCCCACATTTTCTAGACAATCGGCTCACAGATAGCGATGAGATTGTCAGCCTTACTCGCCGGCCGCACTTTACCTCCAAGAAGATTCCTGGTGCTCATTTCTGTTAAGGGGCTGAGTTGACCCCTGGGACATAGTGCGGCTGGAAGGATTAGGTCAGTTCGGCTTATAGCACAGTGCCTCAAGTTTGTGAAAACTATTAGTGTGAGAACCAGATGACATATCGCACATTAGTACCAGGAATATTCTTGGGGATAAAGGGCGGCCGGCGCGCAAGGCTGACAACCTCACCGCCACATGCAAGCCGATTGTCTAGAAAATGTGGGAGCCTCGACGTCTCACAACCCTATGGGTCTTCTCGGCCTGTTATAGGGATAGCTTTACTTTACTTAATTTACACATAGAGAGAACACCTTACATAAATACTGGAAAGCCCACTCGGTTTATTCGACCCTGAAGATGGAGGCGATATGTTCCTCCGAAACGTTGATTGAATTTCAACTGAGTACTCGGCATATTATCGTAGAAGATATTAATATTCGACATATAAGTAACCTGTTAATTGGGATTTGTAAGATGACACATTAATACTCGAATGCTATTTTCTTTCTGAGATGTGCCTATACCATTTCCACAAATTAAAAAGAAAGCGGCCTCCGTAGTGTAGAGGTAACGTTCCCACCTCATGACTCGTGGTACGCGGGTTCAAACCCGGCGGAGGTAGTGGAATTTTTAAGGGCGGAAAAATTCAGGGAACAAGTCCTCCGGGAGGGACTTTAAGCCGTGGGTCCCGTGTCGTAGCTTTACGGCACGTAAAAGAACCTCATATCTCCAAAGGAGTTCACTGAGCTAAATTCAAGGACATTTCCCGCCCAACAGTAGTCTCTAACGCCTCTGATAGATGGGGGAAGCATTATAGATACCGCCTAGCCAGTAGAGGCCGAACTCGCTGGCTCGGTCGGGACTGACGGTATGCACCAATATCGGTAGGGTATAGAGACTGGTAGAATATCATAGAGGGAAGCACAATGGACCAATACAGGTCTCAGTGCATGGGGAAACCCACCCTCTCCAATAACTAACTAAGTAATTAAAAAGAAAGAAACCCTCGAGTTACCAAGTAAATGTCGAATGCAAAATATATCTCCCTTCGTTTCACACTTGCCCCCTTTGAAAGCAATTTCACATTAAGTTTATCTTTTGACATTGGACACAGCAGTCGGTTTTCTAAACAAGCTCAAGGTTACCCGGACTGTATGTAGGCAGGTATGATAACATAGATACGTGGACTCGTTAGCCGGGGAAGTGACCCATTAAAATGCCTGCTTTCACAGGACAGTCCAGCACAGGGTGAACAGCTATTCATGAAGCGTTAGAACTGAGCAAGGCCGCATGTGCGTGACATCTGTCGGACACTGTGAGAATCACAAATTTAATGCATGATTGATTTATTCTGTACATACGCCACTACTGCTCTCAGCATCGGAATACTCCAATAACACACCGAATGCAGGCTAACATTTACAACAGTAATCAAATGCTAAAGCTACAGTTGGAAATGAAGACGTTTTAATATTAATACAGAACAGTGGCGGCTCGTAGCTAAAATTACTGGGGGTGCTTCTCCAGAAGAGCACAGTTCAATACAAAGATTTGGCTACTGACATTATATATTGTATTGTACAAGTATAAAGAAAGAATTAAAGAAAAAAGGACTCATTATATAAATGTTATCGATAGTATCATGTGGAAATTGGGGGTTCTGCAGTTCCGCACTGCCCATACACGGGCCGCCCCTGATACCAAAAGAATTTTTTTAATGCTAGTGGGGTGGGACTAAGTCCCTTGTACTGCGGCAACTTCTGGCCTACTGTATCAGCCCCAGATGATATGTGAGGGTGATTGTGGAGCAATTGGTGGAATGAAGATTGGCAAGGGAAACCGAAGTACTCGGAGAAAACCTGCCTCAGCGCCACTTTACCCACCACAAATCCCACTTGACCAGACCCGGGATCGAACCCGGGCCGCCGCGGTGGGAAGCTACCGACTAACCACTTGAGCTATGGCGCGGCCAAAGAGACAATTGGAATATTTAATATTGTCACGTGATGGAGTGACTATAGATGAGATTTGGACTCTTGTTACAGCGCGTGACTACAATTTACAGTTCACTATTATGCGCACATTCTAGTGTTCTCAGTTTTTTATAGTCTCCACTAGCCGTTTTCTGGTAGGGGCTTTCAGCGGTGGACCTTCCCCTTCCTTTGGCATCCCGAACTATCCCAGGCCGCAGCTACCAGCTTATAATAGCAGCAGCAGCAGCGCAAAACGACTGAGCCCCAGCAGTTCCCTAACTCACTAACTCACCAACCAATACTTCACTTCCATTAATTGTCTCTCTTGTCCTGCTTATAACTGTGTAGAAAACATCGCTACCCTGTTGCAGTAAAATTGTTACGTTCGTGTCTGTTGGCGAAGCCGTTACCTAATAATGGCTGTCGTATAGCTGCTTATTTCGCAGTCATTGCCTAGCAACGGTTCCACAAGCCTCAATATGATGAACAATAAGTAATAGAGATATGTTTAATACAGTAAAAGTAAGTAAAGCTATCCCTGTACCAGGCCGTGAAGGCCCATAGGGTTGTAAGACGATGAGGCTCCTACATTTTCTAGACAATCGGCTCAAAGATGGCGGTAAGGTTGTCAGCCTTACGCGCCGGTCGCGCTTTACTCCCCAGGAAAATTATATAAATAATTCCTGGTACTCATTTCTGTTAGAGGCTAAGTCAACCCCAGGGCCCTAGTGCGGCTGGAAGGATTAGGTCAAATGAATAAATCCAGTGACCTCATCGGGACTTGAACCCTCGACCTTCCGGCTTGTATCATAGCCCTTCAACCAACTACGCTACCCCTTGCCCCTTGTTTAATAAAGTCAAGGTTTAATAATGTAGGAATTGGGGTTTTGACAGCAATGGTAATTAGTTCTATCTTCTGGAATATAATGTTTAGTCCACTGAAAGTCTAACGACGTTTCGGAGGTACATGTACCCTCTATCTTCAGGTTTGAAGAACCGAAGAGCAGTATCCTGTTCTGCATTTTTATGGACAGAAGAACTAATTGCAAAAGATATTCATAAAGAAATATTTCCTCTTTATGGTGGAAAGTGTTTGTCGCGTAAAGTGATTCCGCACTGGTGGCAAATGTTTCGTAGCATCAAATATTAGGATGATTCATGAATAATGAATTACAAAGGATTTGGGAGGTAACGGTCGTAGCCTTAGCGAGGTACTGTCCCTACATTTGTCTGGAGGGAATGAGGAAAACACGGATATCCTCAGTCAAGAAAACCGGTGTCCCGGAACATACTATTGGACCCACATATTTAACATGTTTTTGTAGGCGGTCTGAGTGTCATTTCTGATATTGAATATGGCGGTTAAAGTCCATATTTTTTGGCTGGAAGGTGAAACCTTGCTTATCTGTTGTTGCGTGTGTCAGCAAACAGTCTCATGTTGTACGTCAGTTAAGCGTCGGTAGAACATAAGAACAGGCGTTGAAGTCAGCTGCTGTAGAAGGTATGTGTGAGTTCTCGGTATTCCAGTATAAAGAGACATCATAATTAGTTTAACGAGTATTAAATTGGGTTACAGTTTATATTAAGTGTCTCAGACGGACCTCTTTACAAGCAAAAGACACTGCAGATGCAGTAGTCCTACCCTTTTTATTGTTAAATTTTGGGAGTATGGAGGACGCCGAGTTGGAAGCGACCTTTGCACCAGCTCACAGTGTGTCTCTACGTCCGTAGTTGTCGAACTCATCTTTGCTGTGTTTTTTCTTGCCTTCTTCCCTTCCGTGGGCGGTGATATGATTGGTTGGGAGGGCTAAAGGATTTGTTAGGGTGCCAGTAATCACCAGACGGTAGTGGCTGCAATACAATACCTTCTGGTAACAGTATATAGCGGGATGACTAGCTCAGGCTAGGGTTCAGAAGAAAAGATCTGTCCCTGGGTCTTTACGGGCCTTGCTCTAACAGGGCATGGGAAGCACAGTTTTTGAGCACACAGTTGCACACACTGAGAGCAATGGTTGTCACTTGTTTGTTGATTTGTTAAAGAACACTTACGGCTACTAACACACATGGTCACACTGACATGTGATTAACTGCAGATCCATTTACCGATGTCAAGCACATTATTGCGGTTTTCGAGGTGAAACTATGGTCAAAGGTAAAAGGTAAAGTTGTCCCTGTGCTTAACTAATTAAGAACTACGACATGAAGGTGAATAAGCGATGGATGTATACATGTAGATCCACATTTTCTTGACATCGGGACTATTTGGACGTGAGTGGTCAGTTTCACACCCCGACCGCTTTACTCCCGGGGAAAGAGCCCCCGGTACCCATTGGATAAGGGGCTGGGTGGGCTCCAGAGCCGGTCTGGACGACGTGGAGAAGAAAAAGTTCTTAACTCAAACGGGACCTGAACTCCGACCCCCTCGTCGTCCAGCTCATAGCCAGTCGCTATACCGACTGCACTATCCCGGTTGCTTCGAAAGTCACACAATTGTTACGTAATAATCTGACATAGAAGCCAGTCTAATAAGTTAATTTAGAATTTCTGCGTAGCGCAAGATATATGTCCCAATGTTCCGGAAATCGAAACCAGAGTGTCTCAGAGCCTCAGCTTTCACCAGACGTTGTCTCACTCAAGCATGCCTCACTGGCCTGGTTCAGAAACTAGGAGGTATACAAAATTTTGCATTTTCCAATGGGATGGTGTTGCCACGCGATTTTAGCCTTCAAAATTCAAACGGCATTTTTGGCATCCTCGTGATACGAAATACATTTAGCGTGGGTATTGGGTCAACCTGCTTGTGGTTTATCGCATGCCTTAGATGTCAAATATTGTGTTACAAAAGCCTGACCTCATGTTAAACATATAAAATTTATAGGAAAATTTGCAGGTGACTGAATCCTGTTCACACAGCAATAACGAGTCTGAATAACATTCTGAATGTATGTATGCCACTGTATACTTAATCCCAGCTTATGGCATATAGCTTACAATTTAGTAATATTAATCAAATATTCGTTATAATGAACCTAATTGTAGTCGACGGTTAGAGTTTTATGCTCAGCAATTTCCCGTTGAAATGTCAACGGGATTTATTCTAATATTACGGTAGAACTGAATGTTGAGCGTTCATAAACATAGATGAGTATTTAATTACAATTTAACACAAATGTATTTGATCTAATTAACCAACTAACCAACTCTCTAGCTATCGTTACTTAGGTGAACCCTCCTTGAGAAATCGCCAGTTGCCGAGCCACTCAAAAATTACCCAATACGAAGGTTCATTACTGTGCTCACAAGAGCCCTCAACTGGTCTCTATCCTGCGCCAGATTAATCCAGTCAAAACCACCACATCCTCTCTCTTTAAGGTCCTGTGGTCGACTCCGCCTCTAACAGAAATTAGTACCAGGAATCATCTTCCTGGGCTGCCGGCGATTAAGGCTGACAACGCTACCGCCATCTGTGACCAGATTTTATAGAAAATCTGAGAGCCTCGATGTGTCACGATCCTATAGGTCACCCACTGCCTGTGGCAGGGATAGCTTACCGTTTATTTTTCCTGCAAGGCTTACAGTTTACAATGTGATCAAACAGAGAGACTGGGCGGAAAATTGCGCTATGCATCATGACATAAGTTTTCTTATATGTAATAATGGAACTGTTGCTCTTGAAGGGTTGACACTTATTTGGTTTGAAGCCCTTTGAAATTGTTCATTGATACGATAAGAAACGAGACTATATTCGATAGAAACCTAACTTGGAGATTAATGAATCTCTGGAGAACAGCCACCGTCACCTTCAGGCTTGGTTGCTTACTCATGTAGGAAGAATAAGAAGGTAATGCTACCGTGAATATACGGTCCTGACGCGATTGTATGACGCATGAGTAGAGCCCATGATGGCGAGTCCTCTCAGCGTTTCCTTCTGTTAGACATTTTGTTCCATCTTCAAGACTACTGGAAGGAAAGAAATTGCATTTCACTTTAATGGACATTACACAAAATTTCTAATCCTGGCTCTTATAAGTCCAATAAGGGTCAGTCAAATGAAAACGGCTCACCACGCATAACTCACACGGCGCGCAAGTTGGTAACACTGGAATTTGCTTACGGTATGAACATCTAGTGTGGACTCGGGAAAGCACAGTGAAAACGTGCCCTTACTCACTAGTCGTTGGTTTATTGTGCTGGAAGTAAGGTTAGTGCTACGTGTGGTCATCCAACATCAGTAATGGAGATGGGTAAAGAAGAACAGCGAAGTGTAGTGCGCTTTTTGACTGCTGAAGGTGTAGGAGGACGAGATGTTCATCGTCGCATGTCTGTTGTTTACGGCGAACACAGCATGTCACGTTCGCGTGTGCTGGCGTGGCATAAGAGATTCCGAGAGGGACGTGTGTCACTGCAAGATGATGCTCTCCCAGGATAGGCTCATCGTGTCATCACTCCTGATGTTATTGCTGCGTTGGACTGTCATATCCAGGCAAACCGACGGATCACTTTGGAAGAAATTAGTCTTTTGATGGGGATAAGTCACGGTTCCGTACACGCCACTGGACAAAACACCTGCTGAGGAAAGCAGTCTTCTGGGATTTGGCGCCGTGTATATGTGGTGTTAACCGACGTTTCGGAGGAACGTATCGCCCCCATCTTCAGGGTTGAAGAAAAAGTATAGGTAAATCTGCAAGCGACAACACCGTGAGACACGGTAAAGCAGACGATTTACCTATACTTTTTCTTCAACCGTGAAGATGGGGGCGATACGTTCCTCCGAAACGTCGGTTAACACCACATATACACGGCGCCAAATCCCAGAAGACTTCTTTCTTCATAGTCACCGCCGTGAAAGCCTCAAATCTTACAAAACACCTGCTGTACCGCAAAATCTGCCCGCAGTGGGTTCCACATCAACTCACGGAGGAACAGAAGATTCAGAGAATGGCTGCATCACTGGGTCACTTGCAACGATACCATGAGGAAGAATATGCTTTCCTGTCCCATATTGCCACTGGGGACAAAACTTGGTGCCACCATTTTGAACCCGAGAGCAAACGGCAGCTCCAACAGTGGAAACACGTGAATTCTACCCCGCCGAAGAAATCCAAAGCCGTACACACAAGTTCCGGTAATGTGATAATAACCTTCTTCGATTACAAGGGCCCTCTGCTTATCGAATTTCTCGAGCATGGGGCCACAATCAGTGCACAGCGCTATGAAGACACTTTGCAGAAACTTAGACGTGCCATAAAGTCAAAACGCCCTGGAATGCTATCGAACGGCATTACCTTCTTCATGATAATGCGCACCCCCACACTGCCAACTCTGTGAGGAATACGCTATAGAGATTTATTTGGGAAGTGTTTCAACATCCCCCCTACAGCCCAGATCTCTCCCGATGTGTTTTTCACATTTTTGGAGACCTGAAGAGAGACATTTGTGGACATCTGTTTGCATCGGACGAAGACGTCTGTGGCTGGGTAAAGATGTGGCTCCGTAGACAGCCCACAAGCTTTTTCAAGGATGGGATTGATTGTCTTATCTCCCAGTGGGATAAATATATTAACAGTTTTGGAGATTACTTTTGAAGTAAGAAATGTTCTTTAATATGTTTCGGCTTCTGACCCGTTTTCATTCGACTGCCCCTCATAATTTTTGCAACCACTTTACTTGGAAACCTTTACAGTTTTCCTAAAAATGTTGCTAATTATGCAAATAAACTGTTTCGTTCATTGTATATGTTGTCACATGACGGGGTTTGGATTGGTAATCGGATTATTTGACACGCTAGGAATTACAAATAACTACGACAGTCTCACTGAGTTACACAGTCTAAAATAATCACTGTGGCCACAGCACACGTAATTTCTTCTCTTCTGGGCTTCCGAATTATTCGTGACCTTAGCTAGCAGCTTCTAACTTCTGTTCCCTAGCAATGGCTGTTGTACTGTCACCTGTTTACACAGCTGTTATATGGCAATGGGTCTACATGTCACAGTATATAGTCTTCACATTTTAATTGTGGTCTTCAGAATTGTAAGTTTGTTTTAGCTTGATTCTTGGCGCGTTCAGCAGTTCGGAAAGCATGTCTTGAATGTGTGATGCTAGTGGATAACCAATCGGAAGGGATTTGGAAGGAAGCGATCGTGGCCTACTTTAAGACAAAACTCCGGAAATTGCCTGAAGCGACTAAGAAAAACGGAAGTGAATCTTAGTCGTAACATTCGGTATGCCAGTCGAGATACGAACTGGGTACCTCTCAAGCGGATGTCGGAAGTGTTACTGTTTAGGAAACCTTTATTTATTTCTGGATTATATCACCATATACTTTTTCAGCTGGTTACTAACATTTCGCAGGTGCATTCTGACACAATTTTCAGGGTTCAAATGCAAGGAAAGTTTCTCCTACTTCCTGTAATGTGACTGACATTGCAGAGGGTAACTTTAACGGGAATTGTGCCGTCGAGTGGTTTTTTTCGAATTCAGAAGGTTCTGTGATCAAACCTCGGTCCAGAGATCGATACTCCTGAGTAGGATTCGTCCTGGTGTCCTTCAGCCCCTCTAGGTACATGGGGGTATAGCGGCTTAAATGAGGCCCGACCGCTTTCTTCAGTCTCTCCATTTTCTTCTTCTCCGAGTTTTGTGGATTGGGCCCTCGGGCGTATGCTAGTCGAGGCGCCATATTGTACGGCCGTTGCCAAACAGCGGCTCGGTAATCACTTCTCCCACGACAATGAATACACACACAGAAGTAGACAGATTGTTGGACGCCTTGTCTTCTGTGCGGCCCATAACGAGGTCAGCTGTCTCTACAACTGACCGTGCTGACGTACGTATGTTTTATGTTGCAGCTCGTGATGGAGCGTCGCGACGTCATCCTGACGGCCGTCTTGTCCACCCTGGCTGCTCTCATTACACTGGGCGTGACTCTGTTCATCTGTTACTGGTGGCACAAGAGGAAGCGCAAGAGAGACGAGGAAGACGGCGAACAGGGAGACAGGGGAGGCGCTAAGGTCCGCATGGACACCGGCGCCAGCAAGGAGGGGCGCTCCAACGGGTTTCTGAGCCTCAAGACTCCTCTCATCAGCACCAAGACCCTGGGGTGAGTACGAGGATGAACCACGCAAATGAAACTGTGTTTCTCTGTCTTCTTTACCGCTGTTGGTGTAGCAATGCTATTGCAGTCCCCGGCTCTCGAGGGACTTGGCTTGACGGACCTAGAAACCGACGTATTGAGGTACTTTTTCTTAATTCGCTTAGTGGCGGTGGAGTCCAGCTGGGTCCACTCGGCACGGCGGCCACTGATTGGACTGTTGTACCTGACCCGGGTGATTATGATGATGGAGAATGTGGTGTAATGAATATTGGCAGGGGAAACCGAAGTAATCAGCGCCACTTTGTCCACCACAAATCCCACTTGACACAGACCCGGGATTGAATCCACGCCCCGGGGGGAAGCCAGCGACTAACCGCTTGAGCTATGGCGCGGCCTTCTGCTTGAGATGACGTCATGTCCTATGAACACCGGAACTGACACAAAGACCTCCGATGCAAGGTAGAGAGAACGGTACCTTCAGATCTCAACAGTACGATTCGAATTCAAAATCGCTTTCCGTACGGGAATTACAGGAGCATCTGCTATCATCCCTTAAGAAGTAACGTTTGCAGCAGTTTGAATTGCAGGGTCTGTGCTTGATCTGGCCCAGCGATGATCCACTCCGCGGCGTAATGATTCATCAACGAAAAGCTGAAGTGATTATATTTAGGAAGTAAAGGTTACGTCACACTCGATAGTTCTGAAATTCGCCACGAGAATGCTCCCTGTGCCGGTCTATAAGTACGGTACATTTATAGCGTCGTCACGTTTGTTACCGACGGTTTTTTTAGGTGTGGATCCCAATCGATTCCCGTCTCCGTGTGCGGTAATAGCTACAAACCGGAGCAGTTATCTGTTCAGTAAAATTTGTTCCATAACCCATAAAGTGGGAAGCAGGAATTATGGTATCAGCTTCGAAGTGGGTGGTTTGCATGTTCATGTTCATGATTAAGTTCAATTTTCTGAACTTTAAAATTATGAACAATGGACGTGAAACAAAATTGTAGTTAACGTTTGGTATAATCTGCTCGTCCCACCATTGCGAGAGCGCCCTTTCAAGGGATATCCGCAGGTAAACATGCACGTTAAGATATCTGTATGATATTACAGTATTTTTGTTATTTCTTAGATTATATTTAACAAAAAGGTAATATTCGCTATCAAAATGAAGTAAAATGTAATAATATGGATCTATATTAAAAACACAATTCAAGATCTAAGATTGATTTATTGTAAATTCGCCTAATAATAACCTCGTGAATGTCGAAACGTGTAGCGAAACACCTTTGCCCAATAGCCGGATGTTAATACCTTAGTATCGATTTGTTTTTGTTTGTAGGTATTGTTGTTGTGTAGACGGCCCTCTTAACGCTATTGTTAAATTCGTAGTTAGCTTTTGCCTCATTTTTTTTAATTCGCTTAGTGGGGGATGGAGTCCAACTGGGTCCACTCGGCACGGCGGCCACTAATTGGCCTATTGTAGCCTGCCCCGGGTGATTATGATGATGGAGAATTTGGTGGAATGAAGATTGGCAAGGGAAACTGAAGTACTAGGAGAAACCCCGCCCCAGCGCCACTTTGTCCACCACAAATCCCACTTGACCAGACCAGGGTTGAATCCTGGCCGCTGCGGTGGGAAGCCAGCGACTAACCGCTTAAGCTATGGCGCGGCCTTTTTGCCTCCTACTCAAACGTTCGCGGATTCTATTCTGGGCTCGCCCACACTTCCCTGCGAGAAACCACGAAATACTGCTCTTGTAAATTAAATCACAGCGTCATCGTCTCCCCAGTTCCTCCGCAGTTCATTATTCAGCATCGTCCACACGCTAAGAGCATCGGGAAAGCGTTATTATGGATACAGTAACAAAGAAATCCGCGTCAAATATTAGCAATAAATTCAAACAATATCTCAAATCAACAGATTCAACAAATTTCTTTTGAAATAAAGTCAAAATCAATAAAGTTTCCCCTCGATATAGTACGGCATGCTATTCAGAGATGGCAGCGCTAATGCTGACGTAAGTTCACTGAAAGATGGCTCTGAGTACGGCATGCTGAAAAGTAGTTCCCCTGTTACCGACTAGGTGGCGGGGTGATCAAGTAAGAAATATCTACTTACTGCGTCTTCCGCATGATGGCAACACCATGTCCTATTCTACGTCGGCCATCTTTGAAGCATATTGTTGCGTAATCAATAAAATAACGTTCATTCTAATTATTTTCCATTCATTCTGTTTAGTAGATTAAGCATAAAATATGTTTTATCTGTGACTCATATGAAATTATTTGGATTTGAGGTCTTAAGATTGTGACTATGTAGTGTACTACCTTCTGTGTTATGATACCACGTAGTCTTACAGAAGTGCGCAGACGTTTCGGAGAACCATACAGCCTTAATCTCTATTTTTCCACTTCGAAATCATAGGAATATTTCAGGATTAACACAGGTTAATCCTCTCCTTGCATCCAGTTCTTTCTGGCTTCTTGACAGGCCTGCGAGCATGTGTGTGCACGACGCTTGGCAGAGGCGGAAAGCACCGTTTGCTTTCACTTAATTTTCTACCATGAAAATGGAGGCAACACATTCCTCCGAAATAGAATTGCACTGCTAGTGGCCTTCAGTACTATTTCTAGATGTCCTTGCATTGTCTTTAATCTCCACTTGTGTTATCAGACTTAATCGTCTACAGTCGGGTCTGCTGTAGATACCGTTATGTAACTTGCCCGCGTGTCCTTAATTCTTCTGTGTTCAGGAGTCTTTTACGTTGGCTCTTTCCATTAGCAAGTTGGGGCTCTTGTTCCTTTTTAGTGCATTTAATGATCCTACCCAGCCCAGTGTGAAGGTGGAATTAGCACTTGACTCTTAAGAAGCAAGAGTAACTGAGGACTGTGTACACAAATTTCAATATACACGTCATGAAGGGGAGTATATAGGGATCTGACGATGCTGTATAACGCTCAGAATTATTGCGTTTTTTTTACACTGTCCATCGTCTGGTTTTCTGAAACACTAGTTTCAGATCTCCGGTAAGTGTAAGCGATTTTTCTGTCTGCATAGTGTCCAGACTGGTTGTAGGATGCAGCCAGCGTCCCATGCAATGGGTATTGTGGATGCTTTTGTCGGGGTAAACGGCCGGAGAGTGAAGTTGAATATTTTTCTCCATCTCGTGCTGAGGCTTGGGAATGGTGAAACCATACCTCCGTTCCCCTTATATCTCCATCGCTTGTGCTTCACATTTTATCAGAATGTTACGTATAAAAGCAATTTATGGAACCCGCAGGTTCATTACCGGTTTAACAAGAGCTCTCCAGTAGTCTGTATTCTGAGCCAGATCAATCTAGTCATTACCACCCAAAACTCTCTCTCTAAGATTCATTTTATTATTGTCCACCCACCTACATTTTTGTCTTCCTAGTGGTCTCTTTCTTTCTGGCTTCCGTACCAGTATCCTATATGCATTCCTCTTCTCCTCAATCGTGCTACGTGCCCCAACCATCTCATCCTCCCTGACTTGATCATTCTAACTACACTTGGCAAAGAGTACACTCGTAATGCAATTTTCTCAAGCCTCCTGTAACTTCATCCCTCTTCGGTCTGTTAAGAGTTAGAGGCTGAATGGACTTCAGGGTCATAGTGCGGCTGGAAGGGCTACGTCAATTGGAAGGGGATTCTAACCCGTTGCATTACGCCATGTAACACAGTGCCTCAATCAGCTACGCTACCGCGTCCCCAAGGCGTATGGGGAAGTGGGGGTAAATGTCCACACACCTCGGAACTGGACAGAGATAAGGGATAGAATCGTTCGTTTTAGCCCCGGGTGAAACCTCCGATTCTTACTGGGAGGGCCCCCGAGCCCATCTGAACATGGTGTCACCTCTGTTGGAAGTCGGACACAGCCAAGTCTATTACACTACTAAGTAAACTCTTCCAGATGTTCGCAACACGGGGATTGTGGACTCCATTACGGATAAGCCTAGTGTAACATCCGTTGATAATTAAACGGGAAATCGTTATTATACTGTTTCGTACTATTAACTTCCTCTGCCTTCTCCCGTATTTCTTCCCTTCCCTACATCATGTCGAATGATGAGTCGAGGCCACGTTGAAGTAGCCATTCCTCAACATTTTTCTTTGTATTGTATACTACACTTCACACATGGCATAGAATTATCATCAATATTGACAGAACAGGTAAAGTTGTCCTTGTGCTTAATTAGTTAAGCACCATGCATTTGATTTGTTTCATTCTGGTCCGTCACATTAATATTATGAAAAAGCTAAATAGTTCCGTACAGTGTGACTGGTTAAGATTTTCTTATTTCAATTATTCTTGCCCTTAAGAGTAGCGTAGTGTTTGAGGGGCTATGCTACAAGCCGGAAAGTCGCAGGTTCAAGTCCCGATGAGGTCATTGGATTGTTTTCAGTTGACCTAATCCTTCCAGCCTCAGTAGGCCCTGGGGTTTACTCAGCCTCTAACAGAAATGAACACCAGGAATTAACTAAATAATTTTCCTGTGGAGTAAAGCGCGGCCGGCGCGTAAGGCTGACAGCCTTACCGCCATCTTTGAGCCGATTGTCTAGATAATGTGGGACCCTCAACATCTCACAACCCTATGGGCCTTCACGGCCTGTTACAGGGATAGCATTACTTTTTTACATGTTTTGGTCTTCAGAGACCATCTTCAGAGGCTCACCTTTACATCAATATAGTTAGAAATACAATACATGTTCTGAACGTTAGAATGTATACATACAATATAAATACTCGTAATATACAATTGGCTGTAAAATCTAAAGTCTTTACAACTATAGCGGCTGTTCCAATACATTAAAATATTTATAGTTAGTCTGTTAAATTTCTATTGGAATTCGTAAACCAAGCGGGTTCGTGTCGTCCCTCTTATTATTTCTTTTGACGGGGAGGGGCGAATGTGTATGTATATATTTTAACTTTTAGAACATGTACTGTAATGGTGACTTGTAACAGTCTTGATGTAAAGGTGTCTCTCTGAAGATTGTCTCTGAAGACCGAAACATGCAAGAGCATGAATAATTGAAATAAGAAAATCATAACCACTCACACTGGACGGCACTATTTAACTTATTCTCAAGCACTGTGCCATCAAGACATAAGAGGGAGTTGAGGTATAGCTCCGCCATTCTTGACCGAGGTCTAGATAGAGGTGAGTGGTCAGCTTCACGCCCCTACCGTTTTAACCCCGGGGAAGTGGCCCCAGTCTAAACGCTGTGGAGGAGAGAAGAACCTTGCACTGCCAGGGATCGAAATCGGGCCGTCCAGCCCGTATTCCGTCGCTATACCGACTAAGCTGTATTTTCTTCTCGGGAAGTTGTTTCATGACCAGGGAATATAATGGGACCTGAACCACAATCGAAGCAGAGGTAGACAATTAATTAAACAGAATAAGAATTCAGCGTGATATTGAGAAAAATACTTTTATAGGAAAAAAAATAAACCTTTATGATAAGTTCTATATTCAGAGCAACCTTATTTCAGTCTGTACGAGCTATATATATATAGCTTAATTCTGTTTAGTATTGGTTTATGTGTATTTTGCAGTATTTTAATAATTAAATTCAGTTATTTCGTCATAACCGGCATAATGCAAGTCTCAAACGTATTTAATGCTTTGCAAGTAAGATCCGTTATAATCTGAAATTTAATATTAAACATAAATATTCTACTGTTCCATTGGTCTAGCATTCCTAGAGTCGGAATAAATTAACCCGTAAACCAGTCAATTAGAGTTAAACTCATCTGTGGCTCTAAATATTTTAAATAAGGAAATGCTTATCACAATTCTCTCATCTCTTTTATAGCGTCTGGTGCTACACCTCAGTAATTACTCTTCAAGCGACTGTTATGAGCGAGTGTGTGGGTGTATTCTTCTTCGAGTATGATGACAATAAACCTTCGATGCGAGTTTTAGTGTTCAGAAGGAAGCGAATTACTTCTAACACTATTAGGATGCTGCCTTTGTCTTTCCATGATCAGTATCACAGACATCAGTTACACGATTTTTGTGAAATTTGTTAAGGACATCGTGTAGTCTTTGACCCGCTAAATGTACAATATCTTTGTTATGAAGGAGTACAAGATGGGTTGAGGAAGTAGCAAGAAAAATAGAGATGAAAATGCGTAAAGCTTAATTGTATTAATTGAAGTAGAAGGATTGGAAGCATATGAATTTATCTAATAAAAATCATATATAGTGTAGTAGTATTCCATATGTTTGGTTCAGTCATCTGAGTGACAACTTCAGTCACAACCTCACCGCCATCTGTGAGCCGATTTTCTAGAGAAAATGTGGGAGCCTCGATGTTTCACAACCCTACCGGCCTCCATGGGGGGCACATCAGCTGTTGGTCTACGCCGATGATGTGAATCTACTGGGCGATAATGTAGATACCATAAAGAAAAACACAAAATTTAATTGACGCAAGTAAAGAGGTTGGTCTAGAAGTAAACACAGAGAAAAGCCAGTATATGTTACTGTCTCGTCACCAAAATGCAGGGCAAAATCATGACATAAAGATAGGAAACAGATGTTTTGAAAATGTGGCACAGTTCAGGTATTTGGGAACAACGATAACAGATCGAAACCTGATTCAGAAGGAAATTAAGAGGCGATTGAACTCGGGTAATGCTTGCTACCATTCAGTCGAGAAACTTTTGTCTTCTCGTCTGCTGGCCAAAAACATAAAAATTAGAATATAAAAAACTCTAATTTTGCCTGTGATCCCGTATGGGTGTGAAACTTGGTCTCTGACATTAAGGGAGGTACATACACTGAAGATGTTTGAGAACAAGGTGTTGAGGAGAATATTTGGAACAAAGAGATATGAAGTGACAGGAGGTTGGATAAAACTGCATAATGAGGAGCTTCATAACTTGTACTCTTCTCCAAGTATAATTAGAATGATCAAATCAAGGAGGATGAGGTGGGCAGGTCATGTAGCACGAATGGTGGAGACGAGGAATGCGTATAGGATATTGGTGGGAAAGCCAGAAGAAAGAGACCACAGGGAAGACCAAGGCGTAGGTGGGTGGACAATATTAGAATGGATCTTAGAGAGATAGGATGGGATGGTAGGGATTGGATAGATCTGGCTCAGGATAGGGACGATTCGAGGGCCCTTGTGAACACGGTGATGAACCTTCGAGTTCCATAAAATGCTGGGAAATTCTTGAGTAGTTGCAGAATTTGCGGCTCCTCCAGAAGGGCTCAGCTCCATGAGTAAGTAAGTAAGTAAGTAAGTAAGTAAGTAAGTACGTACGGGCCTCCATGGCATCTTACAGGGATAGATTTACCTTTTTTATATAATTTATTATAAGCCTATGTTCCTTAATCATGACGCGTTTTTAACTGAATGAAATATTGTTCCCCCCCCCCCCGGGAGATATGCCTGTCTGGGCAGAGCGATCAAAATCAAGAGACATTGAAAGGGAAATTTGTGTGAATACGTCACCAAGCTACCATTTTCACATAGCTGCTGGCAAGAAACACGAATATGAAGTCACGAAGCCGGCCTCTAGTCCTGATTCGTGCTGCCCACTTCCGGATTTTATCACAGGGTTCATTGCTTCGTCTTTCTCAATGCTTGGCCACAACTAGAAGTTGCTAACCTTCAGCGGAAACGAACAACAATTTCTCGGAAGAACTCACGAACCCTGCTTTCCTGCATCTTCTTTATTCCCTAAGAGCGAAACGTATCAGTGAGGTCTGGTATCCCTAGAGATCGAAATACACATGTGGAAATGTCACACACACACACAACAGAGGCTATTGAAACAGCAACGACGCAACAATACACATTCCGTCGCCATGTCTCCAAAGGGAGAAATGTAATGCTTATTAAGGAAACCCGTATGGGCTTACGACCGTACACGCAATGTCAAAACCTTTGCTCCTTCGAAACCGTACAGGTTATCACTGCGGTAATGCATGATTTCTGTGTTGCTAGTAATGTTTCATTGCACTGCTGCCCTCAGAAAATCATTTATATTTATCATGTCCTTTTATTACATTTATGCCCAGGTAACATGGTTTCTATATGATTATGCTCAACTAATTTCTTCTAAATAATATTTGAATATTAATTTCGTATCTCACAATAGGTACAATTGGTACTGGAGGGCTGTTTGCCCGAGGGGTAAAACGGCAGGGGCGTGAATCTGACTACTGACCTCCGTATAGGACCTAGGTTGGTCGAGGAACTATACTTCATTGATTGTTTCCTCTTGTGCGTGTTCCTAAAAGAGTGGTGGGATTTCAGTACCGTATATCTCCGTCAGTTTTTGGTGATGAAAAACAAAACGTACATGGATTCATAACGCGGCTCTCAAATTTTCATTTTGTATATCGCGCTCTTTCCTAGTTCCATTTCCGACAGCTAGGAGGCGTGAAATGTAAGATGGCGACCCAGCAGGAGAAGGCCTATTACATGCTGCGATTTGAGGTGTCTAAATCCATCGTTATAGAGCGACGTGAATTTCGTATACGTTTTCAGAAGGAGGCACCACATGAAAACAACATTCGGAGATGGTACCGGCAGTTTGTGGGCAGTGGATATCTCTGTAAAAGCAAGAGTTCTGGGCGGCCACGTGTGCCACATGCATACGTCGAAATAGTGAGGGAGACGTTTCAGAGAAGCCCAAAAAAATCATTACGTAGAGGAAGCAGAGAATTGCAAATGCCAACAACAATGTGGAGGGTACTGCATAAGCGGAATTAATGAAACCGTTCAAGTTGCAGCTGTTGCAAGCTCTGAAACCACAAGACACGGTAGCCAGAACTCATTTCGCTGAGGACATTCAAGAGAAGATGGAAGACAGTGGTTTCCTGGAACGTCTCGTTTTGAGTGATGAAGCCACTTTTCATCTGAGTGGGATAGTTAACCGACACAACGTACGTATCTTGGAGACAAAAAATCCAGATGCACAGATTGAGCACGAGCTTGATTCTCCGAAAATTATCATCTCTGTGCTGTCTCTCAACAAAAAGTTTACGGGCCTTTCTTCTTCGCTGAAGCAACAGTGACTGATAACACCTACAAAGACATGCTGGAAAATTGATTGTTTCCACAACTGGCCAATGATTCCAATGACTACATTTTCCAACAGGACGGTGCTCCCACACATTTCTATCACAGTGTCAGACGTTTCCTTACTCTGGTCCTTCCGCAACGATGGATTGGACGTGCTGCAGGTGAAGATGCCCCCTTCTCCGGTGGCCACCCTGGTCCCCGGACGTAACTCCATATGATTTCTTCTTGTGGGGGTACGTGAAGGACATGGTTTATGTACCCCCACTACCCCAATCGCTCCAGGATCTCCGAAACAGAATCAGTCGTGCTGCGGAGACAACGAAATTCTGCAGCGGGCTTGGCAGGAATTCGACTATCGCATTGATGTATGCCGGGTAACGAAAGGTGCGCACATAGAGGCACTTTGATGGATGTACATAAAATTTGGACAGTTAAGCTTCCGATTGGCACGTGTTATGATTGTACACGGTAAGAAATACGAAATATATACGTATCTGAAATCCCACAATTCTTTTAGGAACACCCAATATATTTATAGGAATTACATTTAACCGTCAACACAACAAATATACTCAGTTTTAATGTTTTGCATTTGATTTTTATTCCTGCTACATGTTTCAGCCGTATGTTATGGCACGTTGCACTGATATAGATCCATACAGGCAGTTCAGTAACTGTACGTATTCCTATATACAACTGCCTGATGATGGTCTTGTACGACCGAAATATGTAGCAGCAATAAAGACAGAATTGTAAAACACTAAATCTGAATATATTTGCTGTATTGACGGTTAAACATAATTCATATATATATATATATATATATCTATTTTGAGATGTGTG
>NW_019720560.1:535480-616715 GCF_002891405.2 Cryptotermes secundus
ATACGACAATATATGTGTGTGTGTGTGTGTGTGTGTGTGTGGAACTATACCCCCACCGCCCATCCCATTCGTCTAAGTGAGGTGATGCTTAATTAAGCCTGGAGGAAACTTTGCTTTTATCTCAGAGTTGACCTACTGCTTCTCAACTGTTATGGCCACTGGTTAATCCTGTTCAGAGGAATAACCTCTCTTTGTTCTGAGAATCACACGCAGAATATGAATACGCTCTTGCGTTCAGGATTCAGCTGCTCTTCAGAGGAGGCTACGAAAGGAGAACCCAGTGCTGGGGGGTATAATTGAGCCAACCTGTTCCTGGGGACGTAGCCCTACATGTTTGGGAAATCTCGAACCTGGGAAAGTAAAATATGTCCATGAGTCCCTCGGGACTGGGACCTGAGAATGGCTGTGCTGGCGAGGACCAGCAGCAATTGTAACGACGGTCCCACCCTCTCGCCAGAGAGGATGTTACAAGAGGACCATAACCGCAAGTGTTCAGTTGGAAAATAAAATTACTGATCATGAGTCTCAAGGGACTTGTCACCGAGATGAACTGATTGGCTGTAAACCGCCAGTCGTAAAGTAATTCTGACTCTTATTGAGAGATTTTAATGTTCATGTACTTAGAACGAACAGTAACCGGTCTGCTCTAACAGATATTTAGCATTCTGCTGCACTGTAGATGCTACAGTTCTATTTGCATAGCAACATTTAATTACATAGCTTCTATGGTGTAATGGGGACTAATGAATAGGGTACATTGTACTTACGATCTCCATTCGTGAGTACTGTGTTAACATATAGTATCTATTTCGCTTCATCACACATAGCACTTCAGTTACAATCTCTCTCAATTACGCTTATTACAGCGTCATCGCTGATTTACAAAATTTGCAATCACTCCACACTAATCTTCTCAGTCTATCTGCACTAGTCCTCACGGATTTATAACACAGAGACTATAAAATTCTCACTAAGTCACACATTCCCAATATCAATAAGCTATAGCACACGTAAAGTCTTCCCAGGCTGACAGCTTGCCCTCTTCTTCAACTACGAACTTCCCGTTGCCATCCTCTGCCGAAAACTGACTCGTTCCTGAACCGAACGAATTCTATCACTTACATAGCCAAGGAAGGGACACGCATCACAGGAAACACATGTCACATGACCACTACCCACCGCTGCTTGACGTAAACGCGGACACGGAAAACACAGCCTCCTGTATTGCTGCGTGTTGGACCTTGTTTACAGAGCTGTTGCCTGGCAACGCTTTGACCATATCCGTTACATTATAGAAAAATTCTGTTATAACGTCATCCAAGGGACAGGATAAATTTCTTCGTTACAAAATTGTGTCTTACGAACCGGTGAAGATATATCGTAGGGAACACCGCTTCCTAATTACATCAGTGTTACTTGTTACGAATCTCTTGCGGCCATTACCTAGAAATGGCCGTCGTTTCCAGAATCATTACCTAGCCATTGTATAGCTGCTTATTTCGCAATCGTTACCCAGTAACGGGTCTACATGCTACATATTTCTTGAAATGTGACTTACACAGAAATATCACTGAACCCAACACATGTCGATAAAAAAGTGCCCAACGTCATCTCATTACGTGATCATCCGGACCGTACTGGTCCACCTCATTTGTCAGGAGGGGACCTCTCAGGAAAGTGTGACATGACTCGAGTCCACAGACAGACAGACAGCATGTCGTCACAATCGCATGACACAGGCAGTGGTTCAAAGAAAATTAGTACTGACGCTTGCTTGAAATTATAATAATTTTCCTGAAGATTATATTATGGTATGTAACGCCGTGTAGTCTGGTAATAATTTGCCGACATATAAGGAGAAAGTGTTGCTTCTGTCTTCAGGGCAGAGGTGTAGGCAGCGACAATGGCCGGAGCTTGGGAACTTGACCAGTTTGTGTATGTCGCCACCTTCATCGGGTTAAGAACGGTCCGACGCGCAGCTGAGCGCAGCGCGTCGTGCATCTAGGGCGGGGGTAGGTCTGCACTTTCACGTTACGAGACCACAACCACTTTCATTATAATGGAGAAGCTGGCCACAATCCCGCCATGATGCGTTGTGCTGTGGCTAATAGGGTAGCCATCTTCCCATTAGCGCTGTAATTCGCGGGCGCTCTTGTATTCTAAATCCTGACGCCGGTAGCGGCCACTGGTTGGGACCGCTGCGGCTGCCCCTCCCACGGTGTTAAGCAGTCAGCGGCTTCCTGGTTTAATTTCGTAGAGCCGCCACGAAACTTATGTAATAGGGGGTGACTATAGCCAGTGTTTGCATAAGTGACAGAATTTATTGAACATTTATGCACACAACTGGGTAACTACAAGTAATTATAACTCTATCGCTGATCTACACACTTTACAATTCAGTAGATCACACAGTCTAGTGTTCTCAATCTGGTACTACACGTTTCCTGATAACGGCTCCAATAACGGCTATTCCACCGCCTCCTCTTTTAATATAATTATGCACAGAACTCACTGTCAGCTGACTAAGCTCCAGACCTCTCGGTTATAACATATAGGTACGAATCACATAAAAACACAGCGGTTCCATTTTTACAGTTCAACTGTTGTATCATTAAGAATCTGCTGCCTTGTCACGGGAACGTGTTTACCCAGCCGTTGCCTAGAATAGTACCTAGTATATCATCCCATCGCGCGGTCTTTGCGTAGCAACAGTACTACACGCTACAATACTCTTCAGAGCAGGGCGGACTGAACCATTTACCGGCTTCTTTCCGGTGACTCCCGAATAAAGGCATCGTATCTCGTACCGAGCGCCTGAAGAGAAGTCGCAACCTCTTCGCTCAGTTGTGGTGGGCCAACCTCTATCTGTATATTAGCAGGTCCGATATCGGGTCAAGCGATGTCTCTACCCCCTGCCATCTCATACCTGGGCAACGATCTTGGGTGTCATTCGATATAGCAGTGTACAGCAGCTGTCGCTTCTGGCCTTCTATCCAGGTTAATCCTGCTTGGTTTCGAGGACGGATAGGACTCATGACTTTGTTTTAAATCAGTGCCGAGACGCGTTCGAATTTCTAGAGAAAATTAGAGGATTGTTATTTAAGTAGGTACTCAAATTACCGCACAGTAAGAACACAGGCAATTTTTACTGCTCTCGTAAAGTGTCCTGGCATAAAAGTACCGTTTATGCACTATATATAGCGTATTCGTTATAGAGACTGGCTACGGGCTGGAAGACCGAGGGGTCGGAGTTCGAGTCCAGGTAGAGTCAAGAATTTTCCCTTCACGCAGTACAGATCGCTCTGGGGTCCACCCAACCTCCTAGCCAATTGGTACAGGAAGCTTCTTCCTCGGGGATAAAGCGGCCAAGGCGAGAAGCTCACCACTCACCTCCAACTACTACCAAGATTAAAAAAATGTGGATTTCTACATTCACCCCCACATACGCCTTCATGGCAGAGTATGCACAGGGACAACTTTACCCTACATATGGCCTACATTTCATCAGTAGATTTGTAATATACAGAATGTCCCAGGTGGGATGCTAAATATTCTGGGAGGTCACAGTATTGGCCATTCTAAACAAAAATATGTATGTGTACATGTGTCCCACTCCAAACGGTTTCCGAGGTAGAGCTATTTCACTGTACAATTCCAAAACTGCTGACGAGAAAGGGATATTACGTACTGTTTCTGATACCGGTATTTATTGTTCAAGTGACAAAGTTGGTACACTTTACCTAGTGTAAAACATTTTCGAAAATTCCACAGTCAACATCAATGCACTTTGCAACTCGTGTGAGGATATGGCGTGTTGCTTGTCTGTACAGTGTACTGTACAGTGAAATAGCTCTATCTCGGTGCAACTCATGTGAGGACGTAGCGTGTTGCTCGTCTGCACAGTGCACTGTGTACTGTACAGTGAAACAGCTCTATCTCGGTGCAACTCGTGTGAGGACATGACGTGTTGCTCGTCTGTACAGTCTACTGTGTACTGTGCAGCGAAATATTGGTAATTGATTTCCATGTTTACAAATACGTACCGTGGACCTTACTTTGTTCGAATTCCCTCCTTTCAGCATCCTCGCATAGCGTTTCTTACTATGAAAGCAGAATCCCCTTTCTACCAAGCGACGTCTTCCTTGATTACGCATTTGTATGCATCTCATCACTCCTGTACCTGTTGGAAGCCCTTCGTTGTGAATGTTCCCCATACTCCTGCTGCTTGCTTCCTCCGACGTCTTGACGTTCTCTAGAGCCATTTGTTCACAAATATCTTACATATTGCGTGGGCATAAACATTTTATTGTCTTCACAAAATTACGAGGTTTAAACTTCCTCTTTCTCTTAAACCATTTGCGCAGTGAAGTCCTAGAAAATAGTGAAAGTTTTATACAATTCCTTTATGTTAAAAGCCCCTAATATTTTCTGGCTGTGGAGATCTCTGTAAGAAAATTGTTAATAGTTCTCTATCTATTATCAAAGTTTCGAAACATATTTCTTTATATGAACGTGGAAAAAACAAAAGTAATGAAAATTTCGAGACAACCAACCCCAGTCACAATAAAGATAGACCAAAAACAACTGGAGAATGTGAAATGTTTTAAATATTTGGGTAGCTTGTTAACAGATGGTGGAAGGTGTACTTGTGAAATTAAATCTAGGATTGCCATGGCAAAAGCTGCATTTAGCAAGAAGAAGAATCTTTTTACCAGCAAATTGGACTTAANGCACCCAAAGTTTTATTCCGTAATATTATGTTTAAACATCCTGTTGCTTTAATATATCATTTATTTCACACATTTCCATCTTAAATGCCACTTATTGTTACCCTTTTCCCACATTACATGGTTCGGCTGTATACGGCCATCATCAGGTGCTTTTGGCTTGCTGATACTGTTATGTCAAAATTTCGCATCGCATGTGAACGTGATATTTCCTGTAAGTTTTGAGGTTTTCACGGCGATGACCATGAAGAAAGTCGTCTTGTGGGATCTGGCGCCGTGTATTCTTTGTTTCAGCCGACGTTTCGGAGGAACGTATCGCCTCCATCTTCAGGGCAGATGAATTGCGTTGCGAATACAGAGAGCAGTAGCTGTAATGATTAGGAAGTGAAAAGCGCTACTTTATATAGGAAGTAGGCAGGGGGGTGGTTAGGGAGAGGGGACCGATGGGAACAGTGAAGAGCGATTAAGGCCATATATGGTCAGGGTGGTGAAGGTGGGGGGGGAAACGGCCAGTGAATCCAGGCAACTTGGAGGTCAATGGAACGGAGGTTGCGGTTAGACAAGAAGAACCAGTTGGCTGGGGACAGGCTACTGACGTCAATGATATGAAGAAGAGCTGGGGTCTCTTGGTGGAGTTCTCTTGAGGGAAGAGATGAGAGGCTTCCATGACTTGTTGAGACAAAACCCTGTTTCCTTGTTCATGTTATTCGGGTGGAGCTCGATCTCAATGGCCTCCATGATTATGCGATCCAGGTAGCGGCTCTTACAGGTGATTATGTCGGTTTTGTGAAACTGGATACAATGGTCTGGCTCGATGCTGTGTTCATGTTCTAGGCGTAAATGCCGTTGATGTTCTTTCAACTTGATGTCCACAGAACGGCCCGTTTGCCCATTGTAGACCTTGCCGCACTCGCAGGGGATTCTGTAAATTCCCGGTGTCCTCAGTCCCAGGTGATCCTTGACAGGCCGGAGGAAATTAGATATTTTCTTAGGAGGCAGGCCAACTGATTTAATGTTGTGTCGGGCCAGCACTCTGCTGATACTGTTGAATATAGTCCCGACAAAAGGCAAGAAGGCGACAGTGTCTCTGCGGCCATCATGTTGATCCTAGTTGGGATGGCGGTTGAGGGCCTTTGTCGGGACTATATTCAACAGGATCAGCAGAGTGCTGCAAGGTCTACAATGGGCAAACGGGACGTCTGTGGACACCAGGTTGAAAGAACATCAACGGCATTTACGCCTAGAACAAAAAATATACTCCTTGTAAACAGTGGTTCAGAACACACAGAATATAAAGCAACTTCATACAGAAGGCATTAATGCTATTTCTCTTCTTGAATATTTTTTCTTATTAGTAGATCCAGCTTTGGTTCAGTGAACTTTAGAAATGCGATTTGCATATGCGCAAAAGGGCGGGGTCTATTTCTCGCCATTTTGTTTATCCAATCCGTAGCCTCAAACCCTTCTTCACATAAATATATAGTGATGTTAATAACTGACTATAGACAGGGTTTGAATTTTCACTTCTCGATGTCTTCCAGACAGGCTTTGAGGTCCACCCAGTCTCCTATACAATGGGTACCGGGGGCTCTTTCCCCGAAGCAATCGGCCGGGGCGTGAATCTGACAACTCACCTCCAACTAGTGCCGAGGTCAAGATAATGTGGATATATACATCCACTCCCGCATACGCCTTCATGGTGTAGTGCTTAATTAGTTAAGGACAACTTTACCTTACCGAAAGAACTGGCTCAAGCAGTAAGTTCCTGGCGTGTTCAGGAGATAGTCACTTCGAGTCCCGGCCGGGATTGCATCTATTCTCTTTGGAATTTTTGTTGTTTTCCTAAGTCCTCCAAAGTAAATGTCAGATAATTCAAAACATGTCACGCCTGCTTCCTTCCAGATCCCTTCCTATTCATCATGCGTTAACCATTGCACTATGCTATTCTCAGTAGTCAGAACTACTCACAGTGTCGTTAAACGAGCCAGAAACGAATGATATGAAACGACATTTTCCTCTGCAGCCCCTGAAAAGCGTGATAGGTGACCAGTGCCTCCTTCTGCGCGTGCTCTGTAAGGTTGGCTGAGATCAGGCTACTGTTGTCATGTCGCCATGTTTATAATTCTGCTGTCCAACAGTTTCCTTACGGTCAGCTGCGTTGCTACGTATCGGATATTGCATCCGAGTTGTGCTTGCAAACTGCCATCAGAACAGCCTTCCTAATTACTTGTCGGTAAAGTAGCTTCCGTACTGATATTGTAATACCACTATCGCGCTCTCTCTCTAATTAGTTGTTGGGACAATGCTTTCTGCTTTGCTTGCCCCAACAGTGCTCTTTAAGTGTATTACGGAGCGCTGCAGTTTGGCATGCAAACTCGCAAGTAAATTTCCTCCCGCAGCTGTAATGAGGCACTAGCAAGGCAAGCTTCCTCTAAACGTCCATGCATGTAACACCCTATCAGTTCTCACTTTACAGCGCGCTCTGTTCCCCGCATGGATACTATTAGCAAGTGAAAAGTGATTCTTCCGCTCTTTACAGACGTCATTTCAGCTGCTCTGAAATGACATTTGACATTTTACTGTTCTGGAATGTCACACCTTATAGTCTGGAAGATCGTTTTGGGATTTTCTGAGGAACGTGAATAGAATTCTATCAGACTATACGGTGTCATAACCCAGAAGATAATATTCATCTACATTTGATATTTATCTTGAATGACGGATTTGAAACATGTCGACCATTGCTGTGATAATGTACTGTTGCGGCATTGGTGTGTGGTCACTGAGGAAAATCATGAGAAAACTTAATCTTGGTAGCCGGTTACCCGGCCTCACGAATTTGGCTGTTGCGCGTTACTGCGTCAAGGGGACGAACAGATCAATAACAGTTAATCTGGATTTTATTTGAAAGGATTCTTTTATACATCTAGCCAGAAGTTCTAACTGGCACTTTCCGTTGCTTTATTCGTAAGTTCCTGACCAGAGTGAATTTTATTTTTAAACGTCCATGATTGTTTTGCCTCCAGTTCCTTTTTACTAACGCTGAGTTATTAAAATTTTCCTTCAGTTCTGCATAACCACTATAGATGACACTGCATGACTAAAGCATTGTCGATGACTGACTTCGTCTCGGAAAACAGTACCACGTTTATGAGACGTTTATAGAAATTCGTCATTACGGTGTGCTAGTTATTTCGTCTTTCCGTCAACAGATGGCAGCTTGAAATATTTCTGTGTTTCTATGGAAAAAGAATGCATTTGATTTATTGTTATGGACAGAAGAAGATCTAGAAATGAGAGAACACTACATTGACAGAGATCTATTGCAATTTAAATGTAGTTGCACAGAATATATATTTCAGGTACTACAAACTGTAATAGTAGTGGAGAGGTGTGTTCTGATTTGGGGTGGTACTGAACTAACTTACAGCACTGTCCTTACGGTTTTGTTTACTTCCTTATTCTTGACGTTCGTTTATTGCAGGTCCAAATTCAATCCATATTAGGACACTAAGTCCTTTGCTTTGGATTTTGTCAGATACGAGTATAAGCCACGCCGAAACTCATTCCTTATGTAACGGAAGCATTTTAATACTAAAAATACTTTCAACTGAGATGTGAAGTATTATAGTATGATGGATGTTAATCATGTTTTTCAGATGAACGAATTGCCTCCATCTTCATGGTGGAATAGTATATTCACTCTTTTATTATAATTATCGCTTTGAGAACTTTGAATCTCCAGTTTTTATAAGATTAAGGTTTCTTTTAGAAAACAGAAATGTGGATGTAGAGGCTGATGTAAAAACAGAGGATTTATATTTCACTTATATATACCAAAGTTTAATTAACTGGACTGTTATTAGCGTAATCCTCCCTGTGCCATATTTAATACAGGTTTAATCTTGCATGTAATTTGGGAGTTGAAACATCAGACAGGTGGGATTTTACACTGGATATTCTATTCAAGCTTCAATTTTAAACTCTCTGTGGTAAGAGTGTTTATGTATTAATCCTACACGAATTGCGCCATCTCCTTTTCTGTAATTGAAGATTTAATTACCCGTTCTTCGCGTGCTTCTGCTTGGAATGAATTTGCAAACGCTGGCTTTGTATGTAAACCTTAGGAGGGGTCACAGCCGGCCTACGTCACACGATATATTGACCATCATGTTCCCGTGGTTCCTACGTAACTGGATTTCATAGCGCCGCGCCACGGAGCGTAAACACATATTGGCTTCGATACTGCGAATCGCCTGAACTTCCTTCGAGCTCTGGGAAGGATCGTAAAGGAGAGTTAGTTGACGCAGCAGATGGGTTAACTTGCCTCAGCATGTCGTCCAATCCTTTCGTTACATCGGCCATACACCATTCGGTTGATTGGTTTTCAAGCCGTTTTCTTCTTGCTTCAGCACAGACGAAAATATTGTGGCATGCTGACCCTTTGCTAAGCAATCGACTGCTAAATAAGTGTACAACAGCTGTTGCTAAGTAACGGTTTAACAAACATGGATGTTTCCACAGGAGAAATTTTACTGCAACAGAGGAACGATGATTACACTGCGGTCCGTGCCGATATATATGCTGGACAAGTTAGTGGGGAGTGAGTCTTTTGGTGAGTCAGTGATTTAGAGGACTCTTGGTGCTCAGTCGCCTGCAGTAATCATTATTGATTACAACGCAAGAGCAGGGTGCTAGTGTTTGGGGGGGAGGTTATTTGACAGTGCTGTTACAATGTCAAAAGGTACGATGACTGATTAATGATGAATTGGGAATGACTTGGAGGGATTCGGTCTTGGTGTAACCGTGACATTAGCGTGGAATATTCCCATACGTAAGGTATTCTTTTATTGCTAGTGGGGTGGGACTAAGTCCCTTGTACTGCGGCCACTTCTGGCCTATTGTATCAGCCCCAGATGATAGGTGAGGGTGATTGTGGAGCAATTGGTGGAATGAAGATTGGCAGGGGAAACCGAAGTACTCGGAGAAAACCTGCCCCAGCGCCACTTTGTCCACCAGAAATCCCACTTGACCAGACCGGGGATCGAACCAGGGCCGTCGCGGTGGGAAGCCAGCGACTAACCGCTTGAGCTATGGCACGGTAGGTAAGGTAAAGTTGTCCCTGTGCTTAACTAATTCAGCTTCACGATATGAAGGCGTATGGGGGGTGGATCTATAGACCCACGTTTTTTTGACCTCAGCACTATTTGAAGGTCAATGGCCAGCTTCACGTCTCAGCCGTTTTATCCTCTGGGAAAGAGCCTCCGGTACGAATTGGATGGGAGGTTTGGTGGACTCAAGAGCCGGTTTGGACGACACGGAGAAGGGAAAATTCTTGACCTATCAGGACTCGAACTCCGACCTCTGTCGTCCATCCAGTAGCTAGTCGCCATACCGACTGCACTATTCCGACTCTCTGGCATGTACCCATAGGAACTGAATAAAGCCACGAAAAAACTTTTATTTGGTATAGTCGGTGTTCTGTCCCAGATTTGAACCGAGAACCCCCAGAATACGAATTAACTCATTACTGCTATTCCCAACCACTCCAATGGTATCTTCTGGTTATATGCAGAACCAGTGAAGGAAATATGACCAGTGGCAGTTCTCATATCGCGGATGTGAAAGACGAAGATAATTTGAACTGGTGAGGGGGCGCCTTCAAAGATATACTTGCCCAGAGGGACCGAGTACAGCCACGAAATGCCTTATTCCGTGCTGTCTGCTCCATGACGTCGTTTCCGGATTCAGGTCAGACACATCAGCGCTGACAAGTCACTAAGCCAGGTCAGTTGGCACTGCAATGCACTTTCAACATATGTGTTAGTCTAGAAGGATTCTGCGACTTATACAGACCCCAGGGAAAGATGAAGTCTAGGTGAGGAAGCTGACCTCCAAACTAATTATCTTGGAATATTTTGCAATGATTCTCAGTCTGTGTGGATGCTGTAACGCCTCGTCTGGTTGTTTTGTTTCTCTTAACGCACGCTAGGAGGCTCTACGTGTTTATAGACGTTTCCTGCCGCTCACACATAAAGCATTGCCCTTACGCGCTCATTGTTCCAGCTGGACTAGACGGTAGCCATGTTACATTGGTATTACGGCTTGCCCCGTCGGGTCTCTGCAGAAGCCGTGTAAATTGAGATGTTGCCAGCGCGTAAATTGAGCGCACAGTTAATTTTCTTGACACGAAATCAGATATTCATTTGTAAAGTCGTATAAAGGTTGGAATAGCGGGGAATAGAACCAGGTACCTTGCAAATGTTAAACACGAATGTTAACCACTTGAACACTACGTACACTTCACCCCAGTTTGGTCCCGCGGTTTAGTATGCGTGGAGTTCCTCCTTCAGTCCCCGTACTGGTCTTCATGACGGTACTTAAGAAGACAAGCTTATATCACTACGTTCTTCTTAACGTCTTCATTACATGGAGGTGAGTGGTCAGCTTTCCGACACAAGAAAACGACCTCCACATGTGACCGGTTAGGAAGATAGTTGAGCAGGACTGTACTCTGTGAAGAATTGAAAATATTTTGTCATGTGACAGGAGTGTGACTATAGACGGGTTTTAGATAGGTGATCAAATTCACTGGACTCTTTGACACAGCGCATGGCTACGATTTAAAGTTCACTGTTACAGACACACACTCTAATGTCCATAGTCATGTCTTCACTAGCCGTTTCTTGGTAGCGGCTTCCAACGGTATATTTCCCCTTTCCTCTGGGTTTCTGAACGTTACCCGGCCTCAGCTACAAACTTCTAACAGAAACAGCTCGCAACGATTGAACCTCAGCGGTTCCTGCTTATAATATCTCGTCAAAGGCCGCACATCATTACTGTGTTGGTGTTTATGGCTTAGTAACAGCCGTTGTACTGCTGTTTATTTCGCGGTCATTACCTAGCAGTGGCTCTACGTCCCACAATATTGTCACATGTATTAGTGACTTGTAGACGGGGTGTGGATTGGTGAGTCGATTTACTGGATATTCACTAGTCGTAACTACAATTAATTATAACTCACCATCACTCTATTACGGCACATAACGTCTGCTTACACTAGTCGTTGCTACGTAACAAATCTCAACAATGACTATGCCTTTACAGTATCTTCACTATCCGTTCCATAGCAACGGATTTATAACGCAGGAACTGTATGTCCCCCTGAATTACACACTCCAAATATTACACCCAAAGTCTTCTCTTCTCAGCCGCACTCTTGCAACAGCCGCCCGTACTGAACCTCAACTGGAATCTGCACTACTCCCTTCCATGACGGATTCGCGTCCTTGATTCTCTGCTTCTCAGCTAAGAGTGACTTCTCGGTTATTCTGTAACATCTAACAGTCAAAGTCACATTGCGACTGACGGTCAGTAAGTCTTGGTGTAGAGACCCAGTTGGGGCTCATGACCAGATATTAATTATTATCGTTTGACAGTTACGGTCTTGTTCCTGTGGGGCCCCCTCTCTGACGAGAGGACGAGTCTGTCTTTTGTATATGCTGCTGGTCCTTGCCAGCGCAATCTTACTCGGGTCCGAGTCCCTTGGGACTCGCGACCATATTTTACTGTCAGAATTGAGACTTCCCCTTTCGTCGCCTCCTACGACTCGCAGGGTCACGGTGGAGGTATTCGGCCCCGCCTCCACACGGGTTTGACTCCGGAACATCTAATAATTCCCCTTTAATTCCTTTATTACAATGCAATTTCCTAGCAACGAGTTATAACAATGTATTCCTTATTGTTTGTATTCATTGCTGCGAGGAAGTTTACGGAGTCGTTGCCTAGCAATGATGGCATTCCTTTATTTTTACAGAAACGGCCCATTTTTCACAACACCTTGTCCCTCTCCAGTCCGCAGCCCAGTGGCTGCACTAATGGAGCCGTCCCGGCCCGGGTCTGTAGCAAAAGCAGGTTGCAATATTTTATGTATCGTTCTTACATTTTCCCTGTTTGATTGGGAAATTCCTGGTAGAATTTTGCTTTGTTTGCTATCAACATCATAAAGCCAGGGAAGAGGGGAAAATTCCCTTGAGACAGTGGAGCTCTACGTGAGACGTCGGCGTTCCCATCAAGGCCAGCCCAGTTTCCACTCGCGATATATCTGGCAGACACCTGCGACTGGAGAAAGTACTCCGCTCCTCATGTCTTTCTGTTCCCTTCATCCAGTCTCGGACGTTCCTTCTCAGGGGATCTGATCCGTCACGTCCCAGAAGCTAACAGATGTGTTCAGTTTCATGGCAAATGAAGTGCAAATGTTCTCTGCTGAAGGTAGCAGAATGTTGTCACGTGTATGGAGTGACTGTAGACGGGGTTTTGAATTGGAGGTAGGATTTATTGAACACGTATACGCTCACGACACGTGACTACACTTTACAGATCATTATCACACACAGACTGGTGTCCTCAGTCTATTACAGTCTCTACAAGCCGTTGCCTGGTAACGGCTTTCAATGGCATACGTTCCACTTACTGTGGGTTCCCGAACTATCCCCCCGTGCCTCAGCTACCAGCTTCTAACAGCAGCAAACAGAGAGAAGTTAGAGTGTGTTCTAGTGATTTGTGAAGTGTGTAGATTAGCAATAGCTCTGTAATTACTTGTACATACTTGTCGTATGTATAACCCCGTCTATAGTCACACTCTAAAACGTGAAAATATATAAAGTTGCTAATGTAAGTTTTTGGAACGTCTGAAATACCACGATCGTCATGAGAAGAGCGAACTTATGTTCAGGTTTCATGGGGATACGCAATGGCTTACATCTGAGAGGCATGTGGTATTGTGCACGGAAGAGTGAAGAAAATTCCCCACGAACAGTATATAAACTTTCCTTCGGGAATGTTAAAATCACCGATGGTTTCCGTACAGAATATTTATACAATTTCAAACAACGTTTGAAGATTGGGACTCCATACTATCTAGAATTTTACACCCGTAGAAGGGGCCGAGTAACTGATTTATAGCTTGTCCAGGATCTCGTATATATATCTGAATAGTGTAAAATTTTCTGAGAATTACTTTTATATTTTCGGTTCATTTATGACTTATTTTTGACGCCAGTACAAATATTTGAATATTTCTGTGACTTCATTTGACGTTGTCATTGCTATTTCTTGAACTTTGTGAAATATTGTCCATCTTGAAAAACTAGGGGCCGCTTCTCTAAGCAGGAACGCCCTCCCCCACGTTTAAGGAATCCAGTGGATCATTGACACCATAGAAATTAGTTGTAATGCAGATTAATGAACTCCAGATCCTGACATCTTATTTTCTTCTATCCATTTTATTGGACCCATCATCCTTCTTGCGCGACATCGTCGAAACATATGTAATGTTCTGGCATTCATGAACGGTACAGGATGTGCAAGAACTGTTTAGTTTTATACCTTCTTCCTTTCGTCAGCTGAAACATAGAGCTCCTCATGCGCTTCTGCTTATATCCTTCTGCTTGCTCGACCTCAGTGGCAGTCTTCTGTACAACTTGGATCGTAAAAGTAGACTTTCTGGGGACTAACTCAGTTGTAATCGTACTAACTTCAAAAGCTTCTGAACAGATATACTCAGGAGCACACAGGAGGACACCGGTGTGCTGTGTGCGGGACTCGTAGACACTGACCTGGAAATATCCTAGATTACTTACTGTAGCTACACGCAAGAAGTCATTGCCCATTGTTGAGAGTGAGAGGGAAATTTCGATAATGCCTAAGGGTAAATATCATTTGTTAACATTTGCCGGGATACCTGTGACATTGCCCTGTTCTGCTGTTTGACCATAATATATGCAATAAATTTAGTATAATTTAGGTATTAGTTTATTATCGAGACCTGCCAAAACAGCCCTAGACGCTGAAATGATAATATAATTCTCCCATAATAAATTAACGGATTCATAATACTCCTAGGCATATCATCTTTAATATTCTCCTTCCGCCCTTGCAGCCGCGTGTAAATTACATAGATAATGTCTTGAGAACTTCACTGTGGAAATGAGTACAGCTTTTGTTGCAAGCCTTCAGCTCCTGAGCCTCATCTGTAACACGAAAAGACGTCGGTATACCTAACTGTTCCTTTGTGGCAAGAGAAGCACTCAAAGGGTCGCGAGACAGCAAATTACTCAAGTTAACTGATTACGGTGCGGGAACGAGACAGTAAAACTTAAATGCTTTTGGTACCAACAATTCATCTTTTCCTTGCGTCCTAATTGAATATCAGAACCTTTCAAAAGATCAAAGTTTTCCTCGTCCGTTCATGATCAGTTTCTACTTGTACAAGGGTCTGAAACTGACCACACACCTGCATCTGTCTTCAAGGCAAGAACATGTGTGACTCAATCTTCACTCCCCCATACGTCTTCACAATACGGTCTGAAACACCGGGATAAATATACTGTCACGTGTGATAGTGTGACGCTGACTGTGACGGGGTTTTGATTTGTAATTGGATTTATTGCCCACGTACAGGTCGTAACTACAAGTAACTATAGCGCTATCGTCGATTCGCACATTCTACACGTTACACCACGCACTAAGAATTCTGTCTACTTCATCTTCAGCTGTTGTCACCTGATAACGGCCTCCAACATCGTAGCTTCCTCGACTTTCATGTTCACGTCCTTACTGGCTGCCAGTGTATCACAACTGACTAAATTCAATGTTAATGTCAGAGTTACGTAACGACTGGCAGTTTACCCCCAATCATTTCGTCTTGGCGACAAGTCCCTTGACACCCACGACCAGAGATTTTTTCAACTGAACCCTTGTGGTGATAGTCCTTATGTGACATCGTGTCTGATGAAATGAGAAGATGGGTTTGTCTCTTAGGAATATGTTTCGCCTCTCGTCAAGTGTTTATTTCAGGCATAGAACATATTATTGAAAGTGTCTTCCTTTTACACTACAGACAATCCCTCTGCCAGTGCAGGATTTGCAGAACGGATGATGCTTATCTTACGTATCCTATGCTACAACAACAGCTTAGTCAATTGAATGGTCGTAAGCTTCACCACCGCCAAGTTCAAGCCTCTTATATTTTCTATGTCTGGCTTCACCTTGTCCTATACCGCGAACATGTTCATTCTCATGCTTTTGCATGACGTCTGCTTTTTGCCTACACAATTTTGTTATGTAATCGCTGAAAGCCGTGTGCAAATCGCGGACCGATGTGCACCTTGGAACATTTCCAGTGGTGCGCAGAACCTTCTATTCCATGGGCTGCAACTTTAAGCGGTAGGTGTCTGCCGCTAATTCCCAGGCGAGGAAAGCATAAGCCATTATTGATCTGATCGGTGCCTTGTGGAGTCTTAGTTTAATGCTGGCCCTTAAACATTCAATTTTGAATAAGGAACAGATTCTAATAAATGTTCTGAAGGCCTCGGCTTCATAATTTCTATATGCAGTCCCCATGTAATCCTCTTATCGAAGATTACATCGAGATGTTTTGCATGATTACTGACTGAATTCCAGACCTATTCTGCTTGTAACACCTCGGCACAGACCGCATAGAAAACACCACTATTAGCAGTTATATTGTTGCGTTAAGCAGCTGTCACATGGACCGCATAGAGGCACCACTTTTTAGGCAGTTCACTGATGCATGTTAGGAATCAGTTGCCTAACAACGGGCATTGTTTACAGAGTCATTATTTAGCAACGGGTTTACATGGTAGAATTCCTTCTCGATTTCAGCATAATTCATCATTTCTAAGTCACTGCTTGTGTGCGAACTTATATTTGATTGTTTCTGTTTTCATGTAACAAATTTCGTGCATGGAAAGTGAATCCACTAATGCAGAGTGCTGATAATATCTCTCTCTGCAGCTTGTTACTGCTCGGATCGCGAACTGATCTCTCCGCACACCCAGGCTCGTGATACTGAATTTCAGTCTAGCCTCTTGACTTTCCCCCTCGCATTAGGAGCGATATTGTTGTCATACTTTGTTGTAATTTATTGCCAGTGATATTTCCAAGTAAATTAATATTAATTTAATAATTCTGATTTAGAATTTTTGGTCACTCAGTATTTAAGCGACTATGTAGTTAGAATTCAGATATAATGGGTACAGTATCACACAGAGGAAACTCATACTGGAAGCTTTCTTATAGTTTGTAACTTCTTATATAATTGTGTACATTTGAGCATGCGCCAAAACATTTTATAATTTTGTAACCAGCTACAGTCGTTAATGTGGCTGTCACTCTGAATAGTGACAAGCTAACTTTATGTTATGGTAGGGTAAAGTTGTCCCTCTGCTAAACTAATTAAGCAGTGCTCCATGAAGATGTGTGGGGGAGTGAATGTATAGATCCACGTATACTGACCTCAGCACTAGTTTGAGGTGAATGGTGAGCTACACGCCCCGGCCACTTTATCCCCGGAGAAAGGCCTTCGGTACCCATTTAGAAGGAGGCCGTTTGGGCCCAAGAGCTGGTCTTGAAGTTACGGAGAAGAGAAATACCTAGACCCTACCGGGACAAGAATTCCGATCCCTCGGTCGTCCACCCCGTAGCCAGTCGCTATACTGACGGCGCTATCCCGGCTCCGAGTTTTTTGGTAACATGTTCGAAACAAAACTGTCAGCAGTGGCTGCATTCAATAAAATTGATGCCGCTGATGTGTCAGCATTACGAGGACTGCATTATTCTTTACAGTTTTTCTTTCGTTATTCGAAATGCATATAGGATTTGTATGGGAAAGCCAGAAGAAAAGAAATCGTGAAGAAGACCTAGACGCTGTTATGAAGATAATATTATAAGGGATCTTACAGAGACAGGATTGATATGGCTCAGGATAGGGACCAGTGGAGGGCTCTTTTGAGCACTGTAATACATTTCGGGTTCAATAGAAAGTTGGAAAATTCTTGAGTAGCTGAGCCACTGGCGGCTTCTCAAGAAGGACTCATCTCCAGGGAGTTAATGAGATTATTTTGTTGTTCTGACCAAGGTTTAGTGAAACTCCCTGTGCTGTATACACCAGAACGCCCTTACAATATACAGTAGTTATGTAGTGTTGCAGGGCTAGCACGCCAATATGAAGGGAGAACTTAATAAAGTCCAAAATATTGCACCATTTGTGGCAGTGTAGGCTCCCGTTTACATCAGAGTGGTTTGCCGGATGATAGCGCGTCTTCATCAGAAGGATGGTTTGCTGAAACCCACGTCGAAATCATGAATGCTGACTTCACTATATACGTAAAATCTTGGCTTCGATATTGCACAGGCTTTTCTGCTGCTTAAGAAAACGCTGGTTCTTCGTTAATATGTTTCATTTGTAAAGTGTACCGTACCATTTTATGAATACTTTATCTCTTTAACCAAGTAAATAAATAAGACAGAAATTCTGCTATAGACTCCTAAGTAAGTTGGTACAAAAACAGAGGCGGTTCTTACTTCAAGAAGAAGCGGCCTCCGTAGTCTAGGGGTAACGTTCCCACTTCATGACTCAAGGTACGCGGGTTAAAACCCGGCGGAGGTTCAGGGAACAAGTTCTCCGGGAGGGACTTTAAGCCGTGTGTCCCGTGTCGTAGATTTACGGCGCGTAAAAGAACCTCATGTCTCTAGGAGACGTCTGAGCTAAATTACAGGCCCTTTCCCGCCCAGGTAGTCTCCAATGCCTCTGGTGGATGAGGGAAGCATCAAGGTACCGGGGGCCGACCTCGTTGGCTCTACGGGGGCTGATGGCACGCACCGTTACCGGCAGGGTATGGCGACAGTATAAATTAAAAGGGGGGACGCAAAATGGACCAATAACTGGTCTAAGTGCATGGGGAAACCCACCCCCTCATAATAAATACATACATACATACATACATACTTCAAGAAGAACGAGGCTAAAAAATTTCTTCTCTGGTCTCAGTAGTAGCATATGATACACATACATCTAAATATTGCTCTATTGCCAGTTTAACGAGGTGTAATATCTATGTTCATTTGCTATGACACGTATGAGTTTTATTGCCTTTATACTGTGACGTGGACGGCGCAACAGGAAGTATGGGTCACGTGAACTCTGCGTTTTCGCGAGTGACGTCACATACTCCCACTCCTTCCATCATTTCGCAACTCTCGGTAAACACCTCCCTTCGGTGACGTAACAGCAGAGCAGCTGTGTCGGGCAACCATTGTCGCGGTGACGTAACCGCATAGGAGCCGCTGCCGCTGCTATGGTAACAGGGCCAGTAAACACTCCGCCTGGTGACGTAACAGCACTTCCCACAGTGACGTAACAGGGGACACCGCGGTTACTACGTGGCAACAGGGGACAGTACAAGAGGCCGGCTGAGCGGCGTGTGAGACAGCGTGGATTGTGAAGCCAGACAGAAGGCAGTTGAAGTCCAGCAGCTACGAGTCGAGTCGTATCGAGTGAATGGCAGTGACTACAATAGGAGAAGTAATTGTGACACTGCATATGGCAGTAACTGTGAAATTGTAAATTGTGTGAGTGTAAGAGCGAATGTGGAATAAATTCGCTAGATCCAAAACGACGTGAAGTTATTTGTCACCTGACATACACAACACGTGACAATTTGGTGTCAGAAGTGTCTACGAACTTAAACACGCCAAAAGTTCAGAACTAACTGTTGAATTTACGAGTGCATAAAGTGTTATCCTGAAAAAATAAAAAATGGACGCACAGAAGGTGTTGGAACTCCTGCTGGTCAGGATGGAAACCATGCAAGATGAAATAAAAAGCGACCAGGAGAAGGCAGACGCCGATAGGAAAACCGACAGATAGGAAATGCTAAAAGAGCTGAAGGCCAACCAGGTAATAGCAGATGCCGACAGAGTGCAGATGCAAGAACTGTTCAGAATTTATTGTCACGTGTCGGGTATGTTACGCGACAAATAACTTAACATAGCCTTCGGATTCAGCAATTATTTGTTCTCCTTCTCTTTTACACTCTTTATGCCGTCACAGTCAATCCTTCAGTTGTGGTCTCTCCTCGACTTCACTCGGCGAATGCTAGACTTCAACTTTCTCGATCGTACGTGTCTACCTAGTCAAAGTCAAAGTCACATTGTGACTGACGGTCAGTCAGTAAGTCTTGGTGTCGATCCCCATCTCGGGCTCATGACCAGATATTAATTATTAAGGTTTGACAGTTACGGTCTTATTTTTGTGGGACGCCCTCTCCAACGAGAGGACGGGTCTATCTTTTGCATATGCTGCTGGGCCTTGCCAGCGCGGTCTTTCTCGGGTCCGAGTCCCTTGGGACTCGCGACCATATTTTACTGTCTCAGATTTGAGACTCCCTTTTCGTCGCCTCCTACGACTCTCAGGGTGTATACCTAGTCAAAGTCAAAGTCACATTGCGACTGACCTAGTTCTGGTATATACCTGTAGGCCTTATGCGGACCGGATACCAGACACCATTTCTCACGGTTCCGTTTCTGCTCTTTCGAGAGTCCGCTGTTACGCAACCGGGGAAACGCGTTCGTTGTTTCGGCATTGTCTACGCAACGGCCCACTATTATTGCGTTACCATGGAAGTACCTGCTCCAAACAGATGGAGGCCAATAGGGACATCGATCGGGAAGAGAGGGAGGTCGATCGAAGGGACCTAAAAGAAATGATGAAAATGATGGTCGCCAGGCTAGAAAAGACGGAAGTCAGCCACAAGGAGATGGTGGCCGAAACCAAACCGGAAAGACACATGGAGACGATGGCCTGCCGAGATACGACAGAGGCGCGTCTAGAAGAGGAAGAGCCGACCTCATTGGACAGGAAACCTGAGGCGGCAGAACAACGAGAGGTCCCCGTAGAACTCGCCGAAGTAATGCCGGTCGGAGAAGCGAAGATGAAAAGGCTCAAGGACCGAAAACTGGCCGCGGAGCGTCGCCGCCAGATGAACCAACGGCCCCAGTGTTAGGATGGGTGCCGAAGAAAAGGACTGGCCGTCGTCCATAGAGGGACGAGCCACCGTGCGAAAGTGCCACGGCAGAGGAAGGAAACCGGCAGAAAGATGTCCGGTCGTCCAAGAATCGCCTGGCGCAAGAGAAGCGTCGGTAGGAGAAACTGTACCTGGACCAAGTACGAGGAAAGAATCCTATGACTCAGGGGAAGAGTGCGGATTATCCACAAAGGAAGAACGGGAATAGAGAATATAGGCGCCAGACGGCCGCTATGCCAGAAGAAAAAGGTGAAAACCGAAAACGCAGAGTTCACGTGACTTCCTGTTGCGCCGTCCACATCAGAATACACTAAGCACGGATTTGATACCTAACCCAAGAATAGTGCTTTTGGAGTGATATGTTACTCCGAAACGTCCTTCTGTCATAGAACTACGCGGTGTTACAATCCAGAAGATCGTGCCCCCCTGAGATAAACGTCGTTTCAATAAAATAATTTACTTAACTCTTTCAGTACACGTGTAGGATTCATTGACGTAGTTCAGAGAGGCAGGAGGGTTGTATAGGCCTGCCGGTGCGCTCTGTATTTGTTCCTTTTAAGCTAAATTGCAAGTCAATTTAACCTCCAAGATGTTGGGTAAAGAATATACAGAGTGATTCTAAATTATTATCGGGGACTCCGTTTATAGATCAAGGAAAAACTCACAATAAATTAGTATAACTCTATGTATATTAAATTCCCTGGTAATGTTCAACTTTGCATTGATATTTAAACAATGCTTTCACTCTAAAGTGTAAATGTTGTTATTTTGTTTCCATATACTTAATATGCATATAAACTTTCAGATTAGTAATCATGTTTAGGAGGCATACATGAAGAAGGGTAGGCAATTTATAATGTATTCCGACAATGGTATACACAATTGTCAGAACCGATTAGAAATTACCAGTCATTTTATTGCAGTACTATAGCACAATACCTTCTTGTTTCTGTAAGAACTTTCTCTCAACTCTATGTTTGTTGAAACGCAACCTTGATACGTTGACGCACGTGAAGTGCTCCTGACAGACTGTGTTTAGTCTACCCGCATTAGTGACAAGTTGGAGAAGTTGCAGCAAGATCACGGCGAATATTACTAATGGTGGAACGCTGAACTTGAAGATAAGAAGGTAGACAACATCGGTTATGCATTGCTTGCTCGTTGGTATGAATAGAGAGACTGTCTCAGTGTAGAATTATGCATAGCCCTGTATGCTTAAAAGTGAATTATGTAGCTATAACGAAATAATGCCTCAAGAGAGAGAAAATGAAGAATGGTTAATATTGTTACTTCTAGAACAGTTACTATGAAACGACCGCGAGATAATCAAACATACCAGAGTCCCTTATAGACAATGTCTGTGTAAACGCGTTCCAGCAGCAACTGACACAAACGCAACAATGATACAACAGAGGAACTGTTGGAAGCGATGTTTTCTGCGGTCCGCTCCGTGACCGTTGCTACGTAACGGAAGGTAAATACGCCTTGTTTCATTAATTTGCGTACGTTTTCATTGTTCTTTACCCGTGCTCACTTTGTAACTGGTGTTGTTATGTTAGTGCGTAAATAAATAAGAATCTAATCTAATCTAATTACTGTTATTTGTTCAGGCTTGCAGATAATGCTGACATTACATTTTCCACTACCGACACTAACATCGTCCCTAGCACAAATTATAGCACAATGAATGAACTTCTCAAGGCGTTCCTCAGAGGGAAACATGAAGTCCAGATGCTCCGAGAACTGAGGTAGTTTAGGAACCTCTGTGATAGATATTTGACATATTCCTGCTCATAGCAGGAACTGTGAAGCCAGAGAAACAGCACGCAACTATACGGGAAGTGTTACGAGACAGCCGTCATTATGAAACGATTGCGTAAGCACATATGCCGTGGCGCCACACAACAATAGAAGAAGTGTTGCAAGTGGCATTCTCTGTGGATCCGCTCTGAGGCCATATCACTGAACCGACCTAGTTCCGTTCAGCGAATTAGTGCAGTGCAGTTAAGTGTTCAGTTATGGAATGTTAACCAGCGGACAACGGAACCTGAATATTCATTAGCGGGAAACGCCTAGTGAAAAACATTGCAGAGGAATATCCTTTCTTATGAGCCGTTACCAAGTAAAGACTAATGAAAGTAGACTGAGAAGACTTAGTGTGGAGTGATTTCTAGTGTGGGAATGAGCAATAATGTTATTGTTATTTGTAGTTATGACCTGTAAGTGGTCAATAAATCTATTCACGAATCCAAACTCCGTCTGTAGTCACTATTACACGTGACAATACTTTAGTTACATAAGCATATAGGAGAATATTCCCATCTGTCAGGTTCTTCCAATATGTTACATCGTGTAGAAACAAATGTTATGGATACTTCGTAACTCGAGAGAACTACTGCGGCTGCTTTGACTTCGAGTACTGTCTGTATACACCTGTTTCTTACGTTGTTTAGTAGGACATAACTTCATCAGATTTTAGTACCGTTCAGATTGTTTGCCCGTCCTCAATGCCATACATTATAGTGCATCGTGCGTGTCAATGTACAAGTCTCAATTTGTAATATATACATAAAGGGCTTGGAAGAAATATCTTTTTGGAAATCCAGAGTAAATACCATCTGAAAAATTTTGTTCTGATGCATATCGCCTGACACGAACCAAGATTTATTGTTGTAATGTCGCAAAGGCCAACATAATGAAATAAAACATAAGTCGGCATTAAAGTTAACTTTAAATTTGTCAAAAATGGCGACTTTCCGATTAGGATAGCCTGTGTAGGATGTTCCACAATATTGTCAGTACATTGTCATTTTTTGCGCTTCTGCTTTTCCACATTTTGTGGTTCTTTTGCTGATTAATTGCTGACTTGTTGTAGATCTCCAGTTTGAAAATGTTGACAGCATTTCTGTGTCACCATTTCTACTTGACTTGAAGTCGTCTACTGTTGACTTGCTATAAACTAAAGAAGAAACGCAGAAGAAATATGATAACTTTGTTTAGCCATTACTATATTCATTGTGGGAATAAATTGATTTTTTATTCACACATATATTTCGTAATTGCTATTTGATATCCAAATTTTCCATCTGATTGAATTATAAAATTAATAGATAAAGTATTTTTTTCTGAAAACAAAACCCATTGCAGTGAATTTAATATCGGGGAATATTGAAGAAGAGGTTGGTGCACCCATGTGGCAGGGAATCTATTATGTCACGTGATCCTCATCAGAAGAAGAGTGGCACATGTTCTGCACTCAATATCTGGCATTTTATTGGCAACTCCGACATTCCATTTCATACATATGTACAAAGGTTTTTGGTGTTTTGCCATTAAGGGACCAACATGACCTGGAGTGAAGTCAGTCGAAAGGGGAAATAGTGACATTTCGCTCCAAGTTTTTATTTCTGTTATTCATTCTGCCCTTGGAGAGCGGCAACTTAAAGGGCCAGTATTCTATACTCTCTTCGCGTAAATAAATAAATTCTATACTCTCTTCGCGTAAATAAATAAGAATCTAATCTAATCTAATTACTGTTATTTGTTCAGGCGTGCAGTTAATGCTAACATTTCATTTTCCGCTACCGACACTAGCATCGTTCCTAGCACAATGAATGAACTTCTCAAGGCGTTCCTCAGAAAGAAACATGACGCCCAGATGCTCCGAGAGCCGAAGTAGTTCGGGAATCTCTGTGCTAGATATTTGTCTGAACGCTTGGAATTTGTGTCAGTGAAGTAAGAACTAAGGAAGAAATTTTCGGAATCAGCAGTGAGCCCCCGAATGCCAAATTTCAACAGGAAGTTAGATGGTTATTCTGTGAGATGCGTCCACTACATTGACTTGTATTCTTGCACTGATATTAATATTGTTGCGTATTTGCTCATAGCAAGAACTGTGGAGCCAGAGAAACAGCCGTTGCCAGGTAATGGCCGCACGTAAATACACGTGAGGTGTTAACGATACAGCCGTTATTATGGAGCGATTGCGTAAGCACATATGCGGTGACGTCACACAACAGTAGAAGAGGAGTTGCAAACGGCGTTCTCTGTTGCTAAATTCAACCAGACTACACCCTGTCATATCCCATAAATGGCTTTCCTCATAGTGACCGCCATTAGAATTTAAAATCTTGTGAGGAATTTTTGTTTGTCGTGTTCTACTTCAGACAGGAGACCACATCACAGGAACGATTCGGTCTGTGTTTTTCTTATGCAACTCTGCACAACAGTCCAGTTTCATTTTAACGGATGGGAAAATGAAGCCCTTGGACGTCGTCACATGTAACGTGCTTCTATTTCTGACGTCACACAAAGAAGAACTGAACAAAGAAATCAACAGAACCGTTGCAAATAACAAAACCAATAAAATTCTTTACATCCAGAAAATCCAAGAACTAATACAAGTAGATCTTAGCTCAAGAAATGCCCAAGAATATGACACGATTATTGCAAGAAATGCCAAGAAAAGGCATTATCCACTTAACGTCCTTATGTAATTCAGTTATCAGAACGGGACACTTCCCAGCTCAGTGGAAAGTTGCGCAACCCGCCAGAGGAAGTGGTCTCGTGTAGAGCGATCATGTTACTCCCAATAATGAGCAAAGGCTTCGATAAACTGTGCACAAGAGATTACCCCGGTACGAGAATGAGATAAAGTGACGGTACTTCTTGCGACACGCATGCGCACTCTCTCCGAATCTGATCCCTCGTCCTCCTCATGTTAGTACGGCCTTCCAGTTCAGCGAAGTCGACTGACGTTTCAGAGAAACATGCTGCGCGCCGCCTGCATGATGCTGGTTTCTTGCATAAATTACTCTTCGATCCTAAAGATGGATGTGATTCCGTCCTCTGACTCCTCGGTGGAATTCTACTCATCTGTACGGCATTACAATCCTGGAGATCATGCGCTAAGAATGACACGGAGGGCGGCTCGCGGTATGGTACTTAGTTGATGCATTAGGCTGCAAGCCGGAAGGTCGCGGGTTCGATTCCCCATGAAATAATTGGATTTTTCCAGTTTGCCTAATCCTTACAGTCGCACTATGACCCCGGAGTCGACTCAACCTCTGACGTAACTGAGTACGACGAATCTTCCGGGGGGGGGGGGGGGGNTAGAAAATGTTGGAGTCTCGATGTTCACAACTCTGTGGTCCTTCACGGCCTGTTACAGGGATAGCTTTACCGTTTTTATTACAACGGATACAATTCTTTAAGAACCCTCTTATGTTTCAGATATCTGTTAAAGGCTCTATAGACCGTTTTAGCATGAAAATTACAAATATTGCACTTATTTTAAAGATATGCATTTGGTTATTTCACATGAAGAAGAAAACCGAAATAGTGAAACATGTGCTACCTTTCATAGTACAGGGTTTGTTCAAAAGTGCCAATATACTCATGAGAACAGCTCTGCAAAATATGTCTGTTATATTCCGAAACGTCACCTTAGACACAAGAAAGATGGAAAACGTATTGAGCCCTTGAGATTAGGAGCAAAATTGAATTTCTGCTCGGAAGCATAGTGTTGTGTTGAGATGGATGTGCGTTAAGTAACGTTACTTTCGGCTGGTTGTGCCACAACTTGGCAGCAGAACAGGGTCATGAATATCAAAGTTGCAAGCTTCGTGCATCACTCTTAACTTACGTCGCGAATGTGTGAAAAGTTAAGTGACTGATCGGCAATGTTGTACTGTAAACGCAATGGTAAGAATTTGAAATGATCAGGTTACAAAAAAAGTAGCACAATTCAGATATTTTGGAATGGCAGTAACAAATCAAAATTTTAGTTCAGAAGGAAATTAAGAGGAGATTGAATTTGGGTAATGCTTGCTACCTTTCAGTCCAGAAACTTTGGCTTTCTGTCCGTGTCTGAAAACATAAAAATTATAATAAACAAAATTATAATTGTGTCTGTGGTTCTGTATGGGTGTGTCACCTGGTCTCTAACATTAAGGGAGGAACATAGATTGAGGGTGTTTGAGAACAGGGTGCTGAGGAGAATATTTGGACCGAAGAGAGATGAAGTGACGGGAGGTTGGAGAAAACTGAATAATGAGGAGCTTCATAACTTGTACTCTTCTCCAAGTATAATTAGAATGATCAAGTCAAGAAGGAATAAATGGGCAGGGTATGTAGCACGAATGCGGGAGAAGAGGAATGCATATAGGAGATTGGTGGGTAATCTAGAAGGAAAGATACAACTGGGAAGACCAAGACGTAGGTGGATGTATAATATTAAAATGGATCTTAGATGAGTAGGATGGGGCGGTATGGATTGGATTGATCTTCCTTGAGGATAATGACAAGTGGGGGGGCTCTTCTGAACGTAGTAATGAACTTCCTGGTTCCATAACATGCTGAGAAATTCATGTGTAGCTGCACAACTGGCAGCTTACCAATAATGGCTCAGCTCCATGAAGTTAATTAATTAGTAAATAAAGTTAGTCAGAATTCTGGCTGTTATTTCTGAGCCTGGAGACCGGATTTCTAATCGAGCTTGTTCGTGATTTTTCTTAGGATATCCGTACATGGAGGTTTACAGTATAACATATATTTTACAGTTCCATTATTCAGTGGCTTTCCCACGGATCACGATAAAAGTCAAGAATTTAAAGCATCGTTAAGTGACCACGAAAATAATGTACAAAGCCAGAAAATACTTTGAAGTAATTACAGTGCATGTTGCGGCCATATTAGGTTTAGGCTCTCACAGCGATTTGCTGGGCCTGTATATATGCTTCCATCCACAATTTAGAATATAACAATATGGCCTACATTATTTTCGCTTTTGTCTCATATACTGAAATGTCTGAAAGAGGCACAGAGAGACAGCTTCTTGTTTTTTCAGGTTCCCCTTTGTGATGTTTTTGTATCTTTTAAAAATGCCACGATTTTTTTTCTTCTAAGTACGTAATTACTAAACCTAACATTTTTATATTTTACAGTTGAGTTTATAAATGATACAGACTCATTTTCAGACGGTAAACCTTAAGGCTGTGTCAAACTGTATTCATTTGCAACAATTTCCCAAAAGAGAATTGCCTAATCTGAACCCTTCTGACGAGATTTCTCATTCTCACGGCTATCATGACGAAGACGGCTGTCAAATTTGATATGATACCGCGTAGTCTGGTGTATTTACCTACGTATTGAAGTAATATTCTACCTCCATTTTCAGAGTGTAAGATGGAGGCAGAACGTTCCACCGAAACGTCGACAGATATATACCAGACCATATGACATCATATCTCAGAAGATAGTAATCTTTATAAACCGTTCTTGAGCTTTGTGCCTGAAGTACGAACCTCCGTCGCGACGCACAGAGTGGAATCTCGTAATGGTTTTGCTACCGTGCGCGGTGTTAGAAACGCTTGTCTAATGATGCTTCGCTACTGCAGCGTGATAGGTTGAGCAGAATTCCCTTCAAGTTTGAAGGGCAGTTCATGGTACTTTATAGTCTCTAGTACTTTCTTATGAGGTTACTGTTTCCTCCACACGCTTCGCCTTGTATTGCGCAGAAACTTGTTTGTACAGTTAATATCCTGTTGCACTTTTCAGTTAATGACTATTTTTTTGCAATCTCACATGCAACACTTAATATTCTATAAAACTTATTAAAAGATATTCACTTAAAAGTTTTTCACAACATGTTTCGACCAGTGTGGTCATCATTAAATATTAAAGTTATTGAGCGAGGAAACTGCTTTCTTCCTTTCGTGGCTTATGTTGTAAATATACGTGTCCTCATTGCTCATGTGTGGGTGGTGGGTTGTGCTGCGTGTGTTGTTTAAAAAACATAATTACTTTCCTGGACGTAGATGTCACCTATATCAATATATTAACAGAAATTAACTTTATTGTATCCTGATTGTTCCCACACTCAACTTTATGTCAGTACAACCAAACTTTATTGGTTCCTGCAGTACACGTTCGGGCTGTTGCTACACGCAGCTTCCTATTCTAGTGTAACAGTGCCATTCCTGTGATCAGATCTGTACTGTAGTTCACATCTTGCCATTTCTGTCACGAGTTTCGTCTCTAACCGCGCTAGAGTACGCATTGAGAGCAGACTTGTACTTCCAGGACCTGAGGTCCTCACAGCTATATTTCCTGGGAGGCAACGCCATGTCGCCTGTGAATGTCAACAGACATTTCGGAAGAACATTATGCCTACACAGTTAGGGTTCTGAAGTAAGCAAGGCAAGATTTATGCCTGCTTCATGCTGGTGTCTTGGCTTAGCTTACTCTTATTCCCTGATAATAGACCCGATATATTTCTCCGAAACTTCTGTTCACTATCAGCAACTACACAGCGTTGTACCCCAGAAGACAGAACACTTCAGAAATAAAGGTGCTAATGTGACCTTCAACACAACAATCAAAGTGTAAATAATCTAATATTAATATTTGTGTTTATTGCACATAACAGTACGTGTTTTTATCTATACGACCATCTTCGGGTATACAGTTACTCATGGATTTGTTTGATTGACAGGGATCCATATTATTAAGAATTAAATACCTAACTTCATGGAGCTGAACCCTTCTTAAGAATTCGCCAATTGTGCAACTACTCAAGAACTTCCCAGCATTTTAAGGAACCCGAAAGTTCGTTAGCGTATTCACAAGAGCCCTCCACTAGTCCCTATTCTGAGCCATGCTGATCCAGTTCATGTAAAAACCATCCTGTTCATCTAAGATTTATTTTAATATTATCCATCCACCTACGTCTCGGTCTTGTCTCTTACCTTCTAGCTTTCTCACCAGTATCCTATATGCGCTCAGAAAATTAAATATTTCGATAAGTTTGTGTGCATATCTTGTAATTCTCCTACGAAGTACTCAGAAATATACATTTTACTGAGTTCCGTAATATACGTCCAATTGTCTACATTTCTTGTGGTTTAATTCATGATGATGTCCATAGCTATAATATGAATTCATAAATGAATAGTGGATCTGAAAGGAAGCGGTTGTTATCTACACTGTACCGGCCTTCGAGAGGAAGTAATGGGGAACTGAAAGAAAGAAAGCAGGCAGGACAGCCTCTGTTCCAGCAGACATTTGAAAAGGGCACTTTCCGGATATGAAGCAATAACGTAACCGCCACACCACCCCGTTCTGTATTATTTCAGTATTGAACTCCATTTTTGCTAAAGGCAGCTATACTTACCAGGGCCGAAACGTCTCAGTCCAATGGGGAAACTGCGGTATGAGCAGTGCTCTACTTTCTGGTCCCGTTCTGTCACCAGGAAAGTGCTTCAGAACATCGGCGATATTCCCGTATTCTCTATACGATTATTGGCTGCAATGTAAAAATACTAATTCTGTGGGTTTTAAAGTCTGAAATGAAATGCCTCTGTGGTATTTCATTCACTCCAGTTCTGGCGTTTACGCTGCGAGAGAAACCGAAGTGTTTTCATTTCCTGTGCTGCAGAAATTGATTTTGTCTGCGCAAAAGCATGGCGTTCCGAGGAAATGAGAAAGTCTAAACCGTGATTGCAACGGGAAGAGAATATTTTATAAATTGAAGGGATCATTTCCCAATTATACGGGGCAGTATGTCACGCATTCTGCGCTAATTACAGCGTGTGCAAGTCGGCATGAGGCTGCTTTCCATTCATTTGTGATTCCTTCCAGCTCACTTGTCTCAGTCTCAATATCACTTAAATATTTGAAGAACATTTTGATGTAAGTCGCATTTACTAATAATAAAGTTCTTACGTCATAGGAAACATTTTACCTACCCCTTAAAATGTTCAACTGATTAGTGGTATTGTGATGCATATACCCAGTGCCAGGCAATGGGTCCGTGAACGCATTCCCGCAACACAAGCTCTCAACACATTTTTTTAAATACAGATAAATTCGGGGGCACGCGGTAGCGTAGCTGGTTCAGGCACTATGCTACAAGCTGGAAGGTCGCTGATCGAATCCCGATGAGGTGGATTTTTTCAATTGACCTGATCCTTCCATTCGCACTATGACCCTGGGTTCGACTCAGCCCCTAACAGAAATACGTACCAGGAATAATCTTGGAAAATACTTGGGGGGTAAAGGGCAGCCGGCGCGTAAGGCTGACAACCTTACCGCCATCTATGAGCCGATTGTCTAGAAAATGTGGGAACCTGAACATCTCACAACCCTATGGGCCTCCACGGCCTGTTACAGGGATACCTTTACCTGCTTTTACTTTTTACTTACTTTGCTGGATAGATGCATATTGTAAAGAAAATTTGTTAGTTGAAATTTCTTGCCATGTAGTTTATCAGGTGACAGTAGAAGTAAGTATTGTTCTATATTTCGTGAACACTCCAACACTTTATACACGTACTCAAGGCGTGGCCCTCTGTCCTCTTTTTTTTTCTCATTTTGGCCACCAAATTTTCACGGTTTTATGGCGTCTGATTATAGATGTGGTTTGGATTGGTAATCGCATTTATTGCACACTTCCACACACAACTTGTAACTACAAGTAACTGTAGTAGTAAGGCCGCGCCATAGTTCAAGCGGTTATTCGCTGGCTTCCCACCAGGGCGGCCGGGGTTCAATCACAAATCAAGTCATGTGCGACTTATGGTGGGCAAAGCGGCGCAGGGGCAGGCTTGATCCGAGTACTTCTGTTTCTCCTGCCAATTCTCATTCCATCGACTGCTCCACACTCATCATCTATCATGCGGGGCTGGTACAATAGGCCAATTAGTGGCCGACGTACCAAGTGGACTCAGCCTCAACCCACATCAAAAAATTAAAAGGAAAGTCTCTAGCCATATCGCTAATTCACACACTCTGCAATTTACTATAGCACGCACTAAGTTTTCTCGGTGTGCTGTGTCTTCACCTGTCGTCTGGTAACGGCTTCCAACGACGGATTTTCCCCTTGCTCTGGGTTACCGAAATGTCCCCGTGCCTCAGCTATCTGCTTCTAACAGTAGCAGCTCACAATGACTGAACCTCACCAGTTCGCTCCACTCCACTTCCGTCTAAAAACTCTCCTCTAATAGCAGTTTGCTTTCTTTATATAGCCTCGGCACGGACCGCACAGAAAACACCGCTTCGAACAGCTCTTACATCGTTGCGTGCATATCTGTTTCGGTCATTGCCTAACAACGGCCGTTGATTACAAAGCCACTAATTATCAAGGACTACCTCTGCTGGTTTCACAGTTTTTGACTTGAGAGAATATGTCTCAGTGTTAACAGCTTTTGCACAGTTTTCAAAAACCGGTTTAACGTTTATGTTTATCCAGCAGCTATCAAATCTGAGTGTGCAAAAACGCAGTGAAACTTGTTTCCTGGTCTCATTTATACGTTCGCCAGATGACTCCTGGCCCAAATACTCGATTTGTGGCTCACAGTTCTTGCCTTTAATCGTGTATCCGTTCTGTAACGGTGTCAGAAAAAGCGTTTGTATTGTTCCCTTTCACACTGTATCCGGGTTTCTGGTAAGGACTGTAACAGCAGCACGTGGAATTCGAATTACTTAGACGGCCTGTCCTCGCCGCTTTACTTTGGCGATCGGTTTAGATGTGCCAAAGGTGAAACGTTGATAAGAACGTTCTCTGGATTATAGCTTTAAGTTATCCGTAGGATTTCCTGTAAAGTAATGTAGGAAAACTTTGTATATTTTCTAACTAACTTCAGTTGAAATGCCTGAACATATACTTCGCTTATAAAGTAATAGTTTCATGCCTTCCTTCTAGATATTACAAGAGCTTCCAAAACTTCAGTCGGGTTGTCTGACCTGCGATAACAAGTGTTAGAGGTCCTTGCCCTGTCGGCTGTCACTCAACTCTCATGCTCACAGAAGTCAAGATTCGAACTGCTGGATTCATGTGTGGCAAGTCTGAACCGAAATCGCTCACCTCTCCAACATTTCGCTCTCTAAACTTTTGTGGGGATTGCCTGGGTTTGAGCCCATGTATCGTTCTCAGTAGTTTAGAGACAGGCTTCTTTATGGTTAACACTGCGTTTTAGATTGAAATCTTGAACGTCCATAGAAATAGTTGCAAATTATGCAGTTGTAAGTCAGCTGAATTTGATTGCCTCTTTCCGCTAGCAATAGTTAATGCGTTTGCATTAGCTTGTATCTGCCTCCTGATTTTGAACGTAGTTATCATTAGAGATTAACCCAGACAGATTTTTCTTTTGCTTATGATCAGTGAGTGGGGCACGCGGTAGTGCAGTTGGTTGAGGCACCATTCTACAAGCCGGAAGATCGCGGGTTCAAGTCCCGATAATGTGATTGGATTTTTCAATTGACCTAATCCTTCCAGCCGCAATATAGCCCTGGCGTCGACTTAGCCTCTAACATAATTGAGTGCCATGAATATTCTTGGAATATTCTTGTGGGTAAAGCACGGCCGGCGCGTAGGGCAGACAACCTTACCGCCATCTGTGAGCCGATTTTCTAGAAAATATGGGAACCTCAACATCTCACAACACTATGGGCCTCCACGGCCTGTTACAGGGATACGTTTACTTTACTTTATGATCCGTGAGTAACTAAGTTTCTGACTTTTCGGAACCTAGATGCACGTGCTATGGAAGTCGGTGTGATTTCTGGCAGTTTGGACGAGGATTTAATTACGAAGTAGAAATGAAAGAACCCAAAGGGAAAATTAACTGAAAGCTTGAACAGCTGTAGGACCGTCAAGGTTGATACCAATTTATCTCTTTGTGTTCTGTCACTTACTTCCACTCATGTACTAGAACATGATGCAAGTTCCGTGACTATAGGAAAATAAAAAATGTCATCTGAAAGACAGTCTCCAACCGTCCGCCCTCACTGCCACTGAACAGCTTGATCTCAGTCTGGAAGTAATGCCTTTTTTCGTTGGAAGCAAAGCTTACTCTTCCTGTTGTATTTACCTTAGCAGTGCAATTTGAAATTCAATATCAGTGATTATTAAGAATTTGGTAAGATTTTCTTTCTTTCCTCTACACGTCTTTCTTCACATACACCATCTTAGTTAGTTAGTTATTGGAGAGGGTGGGTTTCCCCATTCACTTAGACCTGTATTGGTCGATTGTGCTTCCCTCTATGATTTCTGCAAGTCTCTATATCCTACCGGTACTGGTGCTTACCATCAGTCCCGCCCAGCCAGCGAGACCGGCTCTACTAGCTGAGAGGTATCTATAATGCTTCCCCCATCTACCAGAGGTATTAGTGACTGCTGTTGGGCGGGAAACGTCCGCAATTTTGGCTCAGTGACCTCCTTTGCAGATATGATTTTTTTACGTGCCGTAAAGCTACGACACGGGACCCACGGCTTAAAGTCCCTCCCGGAGGACTTGTTCCCTGAATTTTTCCACCCTTAAAAATTCGACGACCTCCGCCGGGTATTTGAACCCGCGTACTACGAGTCATGAGGTGCGAACGTTACCTCTAGACTACGGAGGCCGCTTACTAGCTACAGGGAGTTAGCGCAAGATGTTCCCTTGTGTCTGCCCTTCAAATGAATTAAATATGATTTCATGTATTTCAGTCCCGGGCAATCGACTACATTCTGATAAGGACATAAGAATGTGTATCGAACTATATTCGCCTTCGGAACAGTTCTGACGCATTATTCAGATCCGTATTGAAAGCGTCTTCCCGGCACGACTAGACACAGCCCCAAGCTACTCTCTGAAGCTCCAGATATTTCCGAATAGAGCCCTCGGCTCAGCACATGGCGCCCGCCCGGCGATCTTCACAGAGCCTTCAAAACTCCGACACGGCGCGAACTACTAATACGAGTTATTGCCGGTGTTATAATTGTTTTTACATACTTGTTACAGGTGTCTAATAAATCCAGTTATCAACCCATACCCCGCGTATAGTCACTAAAACGTGAAGATATACTTGGAAGGAAATTTAACACCGCTAGGACATCTTAACGTGCCAGTAGAGGCGCTCATGTTGAATTACGAACTATTGATTCTATACACAATAAAATGCCTTGAGCTACAGTTTCATATTGCTTAAGCACTTTTTATTTTATTTCTTTCAGTTTGAAAATTATAGGCAACGAAAATCTCAACAATAATTTAGAATCTTATTGTACAGGGTGATTCATATAGAACCGGCCCGACAAAATGAGCTGTAATATAAAATATACTATACAGATATTAAAGTAATTTACACATATCTTATCGTGGATTGTGTGCCGTGATCAGAGCAGGTTTTGAAAGTGTCCGCCGTTTTCAAGTAGGCACTAGAACCACCCGCTGTTCAACAGTGTACTCCATGACTGTCGCCTGCGCACTGCAGACACGTTTCGGCATTTTCCTTGACCTTGCAGCATAAGGGCTGCCACTTGCCGGTTCATGAGCACACCATTCGACTCAGCACGGCCCACTGATTATTATGTCGTAATTGTGAGCGGTTATATGCATCATCTGCGAAATTATTAGCAAATTCATTGGGCCGGTTCTATACGATTCACTCTGTATTATCCCTCATTGCAGCTCTGTCTTACAGGTATAATTGAGCCTGAGGATGTTATTTATAAGGCGCATAGATGTTTGCGAGACAGCACAGGAGGCGGAAGGAGATTATGTATAGCATTAATAATGAAGAGTGAGGAAATTCGGAGGGTGGAATCACTCTGTGGAGAGGAAGACCTGAATGAAAAGAGGCTTCAGACAGAAGAGAAGTGGGGACCGTAGAAGTGTAATCTGTCTGCAAGATGTGAAATCCCTAAGCGCTTCTGAACTCCCTGTCATCGGTTCAGCCTGCCAACATCTCTATGTAACATGCACTGTTTACCATCTCGTAACTTTCCTGATGATATTCGTGGATTGATATCTGTGTCTCCCAGAATGCTGTGACCGTAACTCTTCACGCTGCCAGATCAGATCTGAAAAAATTTCTAGCACTCCTCTTCGGAGACGTCATTCATACAACTCTGACGAGACTCCAGGCTACCCTACTATCATGTCACTTCTCAGATTATGTTTCTTTTCCAATGTCATAATCGTACAACAGATCTAAATTACCTCAGCATGCGGCATAATTGCAAGGATTTATACAAAAGACGATATGGTCAGCCATAGCAAACAGCTGTTCATGTTGGCGGATCATACATAAAATGTCGATCTGCGTGTTTTTCCTCCATGACTTCCTCTCGAGGCTTCTCTGTGACCCATTCCTCGGCCCCGACAGAAGGAAACATGGGAGAATTATTATTTAATTTAAAATATATCATAAACAAATTAATTTTATCAATCGATTTCCTGTTTTTAACGTCAGCACGTTGTCTGAAATAGACGGAGGGTTGACGTGGATATATTTTCCTCCAGTAGAGAGGGGAAGCTGTCCAGTTTGATGTGAATTTGCTTTGTGTGGTTCTGGGTCCCGTAGCCCTGGCTCGCGGCTTTCCATCAAGCCAGAGACCGTAATGGTCTCCGCATTTGTAACTTGATCTTCAGCCGAGATGGAAGAAACCGTTCTGTGAATAAGGTCCATTTTGCTCGAGATCCCGTTGAGAAAGACATATGAAAGAAGAATTAAAGACGAATGAGGCGGCATGGATGCATGCAAATCTGATGGAATTTCGCCTTCCACACAGATATCGCAGAAGGGAATATAAGTTTGGTAACTACATGCAAATATTTTTCACAAAATAGCGGTGTTTGCGATATTGATCCAGACCAAATATATAATTCTAATTCAATCCTGAAGACATACCATAAACACTTAATTATTCCTGAGAACCGACGTAAAGGCACAGCTGTGAACCTGAAGGGTGGATGTACAGAGATGACAGACAGCCAACCAACTTCATGGAACTGAGCCCTTCTTGTGAAGCCTCTATTTGTGCAGCCACTCAAGAACTTCCATCATTTTATGTTACTGGAAAATTAATGTCCGTGTTCACCAAGGCCCTCCACTGGTCCATATCCTGAGCCAGATCAATCGATATCCATTCTATGATCCTGTATTAATATTATCCACCAACCTACGTCTTGGTCTTCCTAGTAGTATCTTTCCTTCTAGCTTTCCCATCAATATCCTATATGCAATCCTCGTCTCCTCCATTCGTGCTACATGACCTGCTCACCTCATCCTCCTTGACTTGATCATTCTGATTATACTTGGAGAAGAGTACAATTTATGAAGCTCCTCATTATGCAGTTCACTCCAACCTCCTGTCACTTCATCTCTTTTTAGTCCAAATATTCTCAACACCCTGTTCTCAAACACCCCTCAGTCTATGTTCCTCCCCTAATGTCAGAGACCTAATTTCATAATCATACAGAACCACAGTCAAAATTATAGTTATCTATATTCTGGTTTTTATGTTTTTATACAGTAGACGAGAAGACAAAAGCTTCTGGACTGAATGGTACCCGAGTTCAATCTCCTCTTAATTTCCTCCCGAATAAAATTCTGACTTGTTACTGTCCTTCCCAAATATCTTCAAGAATGTCACATTTTGGAAGGATCTGTTAGCTATATTTATGTCATGATTTTGCCTGCATGGATATGACAGAGAAGGGGGACTTGAAGGACTCGGAAGAACGTCACCCCACAAATATGATGAGAACTGTCCTGAGATTGAACCACTCCATATCCAAATTGTCAGCATTCAGTCGCCCATCTTAAGGTGCGGTCGGAGTGTAACCCTAGTCCTCAGAGCAGAGCCAGTGTGTCCAGTGGTGAGTCGAGTCACAGGTAACTGGACACTCCACAGAGAACATTTATTCCAAACTGTTGACATGTTGAAGAATATCTGTTTCTGATATATGACGACGTGCGGTCTGATGGATAGTTGCCGACATGTCGGAGGAACTTACTGCCACTAATCAGTGCTTCTGAAGCACCGGACAAATTTTGTCATGCTTAAGAATACTGGTTCGCGTTATGTTAAGTAATGCAATCTGGTAAATATTTACCGAAGTTTCGGAGGAACTGAATTCCCATAATCAATGCTTATTTTGAAACGTCGGCAGATTTCAACGTATTTATGAATACTAAGTTCCTGTTTTGTGAAACCATACAATCTTGCAGATATTTACCGACGTTTCGGAGGATATTAATGTCCCTAATTAGTGCTTCTTCAGAAACGTCGGCAAATTTATCTCCTACCTAAGAATACTGGTTCCTCATACTCGAAGCCAGTTTCCCAGCAGGTCATCTTAGATGTCAATGAGGTCGTCCCATAGATCAGGGATTTTGTTGCCGGTTTTCCACCGCGGCGGACCGGGTTCGAGCCCATGTCACGTCATGTGGGATTTGTGGTGGACGAAGTGGCACTGGAGCGGTTTCTCCGAGTACTTCGGTTTCCCCTGTTAATTCTCATTCCACCGAATTCTCCATATTCCTCTACCATCCAGGGCTGGTACAATAGGTCAAACAGTGGCCGACGTACCAAATGGACTCAGTCTCACCCCACCCAAAGAAATTAACAGAAGACTAGTATATGCATAAGAGATTTTATACTCTCGGCTTACTCTGCTGCCCTGAAGAGGGAGGCAGGTCGTGACTTCGAAATGTCGACAAACATGTACACGGGTCTACACTGCTTCGCGTCATGTATATAGACATCGAACTGGGAACCTCAATTCGTATCTTTCTTTCAAACTTCCAAATTAAGAAGTCACAAGATATCCTAAATATTTTGTCAACGTTTTCAGATTATGTGCTGGGTTATGACACCTATCGACGTCTGATAGGTGGGTACGTGCATTTCAGAGGAATATACTACCTATGTTTTATACCGTGAAGATGGAAGCATTATGTCTCTCCGAAACATCAGTACGCGGTTCTTACCACCGCAGTGGTAACCTCTGATGCCGCTCGCTTTGTTTCTGTTCCTCTTTTGAAGGCTCCCATGATGGCAGTTGGCGTCAAGCAAAGCTGCGAGCCTGCCGCCTGCCGCAGTCTCACAATTTTCCGTGTAATTCAACTCCCTTCTTTCCGAGGAGCCGGACTGTGCCGCTGCGCTATCCCGCCGTAGCCCCTTAACGCACCAGATGTTAGCAGAGCTAACAAAACCAAAGGTCAGGTTCGTGATGGATGACATGTTTGCCTATCGCAGACTGCGTTTACTTATGCCTTGACATACGAAAGGGCTTTTAGTGGAGATTAGATAACAGCTTGAAATTATCTGCTCGTACAAATGGTCAACGTTTTCAGAGCACCACACAGTGACCGAGTAGGTTTCTGTAGCTTTTACGCCTTAGATTCGTAACTGGATGGAGTTCGATTCGAATCTCGATCAGCCTGATTAAGGTTTTTCTTAGTTTTCTCGAGAAACTCCAGGCTAATTACCTCACCATCTCTTCCCTTCAAATACCTTTTCCATTTATTACTCACCATTCGTCCTTCTATTCGATAGACTCTAGACTGTGTAGTACGTATTTCAACTATAGACTCTTGTTGTTGTTGTTATTATTATGGCTCTACAGCCATTTGTTAGGCATTGGCCGCTTTTTCGGTTTCTTGATCGTATACATAGCCTCTAGGTCCCCTTAGACGGGAAAGGGGTGGAGACGTGTATTGTGACAGCGTCGCAAAATATACAGCTCACATCGAAGTGGGTTCTTCAAGGTAAAGGTAAATTTTTCCCATGTCTTTCCTTGGTTGTTAGCTCCTGGAAATCCCATGAAACTGACCAGGGTTTAGAACTCCGAGTTTCCTAGTACACTGAATATTTATTCCTGTCATTTAAATTATTTTAATATTTTCGTTAAGTCCTTTCTTTCGTCCCTCCTTTCCATCCGCGAACTGGCCCACACAGCCACCTCAAGACACTCCGTCGATAGATTTTTCCCGAAACTGTGACCACTGCGAGAGTTACCGTTTGTGAATGCAGTCGGCGAGGGAAGGTAACGCCATCCTTCTGTCGCTTAGAGGAACTAAAATGCCATGGAGTTTACTTTTCATGCTACTTATATGATCAGAGCGCCGAGCAAGTAGAATTCTAGGGCGCGGCATAGCTCAAGCGGTTAGTCGCTGGCTTCCCGATCCCGGGTCTGGTCAAGTGGGATTTGTGGTGGACAAAGTGGCGCTGGGGAAGGTTTCCTCCGAGTACTTCGGTTTCCGCTACCAATCTTCAATACACAAATTGCTCCACAATCACCCTCACCTATCATCTGGGGCTGGTACAATAGGCCAGAAGTGGCCGCAGTACAAGGGACATAGTCCCACCCCACTGGCAATAAAAAAAAAGTAGAATTCTGCTGGAAAACTGAAGAAAGTTATAGAAACGCCTTGTCTCGATTCGTAACACGCACCTGCCAACTACAAACTGAATTCCGTAGAATTCTTCGTACGCTTTGTTGATTGCTGAAGGCGCTGATGTGCCCCCAGGTTCCCTCCACAATTTCTTCGTTCCGTTAACTCCCTTCGGTTTTAGCGGTCCGGGCCAGTGTAACATAACATCCGCTGAGAACTGCATTGCAAGTATTTTTATAGTAACTTACCCTGCTTTCTCCTTTGCAGTCCAACATGTCACTGAACGACGTGTCGAAGCCAACGTTTAAATCCATCTCTCACTAATAACACCCACAAATAATCAATCGTAAGCCGTCTGCTTTATATAGCATGTTACATTACACGTACCCACATCAAAATATCATCAGTGCTCACAGGATAAACACGATACACTGAAACAAAATACTCGTTATTCATTACTGAACTACTACATGACTTACATTCATCCATCATGTTAACATTAAACAATCTGTTGCTACGGAAACCAAAAATTTCTTTGTTAAAGAGACTTTATTCCACTGTTGCATTACATTTATATGTATAGATGGGTGTAGCAGTTTATCCACAGAATTCATTTACATGAAGCAGAGGGTACGTAATCTGAGCTAAGACTTCGGTAAGAGAACCCAAATGTTCCACTGGTATCAAAGCCAGTAATTGGACGCGACCCTGAACGAATCCTGTACACATTCGATTCTCATAAACTCTCTGAGATCCGTCTTTATGTTATCCTCTCATTTCTTCCTCTGTCTTCCAAGAGGAAATCACGTAATGGCCCAGAAAATACTCTACCCAATTCACAAGCTGTTTGAATTGCATCACGTGAATCCCTCAGTGCAGGAACGTTGCCAATACTAACCCGCTGGCTATAGCAACTATACCCGCATTGTAGCTATAGCAAAGCGCGTGGAACTCCTGGAGATCCGCTACACAGCTATGAGAGACTACCGCACACACTGATGTCTTCTGGGCGGTTCCGTTATTTTAAGAGATGTAACTTTTGCGCGTGGGGATACGGTCTACAGTTGTACTCAAATCCAGTTGCATATTAATGAGCACTGTTAATAAATTTAAAAAAATCACCCTACGAACTTCGGAAGACCAAGGCGTAGGTGGGTGGATAATATTAAAATGGATATTAGAGAAATAGGATGAGATGGTATGGATTGAAATGATCTGGCTCAAGATAGGGTCCAGTGGAGGGCTCTTGCGAACACAGTAATGAACCTTCTGGTTCCATAAAATACTAGGAAATTCTTGAGTAGCTGCAGATTTGGCTTCTCCTCAGGAAGGGCTCAGCTCCATAAGTAAGTAAGTAAGTAAGTAAGTAAGTAACTATAGTAGATGTCATCGTTTTATTTTTCATAAGTCTTAGAAAGTTTGACATCGGCGAAAACGCGGTGAAGAGAAAGTTCTATGATTCGGTAGCCTTAGATCTTGTATTCGGGAAGTGCCTGTTTGAATCTCGGCTGCGGCATCGACTGGACCTCCAGTGACTGAGGTTAGTTCTTTCTAAGGGACCCAACACAGTAGGTGCTTTCCCCCCCTCACCTGAGGACGAAAACAGATCCAGTTTCCGAAACGTTCTGTTATCTAGTTTCTAGAATACCGGACGATGGACAGAATCCAAAAACCTAGTAATTCTGAACCCGTGTGGAGGCGTGGTCGAATACCTCCACTGTGACCCTGCGAGTCGTAGGAGGCGACGAAAAGGAAAGCCTCAAATCTTAGACTTGAGAAAGACCGAGCTGGCAAGGGCCAACAGCATATACAAAAGACAGACCCGTCCTCTCGTCAGAGAGAGGGCTCAACATCAACAAGCCTGTAACTGTCTGACAGTAATAAAAATCTGGTCTTAAACCGCAGATGGGCGCTTTTTTCCAAGACAGACTGGCCAACTGACCGTCGGTCGTAACATAACTTTGACTGAGGCTTTGCTTGAAGAAGTTCAGAGAAATGGACCGGCAGTGGAGCAGAGATTGGGGTAGAGCGAAGAGATTCGACTAGGACGAAGAGCTCAGCTAGAGCGAGAGGGGGCTGGAAGCAGGAGCTGCGAGCATCAAGGGAATTGAAGAAGAATTAGAAGTCGCCCTGTGAAGACTCAGTGTGTGTGATTAGAGATTTCGTCACAGTGAGACTGTTTAAACAGCGTTACCAGGAGACGACTAATGTGTGTGTAACAGTGAATTATAAAGTGTATAGTTAGCGATAGCGCTATAATTACGTGTAATTACTGATGGTGTGTGTGAGGAGTAAATAAACCAGTATAACCAATCCCGAATCCGCGTTATTAGTGACTAATACATGCGGTAGCGTAGTTGGTTGAGGCACTATGCTACCAACCGGAAGGTCGCGGGTTCAATTCCCGATGAGGTGGATTTTTTAATTGACCTAATCCTTCCAGCCTCACTATGGCCCTGCGGTCGACTCAATCGCTAACAGAAATGAGTACCAGGAATCTTCCTGGGGGTGAAGGCCGGCCGGCGCGTAAGGCTGACAACCTTACGGCCATCTATGAACCGATTGTCGAGATAATGTGGGACCCTCAACGTCTCCCATCTCTATGGGCCTCCATGGCCTGTTACGGGGATCACTTTAACTTTACACGTGAGAATATGATTTATAACCCGCTTCCAACAAATTTTACAACATCTTTCTTAATATTCGGAAGGTCCTCAATAAAATATCATACTCGTAATTTTACAGCCAAATAACAATGATTACAACCCAATACATTTATGAGAATTTCTTTATATCTCTTATATTGTTTAACAATGGACGCAGTGCAGTATTTAGGTCAGTGAACATGTCACCGTTCTCCGTCGCTTTTCTTCAGAAACTGATGTGCCTCCTTTATGTCTGTCCGATCCAATTCATTCCTTTCCCAGCGAAGAGGCGATCGGTCGTAAAATCCTCACAGCGCCTTTTCTTCTCCTTAATTTGTAATTTCGGTGAAGTTTACGGACTCTAAATTTTCATTTTCTGCAGATATTTAACATATTGGCCTATGTGTTACATAAAATCATAAGGCTCCTACTTTATGTAATGCTATAAACTTAATTTGCCGATCACAGTGACCGCGCATGCGCTGTCTTCGCCCGCTCGAACACTGGGATCGTGGGTTCGAATCCCACTTGAGGCATGGGTATCTGTGTGCATTTATCCTGTGATTTCGATGTCCTGTGTGCAGGTAGCGGCCTCGCGTCTGTCTGATCCCCCGTCCGAGGAGACCTATTGACTATGTAGAAGCTCAAGAAACTGAAAAAGTTGCCAAGGTCCAACAAAGGGCTCTAGAGCCCTAGATTAGACAGACAGCAACGGAGTGTTTACCAAGAATCCTCGTGTGAGAACATGGCGTGTTGCTCGTCTCTACAGTGTACCGTAGAGTGAAATAGCTCTCCATCCCGGAAACCGTTCGAGTAGGGCACGTGTACATACACACTTTTTTGCGTAGAATGACCGATACTGTGATCTTCCAGAATATTTGTTGAACTTTCTTCCCTGTGCGCAGTTAATTAAGCACTACGCCTTAAGCGTATGGGGGAGTGGACGTATATCTCCTCCATTCTTCACCTCAGCACTAGATGGAGGTGAGTAGTCAGCGTCACGGCCCAGCCGCTTTACCCCTCCGGGATTGTGTGCCCGGTACGAATTAGATAGGAGGCTGAGTGAGCCCCGGAGCCGGTTTGGACGCTGTGGAGAAGAGAAAATCTTTTTCTCCTGCCGAGACTCGAACCCCGGTTGTCCAGCCCGTAGGCCGTCGCTGTACCAACTGAGCTATCCCGGTTAATATTAATATAGAGAATACTCACCTTTAGTGATTCATTTGAGTGTATAATATGCCTTAGTAGGGACTCTGTGTACTTCTATTTCCCCGGTTTAATCTCTAACATCCGCACTCTCGCCATGTTAATAACTGTTACAAAATTAAAATGTAGTTTAAATGAAATCAGTGTGTATGTTTATTATATATAACAGTATGAAATTTGAAAATCTGTTCAATTAAATATAATTTATCTTCATCGAAGTGGAAAATAAAAATTTAGTTCGCCATGTCGTTGACCAGTATTTTACGATATCCACGTTGTTAAGAATTGCAGTCCGCTTCCTGTGATTATATTAGCAAATAAAACTTCATGACCCTTCATTAAGTAGTGCTAGTGTCGTTCTCACCTCAGAAATTCCCACGACTACCACATTAGTAAAACAGTGGCAGGAAATTAAAATATTGTCACGTGTAAGAGGTTGGCGTGCCGGTCACGGTAGCCGAGCGGTCTAAGGCATGTACTGTCTTCGCTCGCTTGGCGGCCGGGATCGTGGGTTCGAATCCCACTCAGGGCATGGATGTTTGTGTGCGTTTTTCTGTGTTTGTCTACAGGTAGAGGCCTTGCGACGAGCTGATCACTCGCCCAGTGAGTCCTACCGTATGTGTAAGATCTAGAAAAACCGAAGTAAACGGAGTTCATGGAGGTAGGCCTAGGCCCACTGGGGCTATAGTGCCAAGGAAAAAAAAAGAGGTTGGCGTGACTAATAATAGTGGGTTCTGGATTTGATGATTGAATATATTGGACGTCCGTATTGCAATTACAGTCAATCACGACAGTTCACATATTGAACTCCTTCTGAACGACGTCTGTCTGACGGATATTCTATGCAGAATCTCTGGCTGATCTCTATTACTTCGAATGCACGAATGAACTACCTTTATATAACTGTCACGTGACCCGCATATAGGTCACAAATTCGAAAAATTGTCGTCTGTTATTCTTTTGGTTATCGCAGTAATCTTGTGTTTAGCACCTTGTTATCTGAGCGGGAACGTGATTTCCTATCCGTTGCTCAGCAATTGACGTCTGCTCCTGCTCCGTCCTTCCGGCTTTAAGCCGTCATGTCACAGTATAGAAATGTGGAGTTGGCTAGAGTGGCATGGTGGTATCGGTTCCTTCAAAACTTATTAGATAGGAGCACGTATATTATATGGTAATAATGTGTGTCCTGGTAAAATATGTAACAGTAGCTGAATACTTACCGCACACAACAACCCTCTGAACCACGTAAAAGATATATCACATCATAATTTGTACGCAACCTATTCACACCCTCAGCACAAGAAAAAAAAAGGAGCGAATGTGTAGAAGGTTCCTTTTTGTTCTTTTTAAACCAGAGATGTTATAATTTATTCAGCCATCACGTTCTTAAAATTCCTGGAATCCTGCCAGTGGCAACAGGTTGGAAAGGACTCGTAATTACAATAGTTGCTTCAGGGGGAATTATCTTACGTTTGTATACCCCTTACACGTACCACAGCAACCCGCAGAACACTCAAATAATTCTGCCCGAAAGTCTTGGAACTTAATACATTGAAAGCGCCCTCCATTTTTCTTGAATGAGAAATCGTAATTGGAGGAATTAGCTACAGTAGCAGCTCTTCTTACTGAATCATGGATGGCGAAACATTTGGAAAAGTACCAGTGAATTAATTGCAGATTCATTCTCCGAATTCACTTGTATGTCCTATACCTTCACTAGCTCACTATACGAGTATAACATATGCACTTCAGTGACGCTAACCGATCTAAGAATCTCTCGTTAACGTGAATATCATAAAGTCCAAGCCCCAGATAGGTGAGGGTGATTGTGGAGCAATTGCTGGAATGAAGATTGGCAGGGGAAACCGAAGTATTCGAAGAAAACCTGCCCCAGCGCCACTTTGTCCACCACGAATCCCACTTGACCAGACCCGGCATCGAACCCGGGCCGCCGCGATGGGAAGCCAGCGACTAACCGCTTGAGCTACGGCGCGACCCTCCCGTTATAGTTACTATCGCATGTTCGAGTGACTATAGACGGGATTTTGGATTTTAGATTGGATTTATTGACCATTTTAACACACGACTCGTGACTACATTTAACTATAGCACCATCGCTGATTTCCACACTTTACAAATCACCGCGGCACAATAAGTCTTTTCAGTCTGCTGTAGTTTCCATTAGCCGTTCCCTGGTAATGGCTTCTAACAGTGGGAATTCTTCAATTACACGGACCAAGTATTCTCTTCGTAGGTTCCCTTACTATTGACTAACTCAGAGTCAGAGTTACTTTACAACTGGTGGTTTACAGCTAATCAGTTCGTCTTGGCAACAAGCACCTTGAGGCCCACGACCAGTAGTCTTTATTTCAACTGAAAACTCGTAGTTATAGTCCTTATGTAACATTCTCTCAGACTAGAGGATAGGTCTATAGCTTACAGTTGCTGCTGGCTCTCCCCAGTGCAATAATTCTCGAGTCAGAGTCCCGCGGTACTCATGACTCATGACTCTCAAATTCGAGATTCCCCCAACCTGGACGACCATGTTTCCGTATTTATATCCTCCAGAAACAGGGTGGTCCAGTTATACCGTGAGGCACTGGCTTCGCTTCTCGTCTCCCGCTACGAACTCGCAGGGTTACGGTGGAAATATTTGAACCCTCCTATGCACGGGTTTAGTCAGTGTCAAAGTTACGTTGCAACCGACGGTTACTGACTAATTTCTGAACTTATCTCATTGGTAACCTCTTAGCCCAGACAGCGTAAGAATCGCCATTTATTGTTGTATTACAGTCGTTTCCTTGGGAAAATGTTTGTTTGCTAAGGCGTTCCTTAGTAACGGCTACGTATAGTTGGTTATTAAGACTCTATTGCCTGACTCGAGATGTTTAGTTGTTTGTTTCGAGGACGTTACCCAGTAACGACCCTAGACGCTGCATTATTATCTAACAAATTTGGGATCTGGAATAATGACAGATTCTCCCATTACTTTCTGTTATCTGAGCAACTAACACAGACATTCTGTTTATTTGCGAAATACGTATTTCCATTAAATATATTATCTTCTATGCTGTGACACCGTGTAGACCGGTACAACTCAAGGACGTTTATGAAGAACATAACTGCCTCAGTCTTGTGAGTCGAAGCTCATCAAGCTAGCAAGGAGAGCCACGGAAGAAAGCGTCGTTCTGTTATATGCCTGAAGAGAACCTAGACAGGAAAAGTAGAATCAGAGAAAACAGTAACCATTTCTTCCGAAACGTCGGTTGAATTCCACTGGACTACACAGCGTCACAACCCAAAAGAGAGTACTGCTCACTGTGACCACTATCAGAGCCTCAAATTCTGCTCTCTCTCTCTCTCTCCCCCCTCTCTCTCTTTCTTTCTCTGTGTATTGTTCAAGTACAACAAACTCATTCATCACTGTTACCTTGTGTTACATATGATCTGCTCTGGTGTGTTTTAATTTCGTGTCATAATCAGATGCTTGTTGATGTGCAATTTGGTGTATTATGACGCAAATAGGGACAAAGTAATGGTTGGTCCCGGACGTTCTAATTACAAGCTACCGAGACTATTCACCAATAATGGAACAATGATTCCTCTATCGGAGTTGCGCCTGCGTAGTATTGATCATTTAGTTCCCGCCCCACTCCGAGCCCATAAAGTCTCTGTGACGTCACTTCCTCCTTCCGTATTTCGAGCTAATGTATCGAGATACAATACCGAATCTAACCGCGCTTATGGGAAAATATTCCGAATGCACCCATATCTGATAGTTTATATTTGTAAGCCATTAAAATTGATGCCGCTGTGAGATTCACGCTCCAGTAAAATGTAGTTCAGATTTCGCTTGCACAGTTTATGATATGCTTGTGCGAAACTTTGTCACGGTAATGGACGAACTGAGATACAGAGTGTCCAGGGGCATAGTTCCAGGGGGGATTTTAGATCCAGGGAAGTTGAAAGAAAATGGGAACTGAGAAGCAGACTCAACGAGAAAATGGGGAAGGCTGTAATTATGGCATGAATGGAAAGCCAGAATTTTTAGTAAGTTCGGTTTCAAAAGATCATTGAAGTGAAATCTCTGTCGGTAGACTGGAAACATTTATGTTCAAACTTTGAGAAATACAGGATTCAAGAGGCTCGACAGATTAGAACGGAGGGCTTTTAGCGTAAGACTAATGACGTTTCGGGTTTCCAAACAATAAGATATCTTCTCTAAGTCGATAAATACAACATGCTCAACCGTTATAACAAAAGCGCCTTTTCTCCTTGACTCGGTCGCCCTCCATAATCTTTCCTCTTTCCTTTCGCTTCGGGGTGCCTGATATTGCTATTGTCATGTGTCGGGTGGTAGCGTGACGAAAATGACGGGTTCTAGTTCCGATGATTGCATTTATTAGCACCTGGGTTACACACTCTCGTAATTTCAATTAGTACAACGTTATCGCTAATTTACACACTTTCCAGTTCACCGTTGCACACGCACTAGGGTTCTCAGTCTTCACTAGTCGTCTCCTGGCAACGGATCTCATCACAGAAACTAGCACTTCAACTCACTATGAAGTCTTCTTGCTATTTCGTCTTCAATCACTCTGGAACCTCGGAACTAAAAATTCTCCTGAACTGTCTCCTCCAGCTTACGGCTGACTCGTAACTGCCCCTAAACGAATTGTCATTCCCTTCTCTTCCCTTATAAGCACTCTGCACAGACTCCATGGAAAACACCGCCTCTATAGTTGATGAAGTCACCGCTTTCATAGCACGGTCCGATAAGCGGAAATGTGTTTACCCAGCCGTTGCTTAGAAACGGGTTGCATAACCCCGTTATTCCATCGCTGCTTGGCGCGGACTACATAGAAACCACAGCCTCATCTACTGTTGCATGTTGGTCGATGTTTACAGAGCTGTTTCCTGGCAACGCATTGATCAAATCTGTCACAATATTATAATGAATTCTGGGACACAATGCCCCTGTGTATTCCCAGAAAGTCAAACGACATTTCGAAGGTACACATCTCCTTCTTGCTTACCCCCTGCTTTCACTCTGGTTTCTTGCTTGAATTATTCTTTGCCCCGAAAATGGAGGCGAAGTATTCATTCTAAACATCAGATGGCTCAATGAACTACACTGCGTTATATCCCAGAAGATAACCACCGCTGCGGGATTCTCAGATAACGCAAAAATATTCCGTATAATCTTTACTCCGTAAGGTTGCCAGAGGGGCTGGGCCTTGTAAAGCGATGTGCAAGCATTGCAGTCATTTTTTGTTTGGGTTTCGGTTCGAATCTTTCTTCTCAGTATAAAGTAAGTAAAAGTATCCCTGTGACAGGCCGTGGAGGCCCATAGGGTTGTGAGATGTTGAGGTTCTCACATTTTCTAGACAGTCGGCTCATAGATGGCGGTAAGGCTGTCAGCCCTAAGCGCCGGCCGCCCTTTACCCCCAAGAACATTCCGAAAATATTCCTGGTACTCATTTCTGTTAGAGGCTGAGTCAACCCCAGGGTGGGTCATAGTGCGGCTGGAAAGATTAGGTAAATTGAAAAAAAAAATATGCAATGACCTCATCGTGATTCGATCCCGTGACCTTCCGGCTTGTAGCATAGTGCCTCAATCAACTTCACGTTAATGTACTCTGCGTTAATTTCTTAATTTGAGTGTTGTTCCTTCTCTGAAGCTTTGTATACCGAATATTGTGTTATGCAAGAAGACAACGACAATATTCCGGGCGAAGCGGAGGCACTTCTTATGTTAATTAAAAGACTGGCTCGCAGTTCTATTCAAATGAAGAGAAACAGGCGCTGTGATGGTTCGCAGAACGTTTCATTGCCTTCACGCAGTCGTACATGGAGCTGACGTCATTCTGCAGCAATAAGTCTGCACATTATTGCCGGTCGTTAAATTGATGATTGGTCCCCCTGTATTTAGATGACAGCGCCTGTGTCCCAGATTTATTGCTTCTACGTCGAGTGCTCTTCCTTCAAGATGAAAGGAAAACCTCAAGTTGTGATCCCTCAAAGGGAGTTCTACGCCTTGTATTGTCAATGGTTCTGCGATAGAATAGACCTAAAAGGCCGACTAAAACATGGCAGAATGCACTGAATAGTTTAGATGAATTTGAGGGGTACTTTGGACTCAAAGAACTTGCAGACAATATTGTTACCTAGTACGTGTAACTATTAGACGGAGCTTGGATTGTTGAATAGATTTATTGTCAACTTAAATTCTAATGAAAGTATTTTATGGAGCAACAATTTGCCATATCACATTATTAATTGTGAATGTTCTATGGGCCCACGTAAATAGAAACAGTGATGCTGATTGTTTTACTAAGATCACAAAACAACGACCGATATTAATAGTTGTCATATGAATTAACAGAAGAGACGATCTCTATTTAAACTCCAAAGCGGGAAGCCACAAGAACTGAGAGTGCAGAGTGGAGGCGGGGTCGATAACTGCGAGTTGTAGGAGGCGACGAAAAGGGAAGTAATGAGTCCCGCGGGACTCGGACCCGAGAATGACTGCACTGGCGAGGACCAGCAGCAATTGTAAACTACAGACCCGTCCTCTCGTCATAGAGAACGCCCCACATCAAGAAACCCTCAGCTGCCTGACAGTAATAAAAGCTGCTATTAAGCCCCAGATTATTTATTTATTTATTCCAAAACAGCCTGGCCAACTGACAGTCGGTCGTAATATAAGACTCAACTCAACTGAGGGTTCAGTTCATTTCAGTTGTCAGTTGAAAGTCAGCTTGTGAAGAGAAGCCTTAACATGTGAAAAGAATACTTTATATGTGTTGTAGTTACAGTGAGACTGTTATAAATCCGTCACCAGGATATGGCTAGTGAAGACTTAGCGTGTCCTACAGATTTGTGACGTACGTAGGTAGATTAGCGATAGCGTTCTAATGTATTGTGACTACAAGTTATTTTACGAAGAAGGTGTTAATAAATAAAATCATCCAATCCAAAACCAGTTATAATTAGTCACGGAGCAATAAACACATGACATTATATTACTGAAGTGGTCGTTAGATAACGTACGAAAGAAAGTCCTGGAATGGAACAGAAAAGCAGACGTTTTCATTTGTATTACACAGACGTGCGTAGGCTGCCTTTCCCTTGCGGTAGGAGCGCAGAGTCTGAATGCACTCAAATCGAATCGAACTTCACACTCTGAGATTCTACAAAGACAGACCTCAGTTTCACGCTACTCCATTGGGCTTGCCCATAGAGATTCTCTGCAAGATAAATGCTGGTAAGTAAGTCACAGCAAAAACAAGAAGGACAGGGAAGACCAGTGTATACAAGCAACTCATGAATAGTGATGGTGTGCCTGGGAGCTGTGTTCGGAGACTGTGGGAAGGAGTTCGATCCTAGAATGGACCAGAATGGGGCGACGTGAAAAGCTCATCTCATCGCACGCAGAGCTTCTTTTGTGGTTCTGAAGTCAGCAACAAAAATAAGCCGGTGTCGGAAGGATCTGTCGAAATGTTATGACGAGTCCTCATCCAGGAAAATGGAAGTTACATTATGTTGAAGTCCAACAAAAGGATTTTAGATAGACAGAGACGAAAGTTTTATCTTGAGCATTGCATACTCACAAGGGAATGAACACATTTCGCATTTTTACAAATGTGTAGTAGTGATTATGTACTCTTTGGGATACTCTGTATATAGAAAAAGAATATCTCCATAAATCAAGGAATTGAAATTTACTTGTTCTTTATATTTTCCTGTTTACTTGCGGAAAATATAGCGGCCTCACTTGAGGCACATAATTCAGAGAAAATTCTGCTACTGCACTTTCTTTCTTCCTCTCAATGTTGGTATGACTGCATCACCACCCGCTGAGGAGCGGAACACAGATGTAGCCAGGTCTCGTCAGCGGTGTAGCGTTGCTACAGTATTTATACAGGTCTGCCCTGATGGCAGTATCACAGTCTCCAATGTGAACACGGTCAGTACAGTAGTACTTCTATCTTACGTTGGATTTGAGGTTCTCCCATCAGTGGGTATGAAAACTACTATCTCCTTGGATGTTAGGGATGTTACACCGTATAGTCTGATAGAAGTTCAGCAACATTTCGGAAGACAATACTGGTCTCCATCCACAGGAAGGAAGAGTGGGCAATATGTTGTTCTTAAATGTCTGTACTAACTTTTTAAACTAATTCTTAATATTTTGTTTCTGTATTATTAATATCAATACTTTCATGACTTGTAGTACGCGGATTCAAATACTCGGCGGAGGGCGTCGAATTTTTAAGGGCGGAAAAATTCAGGGAACAAGTCCTCCGGGAGGGACTTTAAGCCGTGGGTCCCATATCGTAGCTTTACGGCACGTAAAAGAACCTCATATCTCCAAAGGAGGTCACTGAGCCAAATTGCGGACGTTTCCCGCCAAGCAGCAGTCTCTAATACCTCTGGTAGATGGGGGAAGCATTATAGATACCTCTCAGCCAGTAGAGCCGGTCTCGCTGGCTGGGCGGGACTGATGGTAAGTACCAATACCGGTAGGATATAGAGACTGGTAGAAATCATAGAGGGAAGCACAATGGACCAATACAGGTCTAAGTGCATGGGGAAACCCACCCTCTCCAAATAACTAACTAACTAACTAATAACAATACTTGGCTAACAAAACAGCCAGCCACAATGGTCACCTGCTGAAATAGAACGACATATTTAAATTTTATTTTAGCAGTAGGATTTAAGTAATGCAACATATTGACTTTGTTGTTACGTCAATGTGCTGCCATGAAATGTTGTTTTAACCATCTGAGTCCAGTTAACACTATCTCAACCTTATGAGCACGTACAATTTTAATAAAGTTGCGTTTTTGATTGACTATAGACGGAGTTTGGATAGCTAATTGGATATATTAACTACTTACAGGTCGTAATTAGAAGCAACTACGACACTATCGCTAATTCATACACTCCGCATTTCACTACAGCACGCATTAAATGTTCTCAGTCTGCCTGTGTTCGCCAGTGGACGTTCTTCTGCTTACGGGCTCACGTTCTCGGAGGCTATCGGCCGTCTCACACCAACCTCCTACTCTTCGAACTGCCGTCTCAAGACTCTCCTCTAATGGCAGGTTGCCCTCGTTATATAGCATCGGCACGGACCGCACCGAGAACACCGCCCCAACTGATTTCCATTATTGTGTGCATTTACGTTGCGGCCATTAACTAGAAACGGCCGTTATTTACAGAAATTGTATCTAACAACAGCTGTTGTATGGCCGTTGTCTAGCAAAGGCTCTACATGCCACAGTATTGCTGTCTGTCTGAGTCCTTAACCCAATATTGCTCTCATACAAGGTGCCAGAGTGTAAATTAAATGTCCTTGAATTTCCCTGTGATGGAAGTATATTACAGAACTGTATACTTTTCTCTGGAGCACGCGGTGTTTATGACAGTAGGCCTGTTTCCAAGGAACTTCCTGGAATATGCACTGCCTCATTAAAATGTTGCTTGTGGTTTCGGATACAATAAATCTTGAAACTTTGGACAAATTGTTTTCCCTATAAATCAGTTTTCTTTCCCAAAACACACAAGTATTTCCCATTCTTATACTTAAAACGATGGAGTACATTATAGAAAATATTTTGTTACTGCGAGGGAGAGGTACCAGGCAAGTAAATGGAAGAGAATGTGAAACGTTAAACTCTTTTGTGTCAGTGTTCTAACCCACTCCATTAGGTCAGTGCAATTTACGGGGTTAATTGCTGTTATGTATGACCCAATAAATTACAAAAAGAGGAGGTAATATTCTCATTAAGCAACTGCGGGCCACCGCAAATTGTCTACGTGCGCACTGTAATTGCAAGGTACCGAGCACAAATACGAATCATTTAAGATGGTACATAAGAGTTTTGCCATGTTTAACAAACAGCGGGAAATGAAATTGATTGTCGATACAAATGGAAACACAATGCATTTCATAGTTATTCCTTTTAAGCATGAGTCAGAGTCAGAGTCAGCTTTACGACTGACGATTTACCGCTAATCATTTCGTCTTGGCGACAAGCCCCTTGAGACTCACGACCAGTAATTTTATTGTCTCAGATTCGAGACTTCCCCAACCTGGAGGTCCCCCTATTTATATCCCCCAGGAACAGGGTGGCCCGGTTATACCCCCAATCACTGGATTCTCTTTTCATCGCCTCCTACGACTCGCAGGGCTACGGTGGAGGTGTTCGAGGCAATTTCTGAGAAGTTTTGCAAGAAAGTTTCTATATACTCGTATATCCTGTTCTTTTGTCCCTGTGTGACTTGTCCATCTCAACTTCCACAATTTAATCACTGTAATACGTGAAGAGAAAAAAAATGTAATTTATGAAACGGCGCCTCATTGTCGAATGGGGTTTGCGAATTGCTAATGTCCGCCTGGAAACACATTGAACATTTTCATACTTTCCTAAAATGTCTCCAGGATTAATTTCGGGATACTACCTTAAAGTAGTACCGGGATATCGACTGGTTACGGTCCGAGTTCGGGTCCCGGTAGGCGCAACATTTCTCTCTTCTCCACGTATTGCATATCGGTACTGGGGTCCACCCAGCCTCTTATCCAATAGGTACCGGGGGTAAAGCGGTCGGTGCGTGAAGATGACCAATTATCTCAAACTAATGCCCAGGCCATTAATATGTCGAGCTATACATCCGTCCCCAATACGCCTTCATGGCTTAGTGCCATGCGCAGTTAAGCACAGGGACAGCTTTAACTTCCTACCTGTACCTTAATTCAAGGCAGGAGCTTTACATGTAACACCATTTCCAATTCATACACCAAGACCCCTGCCATTCTGCGCTGTGTATTCCGAAATATTCAGGCGGTCTTTCGTCGCCATGGTCTTCATTTTGCGTCCCGAATGTCTGGAATGCCCCCGTCAGCACTTGTGCCCGCCTATATTTACAAGCATCTAAATGAAGTTTCCTCTAAACGTATTAATGTCGCCTCTCCTAAAGTTGACGCCTTGGGTATCGGCAGTAGTTTTAAATTGAAATTAGAATTCCGTGACTTGAGGCCGTTCTGTAGACGTTTATAAATATTGCATTACTTGGGCAGCTGTCAGTGAAATTGGAATGACTAATAATCTTGCTTACGTCTCTCAGACATGCTGACAGAAAGAGATTTTACCCATGGGCACAAAGTTTATTTATATCATGCTTCACTTTTTAATGGCACGATATAAGATGAAGGATGAATTAGTGTACAGTGAATTAAATAAGCTGTGGAAGGAAGCGTTTACGGCCAAATTTGTCTTAAGAGACTGAAGAAAATCACGAATAAACTGAAGGTAATAGTTAGTGGGCTGAAGCTCAAACCCCGAACCACCCGAACACGAAAGAGAAAGCAACGAACCCGACCGCGAGTTTCGGTCTCACCGCTTTCATATCGTGAAAATTACAGATGTTTTGGAGAAAAAAGATATGACGAATTGAGAGGTAGTCTTTAAATTGCGTCAGTTACATTCTTGTACAGAATTTTAGACTATTCTTTTTGTACTACTTCGTCTTCCGAAGAAATATAAAGTAGGAGTCTCGGACACATCTGTGAACTCTTGACCCTTTCTACACGATGCGTCGCTCAGAAAACTGCGCGGTGGTCATGTGTGTCAGCCACCCGGAACCCCTGATTGTCTTAACGGTGAAATATTTCGATGATTATGAAAGTAAAGCAGGTATGGTGAACACAGTCTGTGTGACATGGATCAAATTCCTACAGCTGACCTTTGTTGTATCTCATTCTGCTACGTGGAATGTAGAAAATCCAAATTATTTGTCCTGTTATGCCAAGAATTCATTCTATTCAGGCATTGGTGCGTGAACAAATTACTGAAATTCATGCTACACTCATCGAAAATACGTTCGTACAATTTCAGCAGCAGACACTTGTAAATGCTGTGTCAATCATAAGATACACTCGTATTTATCCAGCAAGACGTTCAAAATCACAAAATATTTCTTCCTTCAACGTAGTAATATTTATAACATTTAAATTAAATTTACAATAAGCAATAAACTTCTATGTTTGAAATGTATAGTACAGTAACCTTGACACCCAAGTCACCAGTTGGGGACGTGTAGGGCTCAATACTGCATAATGAGGAGCTTCATAACTTGTATTCTTCGCCGAGTAAGGTTTGAATGGTCAAGTGAAGGAGGATGAGATTGGCAGGACATATAGCACAAATTTGGCAGAAGAGGAATGCATGTAAGATATTGGTGGGAAAGCCAGAAGGAAAGAGACCACTGGGAAGACCAAGGCATAGGTCGGTAAAAAATATCAAAATGGATGATAGATAGGAGGGGTGGTATGGACTGGTTACATCTGGCTGAGGATGTGGACCAGTGGAGAGCTCTTGTGAACACGGTAATGAACCTTTGGATTCCATGGTTCCATAAAATTATTGGATGTTCTTGAGTAGCTGCACAATCGACGGCTTGTCGAGAAGGACTCAGCTCCATGAGTGAGTGATTGTGGAGCTCTGACGTACAGCACAAGAACGCCGGTGACATGGACACAAAAACTTGCAACTTCATTTCTACCTAATATACAATACAGGAACACTATTCCTCATCCCAGTTTCCTGTTCACATTTCTTGCCGAGAGAGGTGTCAGCTAGTCTGTCTGAAATTCATCTTGGTTCTCCTCAGTCCCTACAGGAAAATAACGTGACTTTCAACACAATATATGAATATCAGTAAATAAATTTACTCATAATTTTTTATATTGTCGGCCACGTTAGTGCCCTAAGTGAAGATATGGCACCTTACTTTGGCTGCGACCACTTCCCTCGATACAATTTCTAATTAATTATTCATCAACAATCTTATCCTCCCCCCTCTCTTTCCTGTTGCTCCCAACTGGAGCATAGGGCATCCGTGACACTCTTCGTTTCACTTCAGTTCATTAATTCGAAGAGAGTGGGTAGGACTCCTCGGACGGGGGATCACCCCGTATTATGGCCGCAACTTACACTAATATAGATAAAACGCATACTTCCGTGCTTCGAGTGGGTTTCGAACCCACCATCCCAGTGTTCGTGGGAGCGAAGACAGTTCATGCTTTAGACCGCGTGACCACTGTGATCAGCAAACATCGTACGAATCCGTGACATAGTGTGTGAGATACAGTGAGTGTCGTCAAACCTCAAACTTATACTTCCCTAATGTTCTATTACTGTCCTTCTCTTTTCCGTCATCATCTTATTTTGCTTCTTCTTCTTTCCCCTCCTTCTCTTATTGGCTCCCTGCTGCTTCCGTTCCTTCATCATTTCGTCCCTTCCTCTTATTTCCTTCGCCATTTTGTTTTGCTCTTCCTCCTTCAGTATGCTGTTCAGTGTCTGAAATTTATTTAGTTCACAGTTCATTGTGGATTCCTGCCTCATTGTTCTCCCTTCTGTCTAATACATCAGAAAGCTTCGAAAATTCATGGGCTTGAGTGTCATAAATCAGGCACTCAGAAATCAGAATTGAACTGTAGCGTCGTTTGTTTTAAGATAACTCTTTTGCACGGACCCCTCAGAGGACACAGCCTCTATTGCTTAAGAGTGTTTACCGAACCATTGCATAGAAACTGTCGCGGCGCGGACCCCAAAGAAAACAATCTCTCTGTTGTTGAGGTTGCTTAGCAACACCGTGGCCATCCACGTTACACTGTCATTTGTTAACTTTATTTCACTCTGCACCTAGTCTCCAGTTTTCATTCTTCCTTATTTTTCATCTCCTATTACACAGGACTGGTGAGACGGTATAGCGACTGGCTACGGGATGGACGGCCGAGGGGTCGCAGTTCGAGTTCTAGTAGGAACACCGATGTTTTCTCTACATTTGTCTTCCGTTTCGGTTGCTTGCAAAATTGCTGTATATACTGAATTCCTGCTCCACTTACTGCTCCTGCCGCTAGAGCATCTGCAGATGTGATCCTCCTTCTGTGGTGTTTCTGCAGTATGAGCGAACCGCATTACCGTATTCATAAATGGACAGGCAAAACTTGATCTCTGATAACGTTAAGCTTGCCTACGTTTAAACCACTCGACTGCCGATATTGGCAGTTAATTTATTTACGGTCAGTAAAATTGATTGATAGCAAGTACAAACCTGACGCATGAAACATCTGAGCTCTCGTTCAGACCAGACCAGTTCAGTACGCGTCAGTACCCTCGATTTTCACACATTTTTAGACAGTACACCCCCTGAAACTGTCAGATATTGTGTCCCGACATCCTTTCAAAAGTGGTGATTTCCAAACTTTTGGTTTCTTCTTTCGTGTTATGGGATATATGAATTTTAATAAAAAAGTACCGCCTGATAAAAGCTGTTGAAAGAGTTCGTTCCGCTGTGTTGAGGCACGAAGCCTGACACAAAGTAAATTGACACTCTTTCAACTATGAATTATTGCAATCGAAATTAAGAGGAAAAGAACATCATGATTGGTAATTAGATAAAGATCCCTAAGGTAACTGTTGCAATGTTTTTCTCATCATACTCTAGGAGAGACTGAGAGAAACCACGATGAACCTCGGAATAGCATCAGCGAAATAAGTCTTGAACTCTCCCGCTGCAATAATTTTTCCGGGAATTGACCTCACGTTGTTTGTACAGAGACCAATTTAAGACTAACAATTTATCTGACATGAAGTAAAGTGGTGAATAAAGTATTTTAAACTGAGAATAATTGATCATGCCATAGTTCAGTCGGTTAGTCCCAGATTTTTCACCCCAAAATCTCGGGTTCAATTCTAGTGCAGTCCACGTGGAATATTTTGTCTACAGAGTGGTGCCGGGGAAAATTTCTTCCGAGTACCTCGGGTTCCTCCTGCCAGTTACGATTCCAGCAGTACTCCATACCCTCATTCGTCATGCGAGGCTGGTGCAGTGGACCAAGGGTTTCAGTCTCACCCCACTCCAAATTATATATATGTATATAAGAAGTAGCAAAGGACTCTACAACATTCCAAACCAAGGAGCTTAAAAATTTTTAACTTTTGAGTTTCTATATTTGTGACAAAAATAGTGTGGCGTATAGACCCTTTCCTGAGCTGCGACTCTGTGAACAGCGACCGTTTCTGGGCAGCTGCTCGGTAAACACTTTTCAGTTGCTAAGCAGCAGAATCTTAATAATGCCCCCCCCTGTGGATTACAACAATGGAAACGGGATGTTTCTGCGTGCTCCGTGACGAGATGTTATGAGCAAGGATCTTAGTCAGTTGTTAGTCAGTTCTGTATGGGAGTCCGTGAAGAGAGGACTTGAGTCGGCGGCAGAGGAATAGCCATTGCTGGAGCCGTTACCAGGAAACGTCTAGTAACAGAATGAGAATACTACTGTGTGATCTAGTGAAATGTAAAGTGTAAAAATACGACATTGTTAGATTTATTTGTAGTTACGACCTGTAAGTAATCAAATTTTTCACCAATCCAGACCCCGTCTATTGGCATAGAACGTAATGTCGCGTATTGGGCGTATATCGCGACAAATAACTTCACGCCGTATTTGATGTAGCGAATTTTATTTCACATTCGCACTTACAATCACCCAAATTACAGATTTACGATTACTGCTATCTGCAGTATCACAAATAGTACACTCCAAATGCCACAATACAACTGGCTGGTTGCTGGCTAACTCGGAACTAACTCGGAGGTAGCTCGAGGACTGACTGACTGACTGACTGACTGACTGACTGACTGTCACAGGACAACTGACTGTGAATAGCCTTCGCTGCTCCTTATGTAGCCTTGATCGGACAATTGTCGTCTGGTGCCTTGTTGCTAGCCACGCTGTCCGGAGTTGTTGACTGCTGCCTAGCAACCGCGATATCCCTCGGTGACGTCACCGCGCGTTGCGCGTTGCATAGCTACCAGGATTCGGGGTGATTACTCGCCTATCACGCAAGCGCTACGTTACCGCCGGGGAGGTAGGGGTCACATGTCACAATAACAATATAAAGTCAGGTGGGAGGCCCACATAGAACGCACGTATTCATGGTCGGGAAATTTAAAAATGCTGTTTCACCTACATATTTTATAGAGTATAATGGATTGGGAATAAATGAAGATCGGGAAGGAAACCATTCTGTCCTTAGAGAGACTGATGAATTCAGTATCCAAACTGGGTACCTCCGAATTATAAACCTATAATTACCTCACCACACAGACCGCCTCTTCTGTACGCGTGTTTTTACTTCACATTCATCATTCATAATCATCCTTCCATCTCGTTCGATGTTGCACAACTGCAGACCACTGGAGAAGTGGCGCATGATTTCCATTGATTTATCTGGCTTGCATTGTCTGGCGGGTATAGCGCAGTCTGTGTAGGAACTGGCTGCGGGCTGGACGACCAAGGGGTCGAAGTTCGAATTCCAGTGAGGGCAAAACTGTCGCTTCTCCAAATCGTCCAGACCGGTTCTGGGGCCCACCGAGCCTCCTATCCAGTGGGTAGCGGAGGCTCTTTCCCCGGGTGTAAAGCGGTAGGGGAGTGAAGCTGACCACCAAACAACTTGTGTTGAGATCAAGGAAACGTGGATCTATACACCCACTCCTCCATACGCCTTCATGGCATAGTGCTTAATTAGTTAAGCAAAGGAGCAACTTTACCATTTTTCCTTTTACATTGCGGGATGGATGGGTGTAGGCCGAAGGCGAAATGTTTGAAATTAAATTGGAATTCTCTACGTACTTATGAGTAAAAGAGGGAGGGAACTGTAAGATCAATAAGCAAAGCAATAAGTAAACCTTACACATTCTAATTGCACTGCATTAGACGAGCACCACTTAAAGCGGAACTCACTGCACTTCACAGTGCACTGACCTGATGATTGTAAGGGGAAGTGGGAGCACAAGGTCCTGACAGACATGGGCCTTACTGACCTTACTGAACAGAATTGGGAAACTCTAGCTTTGTTGATATGTGTGACAGGGCAGGTCACTATCACTTAATTACACTGTTTCCTCAAGCGGTTAGTCGCTGTCTTCCCACCGCGGCGGCCCGGGTTTGTTCCCTGGTCTGGTCAAGTGGGATTTGTGGTGGACAAAGTGGCGCTGGGGCGGGTTTTCTCCGAGTACTTCGGTTTCCCCTGCCAATCTTCATTCCACCAAATTCCCCATCATCATAGTCACCCGGGGCAGGCTACAATAGGCCGCCGTGCCGAGTGGACCCAGTTGGTCTCCAGCCCCCACTAAGCGAATTAAAAAAAAATTAAATTGGGTAATCAAGTGCATCACATGGTTCAGACGCTATTTCTGAACAACGATGCAGTTTTCGAAGATGACAATGCCCCTTTTCACACAGCTGGTGCTGTTCAGTTATGATTTGAAGAGCGTGAAGGTGAAATTAAACCGTAATTCCATACAGAATAGATACAATTGTATAGTACAGAGATTCATAAAGAGTGTACGAAACGTACGACTGTGCAACAAGTTACATTTTTGCGAATTTCAACAAAATCGTACGTTTTGTTTTGCGTCGTTTTAACCGTTAAACTTTTGAACATTTTAAGTCATTTTCGTAACCGGGATAACTTAACAGCTCTCTGATTTTGTTCGGAGATATTTTTTCAAAATTTATGGCCTTAAAAGCGTTTCAACTTTTGGTCTGTGCAGTTTAGGCAGATAAAAGCACGACGTATATCATTCTCAGTTACAGAACCAGGCCTCATTTCTGTGGTATCGAAATTCGATTCACGCGTTTATGAGGCAGGCGAGACACTTGTTCCTAGGACCACCATGTACCTAATCTTCTCTACATAAACCATGGCCATGAAACCATGAAGCTGTTCACCAACAGTAGCTGTCGGGAGCACGCAACAGTGACGGTGATTTAAAGCATGTTGTCGAAGCATGACTGCAACACTGTGTTAGGTGACCGATGTGACCCGGCACTTGAGCGCAAAATGACAGACGCAATTAAGTCTCCATCATTGTCTTGTTCTTCAGTTTGTCTCAGAGTCGCAAGCGGATAGTGTACTGTTATCACACCGCAGCAAATTTCCCTCATGCTTAGTCTACCTGTATTTGGATACATGTATAGAGCGTGACAAATATAAATCACTCCGTCCAATGTGACCTGTAAGTTTTTTACTACATGAAAACTTAACACCCTTACATGTTTCGGTCTCTGTGGACCATCTTCAGAGGGCAGACACCACTACAAATAGGAAACCACCATCACATAAGTTGCTTAGACGTAAAGTACGTACACTTATAAGCTACAATACATAGTACACAAAATAGACATTTCACATTTCACAAACACAGCAGTTTCCTGGGAATGTAAAGTTTTTTATAAAATTGTATAAAATTTCTTGATGCTAATTAAAAGTTTCTTGGATTCTCAATAATTAAAATTCGTAAACCATGCGGGCTCGTGTTCGTCCTCCCATCGTCCCTCTTATATGGGCAGATAATGCGCCACCTGGCTATCTTGATGTGGAGGTTCTTTATATCGTCCAGGTTTTGCTCGTGGCTGCTGTGTTGTTTTCACTGTTCATTCCCAGGAAACTGCTGTGTTTGTGAAATGTGAAATGTCTATTTTGTGTACTATGTATTGTAGCTTATAAGTGTACGTACTTTACGTCTANGTTTCTTGGATTCTCAATAATTAAAATTCGTAAACCATGCGGGCTCGTGTTCGTCCTCCCATCGTCCCTCTTATATGGGCAGATAATGCGCCACCTGGCTATCTTGATGTGGAGGTTCTTTATATCGTCCAGGTTTTGCTCGTGGCTGCTGTGTTGTTTTCACTGTTCATTCCCAGGAAACTGCTGTGTTTGTGAAATGTGAAATGTCTATTTTGTGTACTATGTATTGTAGCTTATAAGTGTACGTACTTTACGTCTAAGCAACTTATGTGATGGTGGTTTCCTATTTGTAGTGGTGTCTGCCCTCTGAAGATGGTCCACAGAGACCGAAACATGTAAGGGTGTTAAGTTTTCATGTAGTAAAAAACTTACAGGTCACATTGGACGGAGTGATTTATATTTGTCACGCTCTATACATGTATCCAAATACAGGTAGACTAAGCATGAGGGAAATTTGCTGCGGTGTGATAACAGNGTCGGGGTTTTCGTTGGCCTATAAGTTTTAAATAGAAGAAAGCAAAACAAAATTGCATCCGGAATATGAAAATTTAATTCAAAAAGTATTATAACTTATAAAATAAAATGTTTTGAATTAAGCTTTCATGTTCCGTTTTTTTCCTGTGGCGCTACAGCCCCAATTTGGGCCTAGGCCTACCTCCATGAAACTCTCCGTTTCACTTCGGTTTACTAGATCTTACACATTCGGTAGGACTCCTTGGGCGAGTGATCAGCTCGTCGCAAGGCCTCTACCTGTAGACAAACACAGAAAAACGCACAGAAACATCCATGCCCTGAGTGGGATTCGAACCCACGATCCCGGCTTCTGAGCGAGCGAAGACAGTACATGCCTTAGACCGCTCGGCTACCGTGACCGGCTTCATATTCCGTTAGGCGTTTTATTTTCTTGTTTCTGATTTGAAAATTATAGGACACGGAAATCCTGACAATAATTTAGAAACTCATTTTTTGTTTAACTGTAGTTATGAATAAAAATATAAATACATGTATATATGTGCGGTCATTTAGTTACATTTGTGGGTCGTTGCGGTTATGAAGATCACTCTCTATGGCAATGTAACTCCGTGCCGTTTGGTAGCCCGGTACCAAGATTTCAGAGGAACCTGCTGCAACAATATTCCACTTAGCATCCACCCTGAAAATGGGGCAGGAAGTTGATCCGAAACGTTTATTGTCATCTGTCTATTGTTGGTTATTTAACGCTGGTGTTAGTAATTAAGACCATATGGCGTCAAATGATAGTATTACAGTAAATATTGGGCTAGAAATGTACTGTCACGTGTAGGGGTGATTTATGAGACGGTTTTGGATTGGATGGTTGGATTAATGACACCCTCTTCACACACAAGTGGGGGCTACAGGCAATACAGCGCTATCGCTGATTTGCACACTTTACAGTTCACCGTTACACACGAACTATTATTCTCAGCCTTCATTAGTCGTATCCTGACAACGGATTTACAACCGTATCGCTGTACCTACGAACAACATATGAAGTCTTCTTTGCAGAGTCTAATCCATTTGTTGCCATTTCTTCTCAGTCACCTTCAACTGCAATATCCAGAACTCGGAAAAATCAATATTCCGACCGTGAATATCTCGACAGTGAAAATCGCTGCTTCTCGAGTCCAATTTATTGGTCACTTATGTATAGCGGCGTCATGTACAGAAACAGTTGTGAGAACCTGGGTATTCGTAGATTATGTTACGCTCATTGCTTATTTAACGACGTTTTAGTATCTCAAGAGATTAATTTGCCTTAAATGAGCGGAATATTTCATACTTGGTTGAAGGAAGCATTCTGAAGTGTTCGAGGAAAACCGTGGAAGGTAATCGAAGTTCTACTTAATTGGATACAGTCAAGAACTGCGACTATAAGCGTGCTCATGTTCTTTACACAAAACACCTAAAGTCAGCGCGTAATGTCTACGTCTGTCTGTGAGCATATTTCATTTCGAAATTCTGTTAATTTTTGTTTTGTAGTGTGGCTCTAGGGCGAATTAATTTTACGTCGGATCGGTCGTATAGGTTCACGGTACGTGTTATTTTCACTGACTAAGAAGCTCCACGAGCTGCTGCTCTAGTTCATATTAGCACTGACTGCAGAATACACTTACAGGTACATTCACAGTGTGATCTTCTGTGTTGAGATACTCTGTAGTGTGTTATGCGGATACCGACGTTGTGGAGGAATATTCTGCTTCCTTCTTCAGGATTTAAGTGTATAATTTGAGAAACTAAATCCCTTCACATGGGTCTATGTGACAACCTAACTAACAACCTGCATATACAATTGTTCTAATTCGACACCTTCTATAGTGTCACATATTTATGTCTCCGTGACTAATAATAACGGGGTTTAGATTGAGTGATTGGTTTTATTAACACATTCTTTAAAATCTCTCTTAATCGCAATGAATGGCTGCCTAAAGGTCTCTGCATTCTGACTGGACTACGAGTGTCCTCTCTTCTACTGCGACTGACTCTGTTCTCGAAGAGAGTCAAAGTCACATTGCGACTGACGGTAAGTCAGTCAGTCAGTCTTGGTGTCGAGCCCCATGTGGAGCTCATGACCAGATATTTATTACTGTTTGAAATTTACGGTCTTGGGTCCGTGTCTCTTAACACTCGCGACCATATTTTACTCTCTCAGATTTGAGACTTCCCTTTTCGTCGCCTCCTACGACTTGCAGGGTCACGGTGGAGGTATTCGACCCCGCCTCCACACGGGTTGACTCTGTTCTTATCTGGATGGCCCCTTGCATAACGTAGCGGTAACTTAGGAAATGTTTGTTGCTTGATCGTTCCCATGGACACGCCTGTTCATTTCACAGCAAAGAGCTGGTTTCCAAGACTACAACTTCCATTCTTGTATCCATGGACACACCTGTTTGACACCCAGGGATGGTTTGTCAACCCGTCTCCTAGAAACGGGCTACATATCAAAATATTTTAACCCTAAACATTGAGGCAGTAATTTCCTCCGAAACTTCTGTACTTACCAGCAACACTACAAGGCCATAATTTGAACTGTCAGTGCAGAGATAAATTTGCCTATTTCCATTTAAACGAAGATATTGATATCGGGTTTTTTTTATTGTCTTCTGAATGTGCATCTGTAATTTGTGCGGAGGACACAGTGGATAGAATCATCGAAAATATCTACAGGAATTTCATGCACTTACTGACATTTTCTGATCAATTTCTTGCTCCCTGTCGCATTGCCACGAAGCGGAAACGGACATTCCTGTAGTGCAGAGTGCTTTCTTCGGCCTGTAATCTGATACTGTGTCAAGCTTTTTGTTCGCTATTGATCTTTCTCTTGAAGAGAACAAGTTTCCATTTCTTTTATGGGTGCCATTTTCTCTCGAAAGGGGTGATGTGAACGTATTGTGACGTTTTTCTTCTATTCCTACGTATTCTGTGACGTTTATACAGATTTCGTGTAGTGAGCAATCAGAATTACTGTTTCTGTACACCAGTTGGCAGCACTTTCTACGGAGGAACAAAGCTTTCAGTTAGTTCCTGCCCCTCCCTCTGCTGTAATTTGTCACGATTCTTCATCCGAAGGAACCGAAAAAGAGTGTAATTAGTTGCTGCCAAAAAAACATGAACAAAACAATTGATAATGAAAAAGTAAAGAGTTGCGAAGTTTGCGCGTTTTGAACACATAAATATACAATTAAATATTTATGTGATAAAGAGATATTAATGCTCCATTTGGATTATGGTTTGCAGTAAATGTTTCATCCATGGGTAGTGATGCTATATGAATCATGATTGATAAGAGGGAGACTACTGATAATAAAATTTATGAAATTTTAAAGTTGCATTATAGAAGCACCGTGAAATGAACAGTAATGGGCGAAAACTGTCAGATTGGAGAATGAGAATTACGAGTTTAATGGACCTGGGTGAGAATGCAAAGTGTTTATACGCGAAATTCTATTTGTGTATCCTGCTGAAATAGTTCACATCACTTGCTACACAAACACACACCGACATGCACTAGAATCATCAATGCAGCTTCACCGGCCAATCTTCGAAATCACCACTTTGGTCGAAGACATATTTCGGCCACACAAGACCATCTTCAAGTATAGTTGTATATGCTATTGCATATTTTTGCACTGTGGCGTAGTGTTATGGGGCCCATTATGGCTGTACGTCTAAAAGTTTGTTTCATCAGTTTTTTAATGCATTTAAATTGCTCCTGTGTAAAATATTTTTAGACCTTATAAAATATTGTCATGATTTAGAGTGTGATTATAGGGCGAGTTCTGATTGGTGAGTAGATTTACTGTACTTATGCCCACCACTCGGAACTACAAGTAATTACAGCGCGGAGGGTGAGCAAGTGGTAAGGCTTCTTGGAAACGGGCTGACTTCCTCGAAGTCTCACGCAGCGGCAAGTTAGAAGGCGGAGGAAAAGATTGCCTTGGCCGTGACACTAATGCAGTGAGCTAGAGGTGCATATGACCTATATTTTTATTGCTAGTGTGGTGGAACTAAGTCCCTTGTACTGCGGTCACTTCTGGCCTATTGTACCAGCCCCAGATGATAGGTGAGGGTGGCTGTGGAGCAATTAGTGGAATGAAGATTGGCAGGGGAGACCGAAGTACTCGGAGAAAACCTGCTCCAGCGCCACTTTGTCCACCACAAATCCCACTTGACCAGACCCGGAATCGAACCCAGGCCGCCGCGGTGGGAAGCCAGCGACTAACCGCTTGAGCTATTGCGCGGCGTTGCATGCGACCTAAGTAATTAGAGCAACGAAATAATTTAATGCCACAAATTTTCTCCTTGTAGCAGCACACGTGGGCCTATAAATGCTAACTTATGTTTAATGTTGTGCTTTTCTGTTTTCAGGTGAGTACCTGATGAATTCCTACTGTAAGTACCACTTACCTCTTAAAATGTAACGATTTGGGAGTGACTGTAGAGGGATTTTTAGATTGGTGAATAGATTTATTGACCACATAAACACAACTCATAATTATATGTAATTATAACGCCAAAGCTAATGTCCACATTTTACAAATCACCGCAGCTGGTCCTCGTTAAATAGTCCTGCCACGGACTGCATAGGAAATAGCGCTTCCAACAGTTACTCAATTGTTGGGTGTTACACACCCGTTAACTAGCAGTGGCTGTTTATCTGCTGCACAGTTCTTGCAATTAGAAAATTTGCGACAATATTTTATAAACTAAGAATAAGCAAAAATAATACGTCTCATTTTGCAATTTATTACACATTATCTTCGTAATTTCCACTGATACAAAATTATTCCGGTTAAAATTTTTAACTCATAAATATGTGACCGCAAAGTTTTACACTGCCGCCATGTTACATGTAGAAGAAACCTGAATATAGACTCGCGCCCTGTTACATTGTTTTATAAAATTTGCATGATCTTCAATGAGTAATTATCATAAGCATTACTGGTTACAAAGTTATGTGACGCTAGTAACTCTCCACTCCAAAAGTTTACACTTCCGGTCCTAGTAGTTCAACTGACGGCATTAAGTTAAGCCTGTAGAAATTTAGTGGACTCTGGTTGCATGGTATTCATAATTGTTTTGCTCATTATTAGTCAGTTCTGTCAGAATAATTATAGTGGACACATACACATGGACGTAATATTGCTGTAATCTTATTTTTCGCTATAAAATGTCGGATAAATTAGGCCAGTGACACTAATTCTGTTCCGATAAACAGATGCCTGTCTCCTGCGCCACAACTTTTAAGTTGCTACTTCCTCTCTTTGTTGTTCCGTGGCGGAATCTGGTGGAGATGTCTTGAATTGCTGATTACCATAAACATGTTAGCCACTTAAATCCAAGGGCATTACAGATATCCCATACATTACGCTATTTCGAGTTATAAAAATCTGTCGTTACCGCGATTTAATATAAATTTATATAGTTTAATTCGGTTTATTGAAGGGTGAAAAATGATCAATTTTATTTGCTTAAAGCGGCCTCCATAGTCTAGGGGTAACGTTCCCACCTCGTGACTCAAGGTACGCGGGTTCAAACCCGGCGGAGGTCGTGGAAATTTTAAGGGCGGAAAAATTCATGGAACAAGTCCTCCGGGACGGACTTTAAGCCGTTGGTCCCGCGTCGTAGCTTTACGGCACGTAAAAGAACCTCATGTCTCAAGAAGACCACTGAGCCAAATTTGTAAGGACATTTCCCCCCCAACAATAGTCTCTAACGCCTCTGGAAGATGGGGAAGCATCTAGATACCGCTGAGCCAGTAGAGGCCGAACTCGCTGGCTGAGTCGGGACTGATGGTACGCACGAATACCGGTAGGGTATAGAGACTGGTAGAATATCACAGGGGGACGTACAATAGACCACTGGTCGCGGTGCATGGGGAAACCCACCCCCTCCAATAATAATAATGATAATAATAATATTTGCTTAAATTAAGTACATAGTAAAATTAGGGTTTATGAGCAGCTGAAATGAGTGATGTTAAAGTTATAGGATGGCGCACGAAATTATCTAGTATTTGATTTAACATTAATTATTAAACCATGTAATGAACGATATTTTGTAACACGGTAACACAGTAAGTCATGGAGATTAGTTCTTAGTCTTCCCGAGCGCGCTAGTGTCACGCTGTTGCTGCTCATGCGCCAGTTTACACAAGTTGGCTGACAAAGGAAGACTATAGAACAATGCAAAAAAGCAGTGTTACTCTTTACTGAAACTGTAGCTGTTAAGCACGGTACTTAAGATTTTTTCAATGAGATTGAAAGGCGACAAAACTGAAGAACCAACAATTTCTGTTACTTTTGAGAAGGCGAATGTCTCATAATTGGAGGGAAAGTCCAAGCTGTTCTCAAAGTGAATACACTAGTAACCTTGCTGAAGATTCTTTCGCGATATAACATGTAAGACTTAAAACTATTGGAAAGCTAGTCTCATAAATGAGACGACATCATACACGTAATGTAAAATGAAGTATTAACAATTCTTTTATGCCATTCAATGCTCTTGATGTTTCAGTGTCATGTAGAAATTTATAGAGATAAGTCAAAAAGCTGAACAGCGTTACCAAGCATCTAATTCATTGCTAATGAAAGAGCCATTTTTTTTCCTTACAGAACATGCCATACCGTTGGCAGTGAACCAAATGTTTGGTGACTGCTTTCATCCTTTTCAATTATCACCATAAATTTCTATGTGTAACTGAAATATCAGGACTCGTCAATGGAATGAAAGCTCTAATGCTTAATCTATCATACAACATAGTGTCACCATGTTTATGGGATTAGTTTCTAATACCTTTGCTTTTTATGCATAGTATTATGCAATAACCTTGAGCAAATTTTTACTAAAACCTTTATTGAGCGGATACACCCAAATATATCGAAACATATCGAGGCACCGACAAAATTATAAAAATAACAACTTATGTTATAATCTGACTGTACTCTGAGAGATTATTAAATAAAATATGAATTGCAACTGTACCTTATAACGTATTGATATTCCGTAAAATGATCATTGTCAGTTATAGCATGTTGGCTAGTTGTTTTCCGTATTCCGTAAACAAAGGAGTCGCTTTTTCTCGTATTATAACCAGTTCGAGTTTGTGACTGCACATGTGCGCAGGCAGCAAGCTAAAAAAGCGGCTTGCAGCATGTTTCTGCTAGTTTATTTTCTGGAATACTCTTTGATTCTGACGATGGAACCGTTGTGTTCCTTCGAAATTTCGGTTTTTTTTCGAACTGCACGATGATAAAACCCAGAACACTTTTTATTCAAATATGTTTGATTTTATGTTAAATTGTCTGGTTCGAATTTCATTGAAAACATATTTTCACGTGTGAGACTATAGACGGGGTATGAATTGGTAATTTAATTTATTGGACACCTACAGATAGCAAATACAAGTAACCATAACGCTATCACCAATTGATACTTTGAAATTATGTACAGCACATACTTAAAACATGTCTGCTGTGTGTTCACCGGCTGTCTGGTAACGGCTTCCAACAATGTCCTCTGATTCGCTGCTCACGTTCTTAACCGGCTGTCGACTGTCCCATCACTCAAAAGTCAAAGTCACATCGACTGACTGTCGGTCGGTCAGTCAGTCAGTCTTGGTTTCGAGCCTCATATGGGGCTCATGACCAGATATTAATTATTACTGTTTGACAGCTACGCTCTTGTTTTTGTGGGACGCCTTCTCTGACGAGAGGACGTGCCTGTCTTTTGTATATACTGCTGGCCCTTGCCAGCGCAGTCTTTCTCGGGTCCGAGTCCCCTGGTACTCGTGACCATATTTTACTGTCTCAGATTTGAGACTTCCATTTTCGTCGCATCCTACGGCTCGCAGGGTCACGGTGGAGGTATTCTACTCCGCCTCCACATGGGTGTCCACCTGTCCCATCACTGTCGACTCTCAACTCAACTCGTCTCCACTCCACTGCAACTCGGTCGTTCGTAGCGGACCACATAGAAAACACCGCTACCAACAGTATTTCTCTTGTTGCTCACGTAGCTGTTGGCCGGGTCACGTAAAGAACACTGTTTCCCAGCTAGTCCATTGGTGCGTTTTATGAATCTGTAGCCTATCAACGGACGTTGTTTTCAAAGTCATTACTTAGTAACGGATAACATGCAACAATATATATAGGAGAGCCAAGCCATAGTTGCTAGTACAAACCATATATAAATTTTGACAATTTGTTTTTTACTTTAGACCCATTTATCTTTCTCTTCTTTCTCTTATCTTTTCCCTCATTCCCTGACTACTCACACAGACTGTGTGAAATGTCTTTAAGGCAGGGGACAGGACCTCTCTGACGGTAGATCAATCCACTGTACGTCTCTTTCTTAGAATGTGTTTCTTATGTGTGGCTACTTTACAACTTCGCCTCTGTCTCTACTAAGGCGGCACTGTGTGGTTGGATGATAGGTGAAAAATAATTTGGAAGGATGTTACAATCTAATTGAAGTACTATCCTAGAGTTTGTCTAAACAGACTGAGGAAAACCAAGGGTATCCTCAAGGTATCCGGTGTCACGGCTGGAATACGAACCGAGAACCTTCCGAATACAAGACTAACAGTCTTACCACTTGTCTGATCCATTTGGCTCCTTTACACGATAACACAGAAATAAGAGCGACAAATATTCATAACCCAAACGAGATTCGAACCTCGATCTCCATGTGCGGGGTGCATAAGGTTACACGACAGTGAACTGACAGCTGGCGCTTTTGAATGCATTCATCTATATTCCTTGCCGAAGGAAAACTACGGAAAGATCTTGTTAGGGCTGCATAAATTTGATATTGTCATGTATAGGGGTGTGACTAGCGATGGATTGGTGACTGGATTTATTGGCCGCTTATACATGCCACTCGGAACTACAAATAATTACGGCGCCACCGCTAATCTCCAGAATTCAGAAACCACCACAGCACCTGCTAAACTTTTCCAGCCTGCTGTGTCTTCATCAGTCGTTCCCTGGCAACGGCTTCTAACAGTGAAGATTCTTCACTTCACGCTCTCAGGTTCTCTCTTCACAGATTCCCATGTAGAACTATCAACTGAAGTCTAACTTGGTCGCCCCAACTGTGAAGGTAGGTACTGCGCACGAACCACGTAGAAAACACTTTTCATTCTCGTATGCTGTTTCCGCGGGAATGTGTCCGCGTCACACACCAACAGATTTCCCAACACAGTTTATTAAGAATCCGCTGCCCAGCAACTGGCGTCGTTTCGTGACCGTTACTCAACAACTGGCCTACACTGAAAACTACCTCTTTTGAGTGCGTAGATATTACTTCCCGTTGGAAAAAAAGGGGGAATCTTGTTAGGGCAGTGGATATTTGACATATTTGGGTCGGGTTTGCTCTGTATCCCTGCGTTTATAAGCGAAGTACGCTATGATTACTGCTGCAACCAACGCAAAACTATGGGACTGGTCAGAAGTAAAATCTGTTTATTTAATAGATGCAGTGACTGGATGGACACAAGTGTCCATTACAAGGGAAGGGTGCGGTCTGCAGTGGAGTGATCAATACCGTAGCCTGCCAGCCTGCTGGCCCGGCGCCGCGGGAACGTGCAGGGAGGGGGGCAGCGAGTGCATCTCATTCCATCCCATTCCAACGTGGCTGTCACCGCATTCCTGAAGGCTCCGGCGAAGTAAGAGACACGGCAAGTCACTCAGCTCAGTTCAGTTCAAATTGCCAAAAACTGAATTTCTTTATGCCCCTTTCCCGAATATACGTAATACAGTGATTGCTTTTCGGCAAATTTTGCTAAAATTCCGACCTCACCAACAAATTTAAAAGTACCCAATTTGACCCGACTCTAAATTTATGAATCAATAGATAGATTTCCATTTCAACATGGCCCCCAACCTATGTTTCTCACCGAAAAAATGGAGCCGTGGCAGTTTGTATACTTGTTCCAGGTTCCACATGTTTTCCTAGTTTGTTTCCTAGTCCCCAAGGCGAATACCAGGATAGCAGGACAAGACACGTAATTCCAAGTATTCACGGTGTCTTTTTCGTTTTGGAAACCAGGATAGCTCAGTCGGTATAGCGACTGGCTAGGGGCTGGACGGCCGAGGGGTCGGAGTTCGAGTCCCATAAGGGACAAGAATTTAAACATATGTAAGATAATGGACAATGCCCGACGTAATAAATTTCTAATAAAACGACTTGACTGTGCATTCAGTTATACCTCCGCAGTTTCCACGTCCCGAGAACCAGCATCAGCCAGTCTATTCACTCATCAAACCCCGGATTTTATACTGTATAGTTTAATTGTCTCTTTTTTTGTGGGAGTGCCTGAAGTTGACTACGGTACCCTCAAAGCAGGCCTGCTATATTAGTGGCTCATTCAGTGACGTCATTGAAATGTTTCCGCTTTCAGTTTTGGAGACGTTATGGAGACATCTACTCGAACGAACATACGAGCCGATTCTAAATGGTTCTGACGATGGTGTGCAACACTCAGAATTACTGGCTTTTTGGACTGCTCCCATAGTTCGGTATTCTATAAAATAGAGAAAACGACGTTTCGGAGAGTGGATCTGTTTCCGTCCTCAGGTGAGGGGAGAAGACAACTACTCTGTTGGGTCCCTTAGAAAGAGCTAACGTCAAATATTTGACAACACCTGTCAGATTAACACGGCTATTTAATCGCCTGAGACCAGGCCAATTCGGCGGGAGATAACAAACCCCTTTACTTCTGAATATATGAGAGTATTTCAACTCACCAAATGTTGCATGTTTCAGACAGACATTAGGACTTATCTGTGATTGCTGACGTAGGCTTTCTCATTGGTTAATTTTTGAAGTTGATTTCTGATGCTGATTCTCTTCTCGGATCATTGCAACCTGGGCATTGTTGCTGATGTTTCGAATGAATGTAGTACTTCCGTCTTCAGGGCCGAAGTTAGCAGATCGAGTAAATGTTAATATTATGTATAATGTATCTTTCTCCTGCTGACCCAGGGTGGAAAGGACAAGGGCTGTTTCGCGGTCCTGGAACCGGCTCCACGGGGGTAAGAATGAGCATGAAGAGTAGTCTTCTGGGATATAAATCTGTGTACTCCGTTTAAAGTCAACCGACGTTTCAGAGGAACATATCGTCTCCTTATACGGGGTGAAGTACCTCAAATCCTATAAAGGGTGGGTACGTTGGATAGAAACCTGTGTGTACATGAACAGTGATACAGTATTCACTTCGAATCTGAAAATCGAAGCAGAGACTTCCCACATACACACAGTGCCAAGACCGAAGACCAGAACCAACACAATTTTGTTGTGTCAGCGAGTCAAGTGTTCAGAGGACTTGAGAATGCCGTGGCTTGAAATATATATAAAAAAAATCAGTGTAAATGACTCTAAACCTGTCACGGTAGCCCAGTGGTCTAAGGCATGTACCGTCTTCGCTCGCTCGGAAACCGGGATCGTGGGTTCGAATCCCACTCAGGGCATGGAAGTTTAGTTTGTGTGTGTGCGTTTTTCTGTGTTTGTGTACAGGTAGAGGCCTTGCGACGAGCTGATACCCGCCCAAGGAGTCCTACCGAATGTGTAAGATCTAGAAAAACCGAAGTGAACGGAGTTCATGGAGGTAGGCCTAGACCCACTGGGGCAGTAGTGCCAAGGGAAAAAAAAATTACTCTAAATGTTTTCTTTATTAGTAGCTACTTCCAGATTCCGTCCCGTCGTGCCACGGCGTATGTAAGCATTTCAGCAAAAGTAGAACGTTAAGAAAAATGATGTTGTATGAATGAAGCAGTTTTTGCTTCCCTTGAGTGACGTCAGCTCCATAAACAAACATCGCGAGCAATATTTCGAGTCAGCCTTCTGTACCTGTCTGTTTACGTGAAGGAGACACTTACCCCATTTCTCTCTACGTCACAGCCGAGCTAGAATCCAGTTACAGCTCACCGATTTACAAACTTATATCAGAGATGAAGAACCACAATTTCGCCTTTCGCGTATAGACCCCTCCAGCCATTCAGTATGTTCATATCCTAAGCTGAGTTATAAAACCCAACCTCTTCATCAGTAAGTAAGTAAGTAAGTAAAGGTATCCCTGTAACGGGCAGTGGAGGCCCATGGGGTTTTGAGATGTTGAGGTTCCCACATTTTCTAGCCAATCGTCTCATAGATGGCGGTAAGGTTGTCAGCCCTACGCGCCGACCGTCCTTTACTCCCAAGAACATTCCAAGAATATTTCTGGTACTCATTTCTGTTAGAGGCTGAGTCGACCCCAGAACCATAGTGCGGCTGGAAGAGTTAGGTAAATTGAAAACAAAAGAAATCCATTACCTCATCGGGATTCGATCCCGCGACCATTTTCATCATCAGTACTAAAATTATTCAGTAATTGTACACGTTCAGGGAGAATAAGGAAGTAAGAGAAGTCAAGTTAAGTGCACTAGAGCATCAGCATTTGAACAGCGTATGAAATGTTACAATGGCAGTCATTAGACTTACGAATGCTCTAAATAGTATTGTTGCTATGCGGCTACCGCGAGATTAGTAGCTGTTACTAGGCAGCGACAAAAGCAGAGGAATTGTGTTTTCTGCGAAATCCTCTAAGCAGCAAAAAAGAAAGAGCGTTTTCTGTGCGCTCCATTCCAAAATGTTATAAACAGGGAAATTACAGAAAATTGCTGCATTGGAGTGAATTGGTTGATGAGTGAGTTAGGGTCCTTATGAGCTGTCATTCTGAAGTGCTGGAACATGACTTCGATGACACTGGACCGCGCGGTGTAAAATCTGAAATGCCTTCGCCCGGTTGGACACAGGACTCATGGGTTCGAACCCCACTCACTGTATGAATATATGTCTACTATTTTTCCGTGTTGTCCTGTGTGGACAACAGCCATGAGACGGGCTCACCCCCCCCCCCTCCAAGAAGTCTTGCCAACTGATTCTTAGCGATTTCTGATTAATTGTGACTGGTTAAAAGCCAGAGAGCTTACATCAGATCAAATAGAACATGATATTTTATGTTTCTGGACATTATACACCGACCTGTTTTTATCCATCTCTGGAGATGAGGAGTAGTTCTATCGATTCAGGTCAACTGAGTAGGTTGTTACCTGAAGGCAGAGACAAAATCCAGTCTCCGCAATCTGGTGCTTTAAACAAAACCAGGGCGGTATGTTAGACAAAGAGAGACGGCGGAAAATGTCCAGAAATATAGCATTTATATTAATGTGTCATCGTCACAATAATAACATGGCAGTTGCATGAAAGTGGTTACGCTACTTAATGAATTGGGTGACTTGTAGAATTTGTATGATGACACGTTATGAAAACAATTTTTTTTTCTCTGTGGCGCTACAGCCCCAATTTGGGCCTAGGCCTACCTCCATGAAACTCTCCGTTTCACTTTGGTTTACTAGATCTTACACATACGGTAGGACTCCTTGGGCGAGTGATCAGCTCGTCGCAAGGCCTCTACCTGTAGACAAACACAGAAAAACGCACACAAACATCCATGCCCTGAGTGGGATTCGATCCCACGATGCCGGCGTCCGAGCGAGCGAAGACAGTGCATGTCTTAGACCGCTCGGCTACCGTGACCGGCATGAAAACAATTATTACATTTAAAATAACTTTATTATGTGATACTAAATTAAATTAAGCTGCTTTGACAGAAATGTTAAGGCCTCATGTTACGGTGGTATCAAGATGAAATCTCGCCGTGGAACCTAGAAATGCCAACTGAGATATTTAATGAATTGTTTCACTTTCTCTAGTACCATGTAATCAGACATGACAGACCTTTTTTACTCAAATAATTACTGTCTATACATCCCATTCAATGCTATGTAACGTCCAAAGGAGGAACGCGTGTATAATGGGTCGAATCCAAGAATGAATCACTGTAAAACCAACGAAGTGTAATCCATCTCAACCGACAAATACAAAAGACCAAAGTCGAGACATATAATACGCATTGACCGGATATAGATTTCTAGGAGCCTCGCGAAGGATTTGTCAGCGGGCAGGAATAGCATCTCCGTCTGTCTTTTCAGTTTCACTTGCAGTTGTGGTGGGTAATGTTACTGGGGCTTCCCCTCCGTGTCGTCACAGCGCCCTGGGTCGGCTTCAGAGCACAAACAGAGAAAGTCTCAGGTTTGAGGATCGTCAACGCTGCATACGGAGGGCACACTGACCGAAACCTGACGAAATAATAATCATCATCATAATAATCATAATTGTAATGCCTGTAAAAGGCCATGGAGGTCCTTAGGGTTGTGAAACTTCGAGATTCCCACATTTTCTATACAATCGGCTCACAGATGGCGATGAAGTCAGCCTTAGGCGCTGGCCGCGCTTTACTCCCCAGGAAATTTAAGATTAGGAATAATACAGATAATTTGTCGTATTATTAATGCCTCGAAAGGAGCAAGACGTCTCAAGCGGTAAAGTTTCTGATTTGTGTCGAGAGGGTACCGGGTTCGCATCTTGGGCGAGACACCGACTGTCATGACTGAAGTTTTCCGCTGTTTTCCGCATTCCATCATGGCATGTGCAAAGATGGTACCTTGAAATAGGCCACGACATCTTGCTTCCACGTCCTTTCCACTTTATTATCAACAGTTACTCAACTATTCGACCCAGTATAACCTCCAGTATATGACCACGTGCCGGTCACGGTAGCCGAGCGGTCTAAGGCATGTACTGTCTTCGCTCGCTCGGAAGCCGGGATCGTGGGTTCGAATCCCACTCAGGGCATGGATATTTGTGTGCGTTTTTCTGTGTTTGTCTACAGGTAGAGGCCTTGCGACGAGCTGATCACTCGCCCAAGGAGTCCTACCGTATGTGTAAGATCTAGTAAACCGAAGTGAAACGGAGAGTTTCATGGAGGCAGGCCTAGGCCCAAATTGGGACTGTAGCGCCACAGGAAAAAAAAAATATGACCACGTACTTAAACTACAAACACACCCTTAAAGAAATATTCAGTACTCTTTTAGGATAGGTCAGGTGGGCCCCACAGCTCCAGGACTAATACGACCATGCCAGATAATAGGATCCTTGCCAATTCAGAAGGTGTGCTGCTTCACCTGTCCCTTCACGCTTTAATGAAACACTAAGAATTCTGTTAATAATATATTAATAATTATTAGGCCTAGTATATGTTACTTAACCCCCCATATTTTTCACTCTCCTTTACTTCACTCTTCGAGTAACTTTGTGACGAGTCCGAATGATTGTGCCTTCTTTCCCAAGAGCCTTCGTATTTTTTTCTCCCGGAAATATACTTACGAGTTCTCTCCCTGGAATTTTGTGTGCATTCGCTGTAGGTGACTTGATTGCTTCTGTGGCTGTTTCTCTGATCGCTAATGTCAGGAGCTTTACTCGCTGCAAACCAGAAACTTTGACTCTTGCAATAATTCTAAGTACCAGTGACACTGGACACTACACTACGCTGTCATTTGTCCACTTTCGAACGTATGAATTCATGATATAAACGCAATTTTTGTCAGATTTTGCCATTCATTGTTATTCTTGGATTTCATTATTGTGATATGTAGGCCTTTGCTAGGTGGTGACTCCGAGCTAGGCAACTAGAGGCAGTTGCCCGAAAACAACATAGATATGGCGTTTTCTGCGCGCCCCCCTAAGCAACGATTGAACCGAAACAGGGGAACGGTGTTTTCTGTGCTGTCCGTATCGAGATATTATAAGCAGGACAATTGGAGCAATGATATTCTCCTTCATCCTAGAGGCATCATGCCGAAACATGTGTTTGTCTAGGGGAGAATAATCTTGATCTTGGATCTCGAGGAGACAAGCCAGGAATTACTGTGCTGGCGAGGGTCAGCAGCAATTTAACCTACCAACCCAAAGAGTTAATTCTTGTGACAGTCTCCGACCTGTATCAACGTGAGCACTGAAGTAGAAAACATCGTTTGGATCCGTCACCTGGCAACGATTTGTGAAGACACAGCAGACTGAGAAGATTTATTAGGTGCTGTACTGAACTGCAGAACGTATGAATAGCGACAGTGCTATGGTTACTTGTAGTTACGATCTGTAAGTTTTCAATAAATACAATTAGCAATCCAAGACACGTTAGCAACTAAGATAGAAGAACGTCTAGAAACTGTTGCTGGACTTCCCTGAAGATAGCAGTTTTCGTACACGCCTTTCTGTGTAACTCAAATTTGACGGTAATATATTCGTGGTTTCATGAAAAGAGGGAAATTTGAGCCGTTATTTTATTCTCAGGAGGAACCCTGCTTCATGGAGGGATGCTTAGACACTGTTAGCTCCTCCGCCGTGCGTTTGGAACGTATGTTACATTCCTCTTGGTGTTGCCACTATAAAGTGAAGCTAATTGCAATGCGGGCGGCCTACATTATTATTACCATCAACATTGAAGCTCTCTGGCGTAATGAGGCTCTTTATAAAGGCAATAGCAAATATATTAGAGCTGAGTGCCAGGTTAATTCATAGGGTGATCAAGTTGATGCGCGAGCAGAACGTAAAGACCTGTACGATGTCTCCATCTTTCTAACAATTATGGCACAGTTGGGGATCAACTTTACGTAGCTTAGTACCTTGAATGATACTTTAAAGACTTCTGACTCCCTCTCGTATGTTCATTACGAGAATATGGCGCCAACCGTAATGAGACATTACAGAACGTCATTGAGACCGACACTTCATTACAGTAGAGGTTCTGCAACTCTGTGATTCCATGGCCTCCTAAGATAATACAGAAACTTATGCAATCATTCATCTCTGCCAGTCATTGAAAAGACACAGTCACAGTCAGTTAGTCTTGGCATCAAGCCCCTTGAGTCTCACGACCAGCAATATTTCTTTTTCAGCTGAACAGTTGCGGTAATGGTCCTTATGTAACATCCTCTCTGACGAGAAGATGGGTCTATCGTTTGCAATTGATGCTGGCCCTCGCTAGCGCAGTCGTCCCCAAATCCGAGTCCCGCGGGATTCGTAACCAAATTTTACTGTCTCAGATTCGAGACTTTCCCTTTTCGTCGGCCCCTACGACTCGCAGGGCTACTGTGGAGGAATTCGGCCCCGCCTTCTCACACGGTCAAGAATGTTCTCTTCTCCATGTCGTGCAGACCGGCTCTGGGGCCCAACCAGCCACCTACCCATTAGGTACAAGGTAATTTCCCCCGGGGTTAAAGCGGCCGGTGCCTGAAACTGATCACACAACTCCAATTAGTGCCGAGGTCAAGAAAGTTCGATCTTTACATTCCCTCCCTCATATGTCTTCATAGCGTAGTGCTTAATTGTTTAAGCAGAGGGACAACTTTACCGTTACTTTTCATTGTACTTAATCCAATATAAATATTATTCTTATTTATACAGCTATAACTGGAAAACTAAAAGAGAAATATTAACATCCTTAAGAGAACTCCAGTCTGTCATCTCAATTCGATATAATTGTTCACTAAGTAAAATTACTAAAAATGAGGTCTACATTGTCTCTTACGAGTTACCATGTCCACCTTTGTCGATAATGACGTGTGTATACATACACGTAAACACGAGGGAGTCAGTAAATAGTTACAACTGGTAGTAAAACAGCTTCAATGGACGTAATAGGTTCTTATGTGTATCACTATGTAGCAGCACAGTCAATGACCATGACAGCCTAGAAAACAGACACGCATACACATGTTCAGACGCCGGTTTCGGTAGTCAAAATGGCGACCGTTCTCGAAGAACTTACTAGTGAAGAGTTCAGTTTTGCGCTTTTTGTGGGAAAATAGACTCAATGCAAAGGATATTCGTAAAGAAATGTTTTGTTTACGGTGGGAAGTGTTTGTCGCGTAAATCATTTCACAATTGGGTCGAGAAACGTGGCAAACGTTTGGCTGATGACAAAGAGGTTGAAACGGAGGTGCGGAAGTGGCTGAGGCAACAGTCAGAAGATTTCTATGCTGCGGGTTTCAGCCACCCATTTGTGGCCTGTTTACTGACACTGCCTCGTCTATAAAATATGTATAAAATGTTAGGAGACTTGTTTCAATAGTGTATGTTGGATTTGAGAATCTCACAGAAGTAACCATGAAAAGTTCTCAATTCCGGGGCGTCGTTTAGTCCGGTAAAAGTCAGTCGACGTTTCGGAGCAAAATCGCTTCCATCAACATGGTGAAATAGCTTGTTCTGTATTTCTTGCTGGTTTCTTCTTCACTTGCCCTAGCCCCTGATGACTGAAGCAGTATTTTCCTCCTGAATGTCAATCTGTTTTTACCGAACTACATAGCGCTATATTCCAGAAGATAGAACTCTTCATATGACAATGTGTATTTGCTGTCTTACCTTTATATCATGTAATGTGAGGTCGTAACTGTGCAATATGGAATGTGTAACAAAATACACGGTTTCAATATAGAAAGGCAGGAAGGAAATAAAGTTATGAAAGGGATAAAGGAAAATAATGATGAGGTGTAAATTATGAAGCACGATGAATGGTTTTTCTTTGAGTTTAATAGACTTTT